>NC_050100.1:172453195-172756225 GCF_902167145.1 Zea mays | reverse complement strand
TTAGCCCCCGAGGGAGGGTCGGGCTTTGCCGAGGCGAGGCCGACCCTTCCTTGATGACTAAACTTTGCGTGGGTGCGAGGTATATGAACAACTTGAAAACATCTTAAGGGTAGAAGCGACGTAGCTGTTTGATGTTGAAAGGGAATTAGGCTTACACCTAGTTCCTAAATAATTTTGGTGGTTGAATTGCCCAACACAAATCTTTGGACTAACTAGTTTGCCCAAGTGTATAGATTATACAGGTGTAAAAGGTTCACACTCAGCCAATAAAAAGACCAAGTTTTGGATTCAACAAAGGAGCAAAGGGGCAACCGAAAGCACCCCTGGTCTGGCGCACCGGACTGTCCGGTGTGCCACCGGACAGTGAACAGTACCTGTCCGGTGCACCAGGGGACTCAGACTCCAACTCTTCACTCTCGGGAATTCTCGGAAGCCGGCGCGCTATAATTCACCGGACTGTCCGGTGTGCACCGGACATGTCCGGTGCTCCAAGGAAGCGCGGTCTCCAGAACTCGCCAGCCTCGGGTTCGCGTGGCAGCCGCTCCGCTAAAATTCACCGGACTGTCCGGTGTGCACCGGACTGTCCGGTGTACCAGCGGAGCAACGGCTCTTTTCGGCGCCAACGGCTCCCTGCCGTGCATTTAATGCGCGCGCAGCGCGCGCAGACGTCAGACATGCCCATACCGGTGCACCGGACATCAAACAGTACATGTCCGGTGTGCACCGGACACCCAGGCGGGCCCACAAGTCAGAAGCTCCAACGGTCAGAATCCAACGGCAGTGATGACGTGGCAGGGGCACCGGACTGTCCGGTGCGCACCGGACTGTCCGGTGCGCCATCGAGCAGACGCCTCCAGCCAACGGTCATGTTTGGTGGTTGGGGCTATAAATACCCCAACCACCCCACCACTCATTGCATCCAAGTTTTCCACTTCTCAACTACTACAAGAGCTCTAGCATTCAATTCTAGACACACTAAAGAGATCAAATCCTCTCCAATTCCACACAAAGCCCTAGTGACTAGTGAGAGTGATTTGCCGTGTTCATTTGAGCTCTTGCGCTTGGATTGCTTCTTTTCTTTCTCACTTGTTCTTGAGATCACAACTCCATTGTAATCAAGGCAAGAGGCACCAATTGTGTGGTGGCCCTTGCGGGGAAGTTTTGTTCCCGGCTTTGATTTGAGAAGAGAAGCTCACTCGGTCCGAGGGACCGTTTGAGAGAGGGAAGGGTTGAAAGAGACCCGGCCTTTGTGGCCTCCTCAACGGGGAGTAGGTTTGCAAGAACCGAACCTCGGTAAAACAAATCCGTGTGTCTTCATTATTTGCTTGCGATTTGTTTTGCGCCCTCTCTCGCGGACTCGTTTATATTTCTAACGCTAACCCGGCTTGTAGTTGTGTTTATATTTGTAAATTTCAGTTTCGCCCTATTCACCCCCCCTCTAGGCGACTATCAATTGGTATCGGAGCCCGGTGCTTCATTAGAGCCTAACCGCTCGAAGTGATGTCGGGAGATCACGCCAAGAAGGAAAAGCCCACTACAAGCCACGGGAGCACTTCATCGGAAGAGTCCCGCACCAAGAGGAAGGAGAAGAAGGACTCCTCCAAACGGAAGGAGAAAAAGTCTTCCTCTTCTCACCACAAAGAGAAGAAGGAAAAATCTTCTTCCCACAAGCCGCATCGGAAAGGCGACAAGCACAAGAGGATGAGGAAAGTGGTCTACTACGAGACCGACACTTCATCAACATCGACCTCCGACTCCGATGCGCCCTCCGTCACTTCTAAGCGCCAAGAGCGCAAGAAGTATAGTAAGATCCCCCTACGCTACCCTCGCATTTCCAAACATACACCTTTACTTTCCGTCCCATTAGGCAAACCACCAACTTTTGATGGTGAAGATTACGCTAGGTGGAGCGATTTAATGCGATTTCATCTAACCTCGCTCCACAAAAGCATATGGGATGTTGTTGAGTTTGGTGCGCAGGTACCATCCGTAGGGGATGAGGACTATGATGAGGATGAGGTGGCCCAAATCGAGCACTTCAACTCTCAAGCAACAACAATACTCCTCGCCTCTCTAAGTAGAGAGGAGTATAACAAAGTACAAGGGTTGAAGAGCGCCAAGGAGATTTGGGATTTACTCAAGACCGCGCATGAAGGTGATGAGCTCACCAAGATCACCAAGCGGGAAACGATTGAGGGGGAGCTCAGTCGGTTCCGGCTTCGCAAAGGGGAGGAGCCACAACACATGTACAATCGGCTCAAGACCTTGGTGAACCAAGCGCGTAACCTCGGGAGCATAAAGTGGGATGACCACGAGGTGGTTAAGGTTATTCTAAGATCACTTATTTTCCTTAACCCTACTCAAGTTCAATTAATTCGTGGTAATCCTAGATATACTAAAATGACCCCCGAGGAAGTTATCGGGAATTTTGTAAGTTTTGAGTGCATGATCGAAGGCTCGAGGAAGATCAACGAGCTTGACGATGCCACCACATCCGAAGCCCAACCCGTTGCATTCAAGGCAACGGAGGAGAAGAAGGAGGAGTCTACACCAAGTCGACAACCAATCGACGCCTCCAAGCTTGACAATGAGGAGATGGCGCTCGTCATCAAGAGCTTCCGTCAAATCCTCAAACAAAGGAGGGGGAAAGACTACAAGTCCCGCTCCAAGAAGGTTTGCTACAAATGTGGTAAGCCCGGTCATTTTATTGCTAAATTTCCTATATCTAGTGACAGTGACCGAGGCGACGACAAGAAGGGGAGAAGAAAGGAGAAGAAGAGGTACTACAAGAAGAAGGGCGGCGATGCCCATGTTTGTCGGGAATGGGATTCCGACGAGAGCTCAAGCGACTCCTCCGACGACGAGGACGCCGCTAACATCGCCGTCACCAAGGGACTCCTCTTCCCCAACGTCGGCCACAAGTGCCTCATGGCAAAGGACGGCAAAAAGAAGAAGGTTAAATCTAACTCCTCCACTAAATATGAGTCTTCTAGTGATGATAATGCTAGTGGTGAGGAAGATAATTTGCGAACTCTTTTTGCCAACCTTAACATGGAACAAAAGGAGAAATTAAATGAACTAATTAGTGCCATCCATGAGAAGGATGATCTCTTGGACTCCCAAGAGGACTTCCTAATCAAGGAAAATAAAAAACATGTTAAGGTTAAAAATGCTTACGCTTTACAAGTTGAAAAATATGAAAAATTAACTAGTGAGCTAAGCACTTGCCGTGAGATGATTGACAACCTTAGAAATGAAAATGCTAGTTTAAATGCTAAGGTTGATTCTCATGTTTGTAACGTTTCAATTCCCAATCCTAGAGATAATAATGATGATTTGCTTGCTAGGATTGAAGAATTAAACATTTCTCTTGCTAGCCTTAGATTAGAGAATGAAAATTTGATTGCTAAGGCTAAAGATTTTGATGTTTGCAAAGTTACAATTGCCGATCTTAGAGATAAGAATGATATACTTCGTGCTAAGATTGTTGAACTTAATTCTTGCAAACCATCTACATCTACCATTGAGCATGTCACTATTTGTACTAGATGTAGAAATATTGATATTGATGCTATTCATGATCATATGGCTTTAATTAAACAACAAAATGATCATATAGCAAAACTAGATGCTAAAATTGCCGAGCACAACTTAGAAAATGAGAAATTTAAATTTGCTCGTAGCATGCTTTATAATGGGAGACGCCCTGGCATTAAGGATGGCATTGGCTACCAAAGGGGAGACAATGTCAAACTTAGTACCCCTCCTAAAAGATTGTCAAATTTTGTTAAGGGCAAGGCTCCCATGCCTCAGGATAACGAGGGTTACATTTTATACCCTGCCGGTTATCCCGAGGACAAAATTAGGAGAATTCATTCTAGGAAGTCTCACTCTGGCCCAAATCATGCTTTTATGTATAAGGGTGAGACATCTAGTTCTAGGCAACCAACCCGTGCTAAATTGCCTAAGAAAACTCCTAATGCATCAAATGAGCATGACATTTCATTTAAGACTTTTGATGCATCTTATGTTTTAACTAACAAATCAGGCAAAGTAGTTGCCAAGTATGTTGGGGGCAAGCACAAGGGGTCAAAGACTTGTGTTTGGGTACCCAAAGTTCTTGTGTCTAATGCCAAAGGACCCAAAACCATTTGGGTACCTAAAGTCAAGAACTAAATTTGTTTTGTAGGTTTATGCATCCGGGGGCTCAAGTTGGATACTCGACAGCGGGTGCACAAACCACATGACTGGGGAGAAAAAGATGTTCTCCTCATATGAGAAAAACCAAGATCCCCAAAGAGCGATCACATTTGGGGATGGAAATCAAGGTTTGGTCAAAGGCTTGGGTAAAATTGCTATATCTCCTGACCATTCCATTTCCAATGTTTTTCTTGTTGATTCCTTAGATTACAATTTGCTTTCCGTATCTCAATTATGTCAAATGGGCTACAACTGTCTATTCACTGATGTAGGTGTCACTGTCTTTAGAAGAAGTGATGATTCAATAGCATTTAAGGGTGTGTTAGAGGGTCAGCTATACTTAGTAGATTTTGATAGAGCTGAACTCGACACATGCTTAATTGCTAAGACTAACATGGGTTGGCTCTGGCACCGCCGACTAGCCCATGTTGGGATGAAGAATCTTCACAAGCTTCTAAAGGGAGAACACATTTTAGGATTAACAAATGTTCATTTTGAGAAAGACAGGATTTGTAGCGCATGCCAGGCGGGGAAGCAAGTTGGAGTCCATCATCCACACAAGAACATCATGACGACCGACAGACCGCTTGAGCTACTCCACATGGATCTTTTCGGCCCGATTGCTTACATAAGCATCGGCGGGAGTAAGTATTGTCTTGTAATAGTGGATGATTATTCTCGCTTCACTTGGGTATTCTTTTTACAGGAAAAATCTCAAACCCAAGAGACTTTAAAGGGATTCTTGAGACGGGCTCAAAATGAGTTCGGCTTAAGGATCAAGAAAATAAGAAGCGACAACGGGACGGAGTTCAAGAACTCTCAAATTGAAGGCTTCCTTGAGGAGGAGGGCATCAAGCATGAGTTCTCCTCTCCCTACACGCCACAACAAAATGGTGTAGTGGAGAGGAAGAATCGAACTCTATTAGACATGGCAAGGACCATGCTTGATGAGTACAAGACTTCGGATCGGTTTTGGGCGGAGGCAGTCAACACCGCCTGCTACGCCATCAACCGGTTGTATCTTCACCGAATCCTCAAGAAGACATCATATGAACTCCTAACCGGTAAAAAGCCCAACATTTCATATTTTAGAGTCTTTGGTAGCAAATGCTTTATTCTTGTTAAAAGAGGTAGAAAATCTAAATTTGCTCCTAAGACTGTAGAAGGCTTTTTACTTGGTTATGACTCAAACACAAGGGCATATAGGGTCTTTAACAAGTCCACTGGACTAGTTGAAGTCTCATGTGACGTTGTGTTTGATGAAACTAACGGCTCTCAAGTAGAGCAAGTTGATCTTGATGAGATAGGTAATGAAGAGGCTCCATGCATAGCACTAAGGAACATGTCCATTAGGGATGTGTGTCCTAAGGAATCCGAAGAGCCTCCAAATGCACAAGATCAACCATCCTCCTCAATGCAAGCATCTCCACCGACTCAAAATGAGGATGAAGCTCGAGTTGATGAAGTAGTAGATCAAGCAAATGAGCCACCTCAAGATGATGGCAGTGATCAAGGGGGAGATGCAAATGAGGAAGACAAGGAGGAAGAAGAGCAAAGACCGCCACACCCAAGAGTCCACCAAGCAATCCAACGAGATCACCCCGTCGACACCATCCTCGGCGACATTCATAAGGGGGTAACTACTCGATCTCGTGTTGCCCATTTTTGTGAGCATTACTCTTTTGTTTCCTCTATTGAGCCACACAGGATAGAGGAAGCACTTCAAGATTCGGATTGGGTAGTGGCGATGCAAGAGGAGCTCAACAATTTCATGAGGAACGAGGTATGGCATTTAGTTCCACGTCCTAACCAAAATGTTGTAGGAACCAAATGGGTCTTCCGCAACAAGCAAGATGAGCATGGTGTGGTGACAAGGAACAAAGCTCGACTTGTGGCCAAAGGATACTCTCAAGTCGAAGGTTTGGATTTCGGTGAAACCTATGCACCCGTAGCTAGGCTTGAGTCAATTCGCATATTATTGGCCTATGCTACTTACCATGGCTTTAAGCTTTATCAAATGGACGTGAAAAGTGCCTTCCTCAACGGACCAATCAAGGAAGAGGTCTATGTTGAGCAACCTCCCGGCTTTGAAGACAGTGAGTATCCTAACCATGTTTATAGGCTCTCTAAGGCGCTTTATGGGCTCAAGCAAGCCCCAAGAGCATGGTATGAATGCCTAAGAGATTTCCTTATTGCTAATGGCTTCAAAGTCGGCAAGGCCGATCCTACACTCTTTACTAAAACTCTTGAAAATGACTTGTTTGTATGCCAAATTTATGTTGATGATATTATATTTGGGTCTACTAACGAGTCTACATGTGAAGAGTTTAGTAGGATCATGACACAGAAATTCGAGATGTCAATGATGGGGGAGTTGAAGTATTTTCTAGGATTCCAAGTCAAGCAACTCCAAGAGGGCACCTTCATTAGCCAAACGAAGTACACTCAAGACATTCTAACCAAGTTTGGAATGAAGGATGCCAAGCCCATCAAGACACCCATGGGAACCAATGGGCATCTCGACCTCGACACGGGAGGTAAATCCGTCGATCAAAAGGTATACCGGTCGATGATTGGTTCATTGCTTTATTTATGTGCTTCTCGACCGGATATTAT
Source organism: Zea mays (assembly GCF_902167145.1). Classification (NCBI taxonomy): domain Eukaryota; kingdom Viridiplantae; phylum Streptophyta; class Magnoliopsida; order Poales; family Poaceae; genus Zea; species Zea mays. The sequence goes on along the minus strand of NC_050100.1, from coordinate 172,749,409 downwards.
GCTTTCCGTTTGCATGTGTGCAAGATTCCAATCCGACCCTAAGGAATCCCACCTTACGGCCGTAAAACGAATCTTGAGATATTTGGCTTACACACCTAAGTTTGGGCTTTGGTACCCTCGGGGATCCACGTTTGATTTGATTGGTTATTCGGATGCCGATTGGGCGGGGTGCAAAATTAATAGGAAGAGCACATCGGGGACTTGCCAGTTCTTGGGAAGATCCTTGGTGTCTTGGGCTTCAAAGAAGCAAAATTCGGTCGCTCTTTCCACCGCCGAAGCCGAGTACATTGCCGCAGGCCATTGTTGCGCGCAATTGCTTTGGATGAGGCAAACCCTGCGGGACTACGGTTACAAATTAACCAAAGTCCCTTTGCTATGTGATAATGAGAGTGCAATTAAAATGGCCGACAATCCCGTCGAGCATAGCCGCACTAAGCACATAGCCATTCGGTATCATTTCCTTAGGGATCACCAACAAAAGGGAGATATCGAGATTTCTTATATTAATACTAAAGATCAATTAGCCGATATCTTTACCAAGCCTCTTGATGAACAATCTTTTACCAAACTTAGGCATGAGCTCAATATTCTTGATTCACGCAATTTCTTTTGCTAAATTGCACACATAGCTCATTTATATATACCTTTGATCATATCTCTTTTATATGCTATGACTAATGTGTTTTCAAGTCTATTTCAAACCAAGTCATAGGTGTATTGAAAGGAAATTGGAGTCTTCGGCGAAGACAAAGGCTTCCACTCCGTAACTCATACTTCGCCATCACTCCAAGCATCTCTCTATTCTTTGGGGGAGAAATGAGCATCAAAGAGAAGGACCTCGTCTTTGGTATAATCTTAACTCATTTACTTATGACCAAAGGGGAAGAAATTTCTTCGTGGGCTCTAATGATTCCGTTTTTGGCGATTCATGCCAAAGGGGGAGAAAGTATGAGCCCAAAGCAAAAGGACCGCACCACCACCAAATTCAAAAACTTAGTGTTTTCAAAGAAGTATTTATCAATTGGTATCCTATTGTGTTCAAAGGGGGAGCAAGTAGTATTTCAAAATGGTATATCAAAACCCTCTTGAACACTAAGAGGAGGATTTAATTTAGGGGGAGTTTTGTTTAGTCAAAGGAAGAGCATTTGGAACAGGGGGAGAAAATTTTTAAATCTTAAAAATGCTCTGCAAACTCTTATTCATTTACCTTTGACTATTTGCAAAAGAACTTTGAAAAGAATTTACAAAAGAGTTTGCAAAAACAAAACATGTGGTGCAAACGTGGTCCAAAATGTTATATAAGAAAGAAACATTCCATGCATATCTTGTAAGAAGTTATATTGGCTCAATTCCAAGCAACCTTTACACTTACATTATGCAAACTAGTTCAATTATGCACATCTCTGTTTGCTTTGGTTTGTGTTGGCATCAATCACCAAAAAGGGGGAGATTGAAAGGGAATTAGGCTTACACCTAGTTCCTAAATAATTTTGGTGGTTGAATTGCCCAACACAAATCTTTGGACTAACTAGTTTGCCCAAGTGTATAGATTATACAGGTGTAAAAGGTTCACACTCAGCCAATAAAAAGACCAAGTTTTGGATTCAACAAAGGAGCAAAGGGGCAACCGAAAGCACCCCTGGTCTGGCGCACCGGACTGTCCGGTGTGCCACCGGACAGTGAACAGTACCTGTCCGGTGCACCAGGGGACTCAGACTCCAACTCTTCACTCTCGGGAATTCTCGGAAGCCGGCGCGCTATAATTCACCGGACTGTCTGGTGTGCACCGGACATGTCCGGTGCTCCAAGGAAGCGCGGTCTCCGGAACTCGCCAGCCTCGGGTTCGCGTGGCAGCCGCTCCGCTAAAATTCACCGGACTGTCCGGTGTGCACCGGACTGTCCGGTGTACCAGCGGAGCAACGGCTCTTTTCGGCGCCAACGGCTCCCTGCCGTGCATTTAATGCGCGCGCAGCGCGCGCAGACGTCAGACATGCCCATACCGGTGCACCGGACATCAAACAGTACATGTCCGGTGTGCACCGGACACCCAGGCGGGCCCACAAGTCAGAAGCTCCAACGGTCAGAATCCAACGGCAGTGATGACGTGGCAGGGGCACCGGACTGTCCGGTGCGCACCGGACTGTCCGGTGCGCCATCGAGCAGACGCCTCCAGCCAACGGTCATGTTTGGTGGTTGGGGCTATAAATACCCCAACCACCCCACCACTCATTGCATCCAAGTTTTCCACTTCTCAACTACTACAAGAGCTCTAGCATTCAATTCTAGACACACTAAAGAGATCAAATCCTCTCCAATTCCACACAAAGCCCTAGTGACTAGTGAGAGTGATTTGCCGTGTTCATTTGAGCTCTTGCGCTTGGATTGCTTCTTTTCTTTCTCACTTGTTCTTGAGATCACAACTCCATTGTAATCAAGGCAAGAGGCACCAATTGTGTGGTGGCCCTTGCGGGGAAGTTTTGTTCCCGGCTTTGATTTGAGAAGAGAAGCTCACTCGGTCCGAGGGACCGTTTGAGAGAGGGAAGGGTTGAAAGAGACCCGGCCTTTGTGGCCTCCTCAACGGGGAGTAGGTTTGCAAGAACCGAACCTCGGTAAAACAAATCCGTGTGTCTTACTTCATTATTTGCTTGCGATTTGTTTTGCGCCCTCTCTCGCGGACTCGTTTATATTTCTAACGCTAACCTGGCTTGTAGTTGTGTTTATATTTGTAAATTTCAGTTTCGCCCTATTCACCCCCCCTCTAGGTGACTATCAGATGTTCCAAGCGTTGCCGTAGATCTCGCCTTGATCGTTGGTCAGCTTGTATGTTCCGGGCTTTAGGACTTTGGCGATGACGAATGGCCCCTCCCAGGGGGCGTGAGCTTGTGCCTCCCTCGGGCGTCTTGCCGCAGCCGAAGCACCAGATCGCCCACCTGGAGGTCTCGGGACCGGACCCCTCGGGCGTGGTAGCGTCGCAGGGACTGCTGGTACCGCGCCGAGTGTAGTAAGGCCTTGTCCCGAGCCTCTTCCAGCTGGTCCAGCGATTCTTCTCGGCTTGCTTGGTTGCTTTGATCGTTGTAGGCCCTCGTCCTCGGGGAGCCGTATTCGAGGTCAATGGGTAAGATGGCCTCGGCCCCGTAGACCAGGAAGAACGGCGTGAAACCCGTGGCTCGGCTCGGCGTCGTCCTCAGGCTCCAGACCACCGAGGGGAGTTCCTTCATCCATTGCTTGCCGAACTTGTTGAGGCCGTTGTAAATCCGAGGCTTGAGCCCTTGTAGAATCATGCCGTTGGCACGCTCTACTTGCCCATTCGACATGGGATGAGCCACGGCAGCCCAGTCCACCCGGATGTGGTGATCCTCGCAAAAATCCAAGAATTTTCTGCCGATGAACTGGGTACCGTTGTCGGTGATGATGGAGTTTGGGACCCCGAAGCGATGGATGATGTTGGTGAAGAACGCCACCGCCTGCTCGGACCTGATGCTGTTCAGGGGTCGGACCTCGATCCACTTGGAGAATTTGTCGATGGCGACCAGCAGGTGCGTGTAGCCCCCGGGCGCTCTCTGCAAGGGACCGACGAGGTCCAGACCCCATACAACGAAGGGCCAGGTGATGGGTATCGTCTGCAGAGCCTGAGCGGGCAGGTGGGTCTGCTTCGCATAGAATTGGCACCCTTCGCAGGTGCGGACAATTCTAGTGGCGTCAGCCACCGCCGTTGGCCAGTAGAAGCCTTGCCGGAAGGCATTCCCGACAAGGGCTCGAGGCGCTGCATGATGGCCGCAAGCCCCCGAGTGTATTTCTTGCAGGAGTTCCTGACCTTCGGCGATGGAGATGCATCGCTGGAGGATGCCCGAGGGGCTCCGGTGGTAGAGCTCCTCCTCATCGCCCAGCAAGACGAACGACTTGGCGCGTCGAGCTACCCGCCGAGCCTCGGCTTGGTCGAGGGGTAGCTCTCCCTGGCGGAGATATCGCAGGTACGGGGCCTGCCAATTTCGATCAGGCGTGGCCCCGCTCTGCTCCTCCTCGACGTGCAGTGCCTCGGCCCCTGGGGCCGAGGGTACCTCGGGCCGAACCGAGGGCGCCTCGGGCTGAGCCGAGGGTGCCTCGGGCTGAGCCGAGGGTGCCTCGGGCTGAGCCGAGGGTGCCTCGGGCTCGGGCGAGTCGCCGACCTTGACGGAGGGTTGGTGCAGATCCCGGGAGAAGACGTCCGGGGGGACCGTCGTTCGCCCCGAGGCTATTTTAGCCAGCTCGTCTGCAGTCTCGTTGTAGCGCCGAGCGATGTGGTTGAGCTCGAGCCCGAAGAACTTGTCTTCCAGGCGCCGAACCTCATCGCAGTAGGCCTCCATCTTCGGGTCGCGGCAGTGGGAGTTCTTCATGACTTGGTCGATGACGAGCTGCGAGTCACCGCGGGCGTCGAGGCGTCTGACCCCTAGCTCGATGGCGATCCGCAACCCGTTGACCAGAGCTTCGTACTCGGCCACATTGTTGGACGCCGGGAAATGGAGGCGTAGCACGTAGCGTAGGTGCTTCCCGAGGGGTGAGATGAAGAGCAGGCCCGCGCCGGCTCCCGTCTTCATCAGCGACCCGTCGAAAAACATGGTCCAGAGCTCCGGTTGGATCGGAGCCGTCGGCAGCTGGGTGTCGACCCATTCAGCTACGAAGTCCGCCAACACCTGGGACTTGATGGCTTTCCGAGGGGCGAACGAGATCGTTTCGCCCATGATTTCCACTGCCCACTTTGCGATCCTGCCCGAGGCCTCTCGGCACTGGATGATCTCCCCCAGGGGGAAGGATGACACCACAGTTACCGGATGAGACTCGAAGTAGTGTCGTAACTTCCGCCTTGTCAGGATCACAACATACAGCAGCTTCTGAACTTGCGGGTAGCGGATCTTGGTCTCGGACAATACTTCGCTGACGAAGTAGACTGGCCTCTGAACGGGCAATGCATGCCCTACCTGGCGCGCCAACTGTCGGCGTTTCGAGACCGGGGGGGTCCCCGAGCCGACGAGTGAGTGTGCCGCGTGCCCCAGCCCAGATGGGTCGAGCGCGTGGGCGAGCGCGAAGGGGGGAGAAGCGAGGTGGCCGGAGACGGGCGTGAGAGAGGTGGAGATCCCGCGGCCTTCGTGTTCGTCCCGCGCCCAGGTCGGGTGCGCTTGCAGTAGGGGGGTTACAAGCGTCCACGCGGGTGAGGGAAGTGAGCGGCGCTAAGAGAGCGCCTGTCCCGTCCTCGTCCCGCGCGGCCAACCTTCTCTAAGAAGGCACTGGTCCTTCCTTTTATAGGCGTAAGGAGAGGATCCATGTAACACCCTGAATTTGGGGGTATAAAATTTCTTTGCTCATATTCACAAATTCAGGTGTTACTTCCCTTTTCTCATCCTTCCTCATTCTTTTCTTTCTCATTTCTATAGGAGAAAAGTGCTTATTTTATTTGTAATTGAAGTTTATTATGTTAAACCCTAAGGGAGTATGAATTGTTGCATCATGTTGAACCCTGGATTTCACTTTTGCTTGGTGCATAATTCTTGGAAGGTTTGATTTGAATTGGTGGCTTGTTTGAATTTGAATCAAATAGGGAAAGTAAAAAGAAAAGGGAAAAACAATTCAGAATAAAAAGAAAAGAGAAAGAGGCCCAACCCCGCCGCCCCCTCGGCCTTTCGGCCCAGCCGGCCCATTCCCGCCCGCGCGCCTCTCCCTCCCCCTCCTCTCTCTGCCCCGGCGGGCCCGCCCGTCAGCGCAGCCGCCCCCCCCCCCCCCCCCCCCCCCCGCGCCCGCCTCCGCTCTCCCCTCTCTCTGCTCGCGGGCCCGGGCTGTCAGCCCCGTCGTCCCCGCGTAACCGCCGCCGAGCTGCGCGCGCCCGCTTTCTCCGCGCCCACGTCGCGCGTGGAGCTCGGAACTGACCCGCCCCTGGCCACTTGAGCCCCGAGCCCCACTCACCCTCGCCCCCTCCCCCATTTGCGCTCCAGTAGACCCTCTCTCCCCCTCGCTGCGCGCACGCAGAGCGCCACCGCCAAACCCCCGCCGTCCCGAGCTCGTTTCCCGGCCGCCGTTGGAGCTCCGCCGTGTCCGTTGCCACGGTGAGCTTCGCCCCGGCGTCCGCAACCCAGGACGCGCCCCAATTCCCTCTCCCCCTCCCTATTTCTCTCTGCCCGTGCTCACCCGCCGTTCCCCGTGCAGCCGCGGAGGTCCCCCACCGTCGCCCCGGACCACCGTCGCGCCATTACCGCCGCCGAGGAGTCCCCGGAGCCCGTCTTGAGGTAAGGGACCTCTCCCGCCCCTATCGACCTTTGCTTTGCTCTCTGCCGCGTGTAATTCCTCGCCGGAGTAGAGTAATCCCGCCGCCGAGCCGCTCCGCCGTGAACCGCCCCCTCCGGTGCCCCTGCCCCGACCCAGACCCCACCAAAGGACTCCCCGTGCCCTCCCCAACCTTCCCGGCCACTCAGGTCGCCCCAGAGGCCCGCCAAGCGACAGCGCCCCTCGTCTCCGGCGAGTCCTCCGCCGCGGGGACGAGCGCCGCCGCCCTAGCTAGCCGTAGGAAAGACCCAGGCCGCCCACCCGATCCCCGCCGTTCATCCCAGATCGGGCGGCCCTGATTCAACTCGCCCGGACCAAATCCTGGCCGTCCGCCGGAGATCCAGCGGCCCAGGCCCACTTCCCCCTCACCCCGTCTCCCTGCCAGTTGGGCCCCGCCTGTCAGCCCGCCCGCGCGCTCGCCCTGCCCGCCGGCCCCGCCTGTCAGCCCGCCCGCGCGTGCTCTGCCCGCCCGGTCCCGCCTATCAGTCGCCCAGGCCGCCGCGCGCTCGCGCGCCCGCCCGCAGGATCTAATCCTGGCCGTTCGCTTGAGATCCGACGGCCGTAGGAGCCCAATACCCCTTCGCCTGCGCATTTTCTTAAAGAGACCCCCGGTTTTCTGGAATTTGAACCCGCCGTCCCTGGTTTCTCGCGGTTAAGCCCCTGGCCCTTTTATTTAATTCAAAATAGGTATTTAGGGTATATTTTTAATCCCCAAACTTGTAAAATTCATAACTTTGTCATATGAACTCCAAATGAGGTGCTTCAAATTGCAAAATGCTCATTATGTTTTTGTCTATCTATTTAAACAATGTTTCCCTGCTGTTTCCATGTACCAATTAGTAGTTAATCACTAGGATAGGATTAAGACTATTGGAACCTTATTTGAGATAATTAGAAATTGGTAGACTTTAATAAAAGTTGGATTACTTAAGTTTATGGACCTAAACACCTAAGTTTAGGAACTTAAAACCATGTAGTGATTTAATCCCACCACTGTCTTAAACTTGATTAGTGGATAATGAATCACTTTGTATAGTCCTCTACTCCAGACCTAGGGAACACCAGAGTGCCTATCCCTTTTCAACTATGAACTTGTGATCTCTCTCTGCTGCATTTGTTTGGTATGTTTCTTTTGTTGTTATCTTCCCAAGTGCATAGTGTGAATGATTACTTTACGTAGACAACGGGCAGTCTGTGTTTCCCGAGGAGGTTGCAGAGGAAGTCCCTGATCAGCAGTTTGGTGAAGGCAAGTGTCTTCTGTCCCATTATGTCCTATTCATTTATAACTTACTACCCCGCATTACTTACTTGAAACCTAAGGATTGACTAGCTTTACACTTTACCTTATCCTTGATGACCTTTTGGGTTATTATGGTTAGCACTCTGCTATTGCCTTAACTTAATCAATGAACATGATGTGACTATTTATGATACTGTTATCCTGATGATGTTGATGATCTTGTGATACTCTAGGGGGCTCAGGCTATTTCCTGAGTACCTCTCCGTAAGGACTTGTTCGTTGAGAGACCACCCGGGATAACAGTGCAACCATGAGGGTGAAATGGGATGCCCTTAGCTGATTAATTGGATGAACTAGAGGTGTAGTTGCTTAGCCGTCATGCCGTCAATGGGGTCCAGGCACAGTCCTTGCTCTGCCGAGGCTGAGTGCCGAGGTTCTTTCGTTTTGCTCTTTGTTAGTCACTCTCCTGCGGGGAGGGGTACTGTGTTTATCAAACTGGAGAAACCTAACGGGCAGCTATGATCTCTAGGGAATCTTTGTAAAAGCTACGTAGTGATGCCCTGCCGGACCACCTAGGTAGTGGTCAATGGGGATTAGCTCTCCCCGGGTAGAAAGGGAATCATGACTCATGGGTAAAGTGTGCAACCTCTGCAGAGGGTAGTGAAACTGGTATATCAGCCGTGCTCACGGTTAAGAGCAGCCTTGGGATCCTCTTTGATTAGAGATACAGATGGTTCGAGATACAAGGATTATGTTATGGTTTTGGTTCGACTATGATGATGTTGTTCCTCGATGAGGAAATGGTTTACGGGTTGGATAATGCTAAAATCTGGCTTCTACTAATGATAAATACCTGACCAACTAAAAGCAACTGCTTGAGCCTAACCCCACATAAAGCTAGTCCACTTCAGCCAAACGGGACATTTGGTGAGTACGTTGATGTGTACTCATCCTTGCTTTACCACAAAACACCAGGTTGCCCACATTGTAACCACTGCTCAGGAGAAGGCGAAGCCGTGGAAGGAGACTTCCAAGAGTTTCAAGACTACGATGAATTCTAGGAGTGGGTTGGCGGCAACCCCCAGTCAGCTGCCTGTGAAGGCCTTATCTCTACTGCGTTTCGTTTAGCACTTTGATTTACTTGTTAAGACAATGACTATGTGGATGTCTATGACTCTATGATGTAATAAGTACTCTTTTATGTTATTATTCGAGCACTGTGTGATGATGTTCATTTATGTAATCGCTGTGTACGTGAGTTCTGATCCTGGCACGTACATGGTTCGCATTCGGTTTACCTTCTAAAACCGGGTGTGACATAAGTGGTATCAAAGCCATGCTGACTGTAGGACCGCTGACCTAGAGTAGCACTGGTCGTACTAAGGACTATTGACCCTTCCCCTCACCTTGACCTCTGATGTTACTTCAAAAGTCGGTCACCTCGACCAACCCTATGTTTTACTATCTATATATACTATACCTTGTCAAAATTTTTTATCTGGTTCTGTTTATGGTTCATTCACTTGTCATATTAGTCCTGTTCTTACTCTTGTGCTTACGGTGTCTTTTGTAGATGGCTCGTCTTAGACACACTGCACGTAAGTCGGTGATTCCTTTCCTGCCGTCTCGACTTGCGGAGCGTCCCCTGCACCGCACCGTGTCCGGTCAGTCGAGTCACCTGGAGGAGGTCCTGGAGGAGACCCCGACGACGACGACTCAGACCACAACACGGAGTCTTCTGAGCCGTAGGAGGCGGAAGGATGGGTCGCCCGACCCATCACCCGTGACGCCGCTCGCGGTTGTCACTTCCACGACGCACTCGACACCTTGCTGCGCCAGGCTTTCGACCGGCACACCTGGTCGATCGAGTACCGTTGTGTAGTCTACCAGCACAGTCGCGGGAGGTACCCGGACCGCTGGGAGGCTACCTGCCTAGTTCGCCGTCCGGAGGATGACCTCCGGGGTGCGGAGGCCGTTTCGGAGCACTACTCCATCTCCGAGAGGGACACTGCAGAGGCGGCTATGCAGGATGCAGCACGGCGTGCACTCTCCCAATACTGTTCTTTGTTCGGTGGCGTGGCCGATGGTCTTAACCTTCGGTACTACCCCCGCCGCCCTACTGGCAGCACAGAGAGTGTGGTTGTCTCACCTGTTGGTGAGGCTAACCCTAGGTTGAGCAGCACAGTCAACCTAGTCGCAGTGCTTAACACTGAGCTGGATCACTCTCTGGACGAGCTAAGCAGGGCTCGAACGGAGATTGCGGAGTTGCGTGCTGAGTTGGCAGAGCGCCATCACCAGGAGGGTGGTTCTCCCGCTCCTGTTGGGACTCAGCACCCATACCGCTCACCGCCACGTGGTCACCACACTTATGGTTCCCCTGTCTGTAAGACCAGGATAGATCTGGATCCTTAGATCGTTAGCGTCGGAGTTTGTAATAATTCTTAAGTCAGATGTCTCAGTCTTAGGTAGTCGGTTTAGTTTGCTTATCAGTTGCTTGCATGCTTGTTATGATGAACTTGTGCTGGATTTGAATCTTTGTAATGACTGTAGCCAACATGTGGGTTTCCCCTGCAGTTTGGCTTAGTTAGTAATGTTAATGAAGTCAGTTGTTTAGTTGGGAAACCCAATGCTCTTACTTTCCTTTCTTATCTGAGAAGCTGTGTTGAATCATGAATGAGGATCAGTGAAGCTCTTTGTTCACTCAGTGTCATGAAGAATTCTGTATTCCCTTTTCTTATGCTGAAAGATTGTAAGATCAATGCTGATGTATGAATGTCTTCCACAGATGTCTGACAACAGGCGCCGATGCAACAGGCGTGCTCAGCTAGAGCAGCATGACCAGCAGGAGGAAAATCAGAGGCAGCCTCCCCCACCACCCCCGATGTCAGTGGAGCAGATGTTCTTGATGCAGACTCAGGCAGTGCAGGCCATTGGGCAGACTCTGGCAGCCATGCAGCAAGCTCAACAGCAACCCCAACCCCAATTGCAAGTGCAGATGCCCCAGATGCCACGGGATAAGCGTGGCGAGTTCATGAGAGGGCACCCTCCTACCTTCGCCCATTCTGCTGACCCCATGGATGCAGAAGACTGGCTGCGCGCAGTGGAAAGGGAGCTGCGTACCGCCCAATGCGACGACAGGGAGAAGGTTCTGTATGGTCCCCGCCAGCTGAGGGGAGCAGCCCAGTCCTGGTGGGAGTCCTACCTCGCCACCCATGCTGACCCCGAAGCCATCACTTGGGAGGAATTCAGCGAGAGTTTCCGTCGGTACCATGTGCCAGAGGGACTGATGATCGTGAAGAAGGAGGAGTTTCTGGCTCTGAAGCAGGGACCCCTGTCTGTTAGTGAGTACAGGGACAAGTTTCTGCAGCTGTCTCGTTATGCACCCGAGGATGTCAACACTGATGCCAAGAGGCAGTACAGGTTCATGAGAGGTTTGGTGGATCCCCTGCATTACCAGCTGATGAATCACACCTTCCCAACCTTCCAGCACCTGATTGATAGGGCAGTTATGACTGAGAAGAAGCGTAAGGATATGGAAGATCGGAAGCGCAAGATGAGTGGACCCCAGTCCGGAGGCATCAGTCGTCCACGTTTCTCAGGCAGTTCATCTCAGCAAGGCAGACCTGGTCACCCACAGGGATATCAGAATCAGAATCAGCGTCCGCACCGACAGCAGTTTCAGAGGCAGTACCCACAGCAGCAGCAGCAGTATCGTCAGCACAGCCAGCAGGGAGGTAATCAGTATCAGAAGCAGAACAACCAGGCACCTCGCCTTCCTGCCCCAGCAGCGAATCAGAGCAACCAAGCAGCCCCAGCACAAGGAGGATGCAGGGGATGTTTCCACTATGGAGATCAAGGCCACTGGGCAATGCAGTGCCCAAAGAAGATGACTCAGCAGCAGACCAACCCCAATGCTCCAACAAGGCAAGGTGTACTGCAGCCGGCAGCAGGCAATCGTAACCAAGCGTACAACCGTGGAAAGGTGAACCACTTGGAGGCCGAAGCGATCCAGGATGCACCAGATGTGGCAGTAGGTATGTTCTCAGTCGAATCTCATCCCGCGAAAGTGCTATTTGATACTGGTGCAACTCATTCTTTTGTCACTGCAACCTGGGTAGAATTGCATAACATCTCAGTAGAGGCAATGATGCCGCCCATGAGGATTAATTCGGTTGGTGGCAAGGTGCAAACCGATAAAATATGCTCAAATATAATGGTGGAAATAAGGGGGATAGGATTCCCCAGTGACTTAATAGTAATAGACACCCCTGGGATAGACGTTATTTTAGGGATGAATTGGTTAATGAAGCAAATGTTGGTTGTGACAAGAGGACCGTAACATTGAAGTCCCCGTCAGGAGAAGAGGTAGTGGTCGAGATAAGGATGCCTAAGTCAGAAGAGGGAGTCTGTCACCAGATTTCAGTTGATAGTAAGGAGCCCAACCCGCTCGAGGCTATTAAGGTTGTGTCAGACTTTCCGGACGTGTTTCCCGAGGAGCTAACGGGCATGCCACCCGAGAGAAAGGTTGAATTTGCCATAGAGCTTATCCCTGGTACCGCCCCCATTTCCAAAAGAGCCTATCGAGTGTCTGGACCAGAATTGGTGGAACTCAAGAAGCAGATAGATGAGATGTTAGAGAAGGGTTACATCAGGCCGAGTACCTCGCCTTGGGCCGCTCCAGTGTTGTTTGTAGAGAAGAAAGATGGTACCAAAAGGATGTGCATAGACTACAGAGCCTTGAATGAAGTCACTGTCAAGAACAAGTACCCCCTGCCAAGGATAGAAGATTTGTTCGACCAGCTCAGAGGTGCCAGCGTATTCTCGAAGATAGATCTGAGATCGGGTTACCATCAGCTCAGAATCCGACCCTCAGATATACCGAAGACGGCATTCATCACCAAGTATGGGTTATATGAGTTCACAGTTATGTCCTTTGGTTTGACAAATGCGCCAGCCTTCTTTATGTACCTGATGAACAGTGTGTTCATGGATTATCTGGACAAGTTTGTGGTAGTGTTCATCGATGACATTCTCATATACTCTCAAAGTGAGGAAGATCATGTAGAGCATTTGAAGATGGTATTGCAAAGGCTTCGAGAGCATCAGTTGTATGCCAAGCTGGGCAAATGCGAGTTCTGGATTCATGAAGTCTTATTTCTGGGTCACATCATAAATCAAGATGGGTTAGCAGTGGATCCAAAGAAAGTAGCAGATATCCTGAACTGGAAAGCACCGAAGGATGTTCGTGGGATCAAGAGCTTCATTGGAATGGCTGGATATTATAGGCGTTTCATTGAAGGCTTCTCAAAGATTGCTAGACCAATGACAGCGCTGCTAGCGAAGAAAGTTGAGTTTAAGTGGACTCAAAAGTGTCAGGAAGCATTTGAAGAACTGAAGAATAGATTGACTACAGCTCCTGTGTTAGTCCTGCCTGATGTTCACAAGTCATTCTCAGTGTATTGCGACGCTTCGTACACCGGGTTGGGATGTGTGCTGATGCAAGAAGGAAGAGTTGTAGCATACTCGTCTCGACAGCTGAAGATCCATGAGAAAAATTATCCCACACATGACCTGGAGTTGGCAGCAGTGGTTCATGCCTTAAAGACCTGGAGACATTACCTGTATGGGCAGAAGTGCGACATCTACACAGATCATAAAAGTCTGAAGTACATATTCACCCAATCAGAGTTAAACATGAGGCAGCGAAGATGGTTGGAATTGATCAAAGACTATGAGTTGGAGATACATTATCATCCAGGCAAAGCCAATGTTGTTGCAGATGCTCTGAGCAGGAAGAGTCAAGTCAATATGTTGGCCTCGTATCCGATGCCGTATGAGTTAGCCAAGGAATTCGACAGACTGAGCCTTGGTTTCCTGAACAGTACGCAAGGAGTAACAGTGGAATTAGAGCCCACCCTAGAGCGGGAGATCAAAGAAGGGCAGAAGGATGATGAAAACATCAACAAGATCCGGCAGCTGATCTTAGAAGGAAGAGGCAAAGACTTTCGAGAGGATGAAGAGGGAGTAATATGGTTCAAGGACCGATTGTGTGTTCCCGACCTCAAACCTATTCGGGAACTGATCCTCAAGGAAGCTCATGAGACAGCCTACTCCATACACCCTGGAAGTGAGAAGATGTACCAGGATTTAAAAAGGAGGTTTTGGTGGTATGGCATGAAAAGAGAGATCGCAGAATATGTCGCCATCTGTGATAGCTGTCAGAGAACCAAAGCAGAGCATCAGAGGCCTGCCGGATTGTTGCAGCCATTGCGGATTCCTCAGTGGAAGTGGGATGAGATCGGGATGGATTTTATAGTTGGCCTACCTCGTACCCGGGCCGGTTATGATTCCATCTGGGTGGTTGTGGACCGCTTAACAAAGGTGGCCCATTTCATACCTGTGAAGACAACATACACCGGAGCAACGTTAGCTGAGTTATACATGTCACGGATAGTCTGCCTTCATGGTGTGCCGAAGAAGATAGTGTCAGATCGAGGAACGCAGTTCACCTCTCATTTTTGGCAGCAGCTACAAGAAGCTTTGGGCACACATTTGAACTTCAGCTCAGCTTATCACCCTCAGACAGACGGTCAGACTGAAAGAACTAATCAGATCCTAGAGGATATGTTGAGAGCTTGTGCGTTGCAAGACAAGTCAGGATGGGACAGAAGGTTACCTTATGCAGAGTTCTCCTACAACAATAGTTACCAGGCCAGCTTGAAGATGTCACCGTTTCAGGCACTCTATGGGCGGAGTTGCAGGACTCCGTTGCATTGGGACCAGCCTGGAGAGAGACAGGTGTTTGGCCCCGACATCTTGCTTGAAGCCGAAGAGAATATCAAAATGGTTCGGGAGAATCTGAAGATAGCCCAGTCAAGACAGCGAAGTTATGCGGACCGAAGGAGAAGAGAACTGAGTTTCGAAGTGGGAGATTACGTCTATCTGAAGGTGTCACCTATCAGGGGAGTCAGAAGGTTCGGAGTTAAAGGCAAGTTAGCACCCCGGTACGTCGGACCATATCAGATTCAAGCAAAGCGTGGAGAAGTGGCCTACCAGCTCAACCTACCAGAAAGTTTGTCGGTAGTGCACAATGTGTTCCATGTGTCCCAACTGAAGAAGTGTTTGCGAGTACCAGAAGAGCAGTTGCCAGTGGAGGGTTTGGAGGTCCAGGAGGACCTGACATACATAGAGAAGCCAACGCAGATTCTGGAGTTTGCAGACAGAGTCACCCGGAGGAACACCATCAGAATGTGCAAAGTCAAATGGGGTCACCACTCCGAGGAAGAAGCAACCTGGGAACGAGAAGATGATCTGAAGGCCAAATACCCTGAACTCTTTGCTGACCAACCTTGAATCTCGGGGCGAGATTCTTTTAAGGGGGATAGGTTTGTAACACCCTGAATTTGGGGGTATAAAATTTCTTTGCTCATATTGACAAATTCAGGTGTTACTTCCCTTTTCTCATCCTTCCTCATTCTTTTCTTTCTCATTTCTATAGGAGAAAAGTGCTTATTTTATTTGTAATTGAAGTTTATTATGTTAAACCCTAAGGGAGTATGAATTGTTGCATCATGTTGAACCCTAGATTTCACTTTTGCTTGGTGCATAATTCTTGGAAGGTTTGATTTGAATTGGTGGCTTGTTTGAATTTGAATCAAATAGGGAAAGTAAAAAGAAAAGGGAAAAACAATTCAGAATAAAAAGAAAAGAGAAAGAGGCCCAACCCCGCCGCCCCCTCGGCCTTTCGGCCCAGCCGGCCCATTCCCGCCCACGCGCCTCTCCCTCCCCCTCCTCTCTCTGCCCCGGCGGGCCCGCCCGTCAGCGCAGCCGCCCCCCCCCCCCCCCCCCCCCCGCACGCCCGCCTCCGCTCTCCCCTCTCTCTCTGCTCGCGGGCCCGGGCTGTCAGCCCCGTCGTCCCCGTGTAACCGCCGCCGAGCTGCGCGTGCCCGCTTTCTCCGCGCCCACGTCGCGCGTGGAGCTCGGAACTGACCCGCCCCTGGCCACTTGAGCCCCGAGCCCCACTCGCCCTCGCCCCCTCCCCCATTTGCGCTCCAGTAGACCCTCTCTCCCCCTCGCTGCGCGCACGCAGAGCGCCGCCGCCAAACCCCCGCCGTCCCGAGCTCGTTTCCCGGCCGCCGTTGGAGCTCCGCCGTGTCCGTTGCCACGGTGAGCTTCGCCCCGGCGTCCGCAACCCGGGACGCGCCCCAATTCCCTCTCCCCCTCCCTATTTCTCTCTGCCCGCGCTCACCCGCCGTTCCCCGTGCAGCCGCGGAGGTCCCCCACCGTCGCCCCGGACCACCGTCGCGCCATTGCCGCCGCCGAGGAGTCCCCGGAGCCCGTCTTGAGGTAAGGGACCTCTCCCGCCCTATCGACCTTTGCTTTGCTCTCTGCCGCGTGTAATTCCTCGCCGGAGTAGAGTAATCCCGCCGCCGAGCCGCTCCGCCGTGAACCGCCCCCCTCCGGTGCCCCTGCCCCGACCCAGACCCCACCAAAGGACTCCCCGTGCCCTCCACAACCTTCCCGGCCACTCAGGTCGCCCCAGAGGCCCGCCAAGCGCCCGCGCCCCTCGTCTCCGGCGAGTCCTCCGCCGCGGGGACGAGCGCCGCCGCCCCAGCTAGCCGTAGGAAAGACCCAGGCCGCCCACCCGATCCCCGCCATTCATCCCAGATCGGGCGGCCCTGATTCAACTCGCCCGGACCAAATCCTGGCCGTCCGCCGGAGATCCAGCGGCCCAGGCCCACTTCCCCCTCACCCCGTCTCCCTGCCAGTTGGGCCCCGCCTGTCAGCCCGCCCGCGCGCTCGCCCTGCCCGCCGGCCCCGCCTGTCAGCCCGCCCGCGCGTGCTCTGCCCGCCCGGTCCCGCCTGTCAGTCGCCCAGGCCGCCGCGCGCTCGCGCGCCCGCCCGCAGGATCTAATCCTGGCCGTTCGCTTGAGATCCGACGGCCGTAGGAGCCCGATACCCCTTCGCCTGCGCATTTTCTTAAAGAGACCCCCGGTTTTCTGGAATTTGAACCCGCCGTCCCTGGTTTCTCGCGGTTAAGCCCCTGGCCCTTTTATTTAATTCAAAATAGGTATTTAGGGTATATTTTTAATCCCCAAACTTGTAAAATTCATAACTTTGTCATATGAACTCCAAATGAGGTGCTTCAAATTGCAAAATGCTCATTATGTTTTTGTCTATCTATTTAAACAATGTTTCCCTGCTGTTTCCATGTACCAATTAGTAGTTAATCACTAGGATAGGATTAAGACTATTGGAACCTTATTTGAGATAATTAGAAATTGGTAGACTTTAATAAAAGTTGGATTACTTAAGTTTATGGACCTAAACACCTAAGTTTAGGAACTTAAAACCATGTAGTGATTTAATCCCACCACTGTCTTAAACTTGATTAGTGGATAATGAATCACTTTGTATAGTCCTCTACTCCAGACCTAGGGAACACCAGAGTGCCTATCCCTTTTCAACTATGAACTTGTGATCTCTCTCTGCTGCATTTGTTTGGTATGTTTCTTTTGTTGTTATCTTCCCAAGTGCATAGTGTGAATGATTACTTTACGTAGACAACGGGCAGTCTGTGTTTCCCGAGGAGGTTGCAGAGGAAGTCTCTGATCAGCAGTTTGGTGAAGGCAAGTGTCCTCTGTCCCATTATGTCCTATTCATTTATAACTTACTACCCCGCATTACTTACTTGAAACCTAAGGATTGACTAGCTTTACACTTTACCTTATCCTTGATGACCTTTTGGGTTATTATGGTTAGCACTCTGCTATTGCCTTAACTTAATCAATGAACATGATGTGACTATTTATGATACTGTTATCCTGATGATGTTGATGATCTTGTGATACTCTAGGGGGCTCAGGCTGTTTCCTGAGTACCTCTCCGTAAGGACTTGTTCGTTGAGAGACCACCCAGGATAACAGTGCAACCATGAGGGTGAAATGGGATGCCCTTAGCTGATTAATTGGATGAACTAGAGGTGTAGTTGCTTAGCCGTCGTGCCATCAATGGGGTCCAGGCACAGTGCTTGCTCTGCCGAGGCTGAGTGCCGAGGTTCTTTCGTTTTGCTCTTTGTTAGTCACTCTCCTGCGGGGAGGGGTACTGTGTTTATCAAACTGGAGAAACCTAACGGGCAGCTATGATCTCTAGGGAATCTTTGTAAAAGCTACGTAGTGATGCCCTGCCGGACCACCTAGGTAGTGGTCAATGGGGATTAGCTCTCCCCGGGTAGAAAGGGAATCATGACTCATGGGTAAAGTGTGCAACCTCTGCGGAGGGTAGTGAAACTGGTATATCAGCCGTGCTCACGGTTAAGAGCAGCCTTGGGATCCTCTTTGATTAGAGATATAGATGGTTCGAGATACAAGGATTATGTTATGGTTTTGGTTCGACTATGATGATGTTGTTCCTCGATGAGGAAATGGTTTACGGGTTGGATAATGCTAAAATCTGGCTTCTACTAATGATAAATACCTGACCAACTAAAAGCAACTGCTTGAGCCTAACCCCACATAAAGCTAGTCCACTTCAGCCAAACGGGACATTTGCTGAGTACGTTGATGTGTACTCATCCTTGCTTTACCACAAAACACCAGGTTGCCCACATTGTAACCACTGCTCAGGAGAAGGCAAAGCCGTGGAAGGAGACTTCCAAGAGTTTCAAGACTACGATGAATTCTAGGAGTGGGTTGGCGGCAACCCCCAGTCAGCTGCCTGTGAAGGCCTTATCTCTACTGCGTTTCGTTTAGCACTTTGATTTACTTGTTAAGACAATGACTATGTGGATGTCTATGACTCTATGATGTAATAAGTACTCTTTTATGTTATTATTCGAGCACTGTGTGATGATGTTCATTTATGTAATCGCTGTGTACGTGAGTTCTGATCCTGGCATGTACATGGTTCGCATTCGGTTTACCTTCTAAAACTGGGTGTGACAATCCAGGTGTACAATGGGGGTGTAGCAGAGTGCTACGTGTCTAGCGGAGGGAGAGCTAGCGCCCTAAGTACATGCCAATGTGGCAGTCGGAGAGATCTTGGCACCCTGCTGGCGTGATGCCATGGCTGTCGGAGGAGCAACGGAGCCTGGCGGAGGGACAGCTGTTGGAGCGGTCGAGTCCTTGCTGACGTCCACCTGCTTCCGTAAGAGAGCTGAGAGCCGCCGTCGTCACAGAGCTTGTGGGGCGCCATCATTGCCCATCTGGCGGAGCTTGCCAGATGGGACACCGGTCTTGTTCTCCATGACCCGAGTCGGCTCGGGGTAGGATGATGATGGCGCTTCCTGTTCACGTGGCGGGCCTGTGCCCTAGGTCGGGCGACGTGGGGGCTCCTCCGAAGCCGGGGTTGAGTCTATCTTCCGTGGCCGAGGCCGAGCCCGAGTCCGAGCCCTGGGGTCGGGCGGAGCGGAGTTCGTCGTCTTCCGGGTCTTAGCCCGAGTCCGAGCCCTAGGGTCGGGCGGAGCGGAGTTCGCCGTCTTCCGGGTCTTAGCCCGAATCCGAGCCCTGGGGTCGGGCGGAGCGGAGTTCGCCGTCTTCCGGGTCTTAGCCCGAGTCCGAGCCCTGGGGTCGGGCGGAGCGGAGTTCGCCGTCTTCCGGGGCTGAGCCCGAGTCCGAGCCCTGGGTCGGGCGGAGTGGAGCTTCCTATGGCGCCTTTGGCAAGGCCTGACTGCCTGTCAGACTCACTCTGTTGAGTGGCACTGCAGTCGGAGTGGCGCAGGCGGCGCTGTCCTTCTGTCAGACCGGTCAGTGGTGCGGCGGAGTGACGGCGGTCACTTCGGCTCTGCCGGGGGGCGCGCGTCAGGATAAAGGTGTCAGGCCACCTTTGCGTTAAATGCTCCTGCAACTCGGTCAGTCGGTGCGGCGATTTGGTCAGGGTTGCTTCTCAGCGAAGCCAAGGCCTCGGGCGAGCCGGAGATGCGTCCGCCGTTAAAAGGGGGGCCTCGGGCGAGACGGAAGTCCCTCGAGGTCGGCTGCCCTTGGCCGAGGCTAGGCTCGGGCGAAGCGTGATCGAGTCACTCGTATGGACTGATCCCTGACTTAATCGCACCCATCAGGCCTCTGCAGCTTTATGCTGATGGGGGTTACCAGCTGAGAATTAGGCGTCTTGAGGGTACCCCTAATTATGGTCCCCGACAGTAGCCCCCGAGCCTCGAAGGGAGTGTTAGCACTCGCTTGGAGGCTTTCGTCGCACTTTTTTGCAAGGGGACCAGCCTTTCTCGGTTGCATTTTGTTCCGGTGGGTGCGCGCGAGCGCACCCGCCGGGTGTAGCCCCCGAGGCCTCGGAGGAGTGGTTTCACTCCTTCGAGGTCTTAATGCCTTGCGTAATGCTTCGGCTGGTCTGGTTGTTCCCTCATGCGAACTGGCCGTAGCCCGGGTGCACGGTCGGGGCCCAAGCTCTCGGGCTGGTATGTTGACGCTGTCAACGGTCTGGCCGGAGCCGGGTTTGCGAGAGCAGCCCCCGAGCCTCCGCACAGGGCGAGAGGACGATCAGGGACAGACTCGGCTTTTTTACATACGCCCCTGCGTCGCCTTTCCGCAAGGAGGAGGGGGGGAGAGCGCCATGTTACCCTCGATGGGCACCGAACATGGTGTCTCCGGTGAGCTGCAAGCGGGTGATCCGAGTGGACGTCCGTGCCCCGTTTGTTGGGGGTCGGCTAGGGGCCCAGAGGCACGCCCAAAAGTACCTGCGGGTGATCTGCCGGACCCTGTCCCCTGGCGACAGGGTCCGAGGGCTCGATGCCTCCCTCCGATGGGATTCCGTTACAAGATCGTTCCCGCTGGTCTCGGAAATGTCCTAGGGTACCTCGGGAGCGCAGCCCGAGCCTCGGTTATGTATCGAACGTACCCCTGGTCATCCCTCGCTCGGTGTCTGAGGCGATTGTGAACCCTTCGGGGGCCAGCCTTCGAACCCCTGATCAGTAATGGGCGCGGTGCCCGAGTAGCCTGAGGCGGCCATGGAGCCCTTCGGGGGGCCAGCCTTCGAACCCCTGACCAGTAGTGGGTGTCGGGCCCACGCGATCTGAGGCGACTGTTGAACCCTTCGGAGGGCCAGCCTTCGAACCTCTGATCAGTAGGGGGGGGGGCTCGGAGCCCGGTTCCTTCGCAGAGAAGGATCCTTTTCGGGGTATCCCCCTTTCCCGGTCCCTGTTGCAAGAGATAGAGAAAGAGGAAAAAAGGAAAAGGATACGAAATTGAATGACGTGGCGTACCTTTTTTGGCGCGGTAATTTCGGCGAAGGCGAAGCGTCGCTCGCCGCTCCTGCCAGAGGCGCCGCCTGTCCCGCCGCGGAGTTAATGCGACGGGGCGAGTGGTTGGCAGGGCGGCCGTTGCGCGTGCGCGAGCCGTTCGAGGAGCGGATCACGGGCGCACCGTCTTCACGCCGTGGGAGGAGGCTCTCTTGCTGTCCCTGGATGGGACGTGAGCCTGGCTGACGACGTGACCGCTGCTCCCGCCCGCCTGCAACCGTCATTACTGCCGGCCCACTTTCGGCCGCATTGACCGTCGCGCCAGGCTGTGGCTGCTGGGTCGTGCGCTGGGTCGCCTCGAGTCGCGGCATAGGTTTCGCAACCGAAGAGGTGCGACGGTGGTGCAAGTGGCGGTGCGGTTGCTTGCATGCAGCAACTGACGCGCTGGTTGCGTGACGCGTGGGCCTGGGCCTCCAAGCTGGCGTGTCAGAAGTCGGAGAAGCGCGTCCACCTGGCGCGGTTGCATGCCGCCTGCATGGCTGCCCGCCCCTTCCGCCCATTGGTCTGGGCAAAAGTGGGGGGTCGCTTGTAACCGCTGGGCGGTCGCGTGCACCGCGCGCGGCGGTTTGGCTTCTTCTGCTCTGAGCCGGTTTGCATGACATGCGGGACCCAGCCCCCGAGCCGCAGGGGAGGGCCTTGGAGCGTGTTGGAGAAGACTCAGCCCGTGGCGTTTGGGGCGCACGTAGGGAGAGTTGCCTTTAAAAGGAGGGCGACCCCTTTCGGAAGGCAACCATGTCTTCTTCCTCCCTTATGCGTCGTGTCTTTCCATCTTCCAAGCCCCCGGATGGGGGGTATCCGCCGTCTTTCCGCCTCCTCGCTGGAGGGACGCAACTCCGTGGGAGTTGGTACCTTTCAGCCATCGTTCGGCTTCAAGGATTTTCATCATGCAGCCCGGTCGCTTCCCCCCGCTGGCGGTCACCCAAGATGGTGTCCTCCAGCTTGATGGTGGGGGAAAGCGAGCCGGGCTGCGGCCTCTGCCCCTCCCTCAGCCTCAAGGATTTTCATCACCAGGGCTGGGGAGGGGAGTGCGCCGAGTTGAGGTCGGGCCCTGCGTGGGCGGCGGCCCGCTCCTTCACTCAGTGATCAGAGGGAAGGGCGGTTGTCGTCCGTGGCGCTGGCAGCTGTACCGTGCCTGGTTCTCGGACGCGAGTGGCTTCGAAGCCGCTCGCGGCGCCGGCGTCCGCCACGGCAGCTTGAAGAGGTTCTTCTGCCGGCGAGACAGCCAAGGCTGGCCACGGACCGACCTTCAACTCTGCAGACTTCTGCCCGCCCTTGCCTCACAAGTTTTGGTGTGGGCGGGGGCCTCCTGGCAGCGGCACCCGCCCTGAGGTTAGTGCTGCCGCTGTTCGACCCCCCGGAGCAGAAGTCGTCGTCGTCGCCGCTGCTGGAGCAGGTGACGGCGTGCCGTTCGTCGGTCTTCTGTTGCTCTGCAGGCCTTCCCCATGGAGTGGGGTTGTTCGTACCTGCGGAGGGGGAACCGGAGTTCCGTTTGTAATGGCACTTCGAATGCCAGTGTTTTTGTTCATTGTGGCTGTCGAGGCCTGAACATGTATGTAATTTCGGCACGGAGCCGTGTTTTTTCCTTATTTTCGAGCGCTAAGTCTCGTCTGTTGATTATCTGAAACGCTTCACCAAGCATGAGTCGCCCCGTGTCAAGGTGACGAGTGAGGTATCCGTATCCCGGAGGCGTAGGAGTCCCTCGGCTCGATTGGCCTTGTTGTCTGAGGCTCCTCTAGCTCAGTTAAAGGGACCCCTTGGCCGCTCTTCGATGAGCCGAGGCCAGGGGTAGCGATATCAGTACGAACAGAGGCGGAGTTGGCTCGAAAATGGGAACCTGGTTGGCCGGAGCCTGGCCGGGTTGCCCGTCAGCGGGGCTGACGCCGGAGTCGATCAGCCGAGGCCTCGGGTCGGGCTGGCGCCCTTGGAAGATGGTTGGCCGAGGCCCCGGGGGTAACCGGCTGAGCCGCCTGCTCGGGCCGGTGTAACACCCCTGGTGTTACTATAACTAAAACTTGAGCATGGCATCATAAGCATTGGCATTGCATATGTTTGACACACCTAGAGTGCATTCACTAGGCAAAAATTTCAAGCAAGTTGTATTGTTTTAATGTTTTGCAAATAGAACCCTGGTTAAAGGACTTAACCCTAAATAGTGGTTAAAGGGGTAAAACTTAACCCAAGTTAAGAAAACCTAAAGACTTTAGAGTAAAAGTCATAAAATGACCCCAAAAATAAAGTTGAATCACATTTATACCCCTGGGATACCAGAAACCCTAATTGGAACCCTGGAAAACCCTAAAACCAAACCCTAGGGGCTTATGTGCAAAAGTGATGAACCTTTGGACTAAAGTGTAAAAACTACTATGTTTAAACATATAAAGTCATTTGGTTTATAAATATGTGAATTTGCAAGCTAAACCCTAAGTTTTGGGCTTATTTGCAAAAATCACCTCTTAAGCACTATAGAGCCTAAGTCTGAAATTCAGTTTAGTTGGTTCAACTTTGGAGCCCTGTATCTTTTAAAATATAGGGATTTTGTCCAAAGTGACCACAACAAGTTTGTAGACCAATTAATGGAGAACAACTTTGCTAAAGAGTGTAAGCTCAGTTGTTAAGAAAAATCCAGAGATAATTAAGCCCAAGGTTGGACTGTCAGGCTGATACAATCTGAATTTCAGATAGACTGTGACTTGGATCCAAGTTTGAGAGCCAATTTAGCTCTGATCCAGAGAGAATCTGTCTTGGGGTGCTATAATAAAGATGTAACTGATTTGTAGCTCTCCAACTTTACTACAGAGCATGGAGTATGTTACCATAGGGAATTGTGAGCAAATCGAGCCTGAATTATGACTGTCAGGTCGACTGAATGAACTCCTCCATGGTACAGTGCCTGTGCGGATCAGACCGCCAGCGCAAAACGTTCACCGCCGGCGACCTCTTCGCCGGGATGCGTGCCACGGGTGTATGGATTTCGTTCACCGGGCAAATATCTTGTCGCGGATGTGCATGAGCTACTGTGGCCTCACTGTTCCCTGCCCTTCGCCCGGCGACATGGCCGTATGACCGTCATCGGAGTCGCCGTGCTTCACCGCGGTTGTGCCACGCTCCAAGCTTCTCACCACGTCGTCCCTAGCCGCACCAGCTCACCAATCGCCGCCGTAGCTCCTCAACCGGTGATCACCGGAGGAAGCGCCACGGCGAAAGCCATATCTTCCACGCGCCAGTACCATTGTTCTCTCCGACCGCCAGCACATCCCGGTAAAATTGGGCGCCACCGCCGTTAGAGGCTATAAATTGCCGTCACCATCCGCTCCTTTAGGTAGTTACGCAACCAGTGAAGCAACTCGTGCTTCGAATCACCCCCTAGAGCTCGCAAATTTCTCGTTTCCCCCAAATTGGTTTTCCGCCGCCGCGATGAACACCTCCCCGTGGTCAGACCAGTTCGGGTCAGCTCCTTCCCTCTGCTCCCTTGTTTTAGCATCTCTGTGTACTGGTGATGCTCACCAACTCGCGCAATTGAGCTAGGATCCCATGAATCACCGGGAACGTGTAGGTTGTTAGTTTAACCGCGCGCTCACCGTGGCCAGAGACATTGGTGTAGTTGTTTATGAAATTAACTTGGGGAAAACCTTTGCGCGGCCCTGAATTCGGTTTAGACCAACGTAGGGCGCCGGTACTTGCCCCAATCGGCTGATCTACTAGCTCGTCGGAGCTCCACGGCGCGCTGCCGTCGTCGGGGACTCCACCTTGCAAAAGGATAGAACTATGGGGGTCTTTTTATAAATGGTCAGCGACTTGGTGAAACAGTTGTGCAACCCGTTCCCAATTATTCAAGAAGGCAAGGGCCTCTGCGCAATCTCGCCGTGCGGGCGCGCGCGCTGGCGCGATTCCCCTCTGGGCTGGGCCGTATGGGCCGCTTCTGACCCAGCACTGTTTTACTTTTCTCCTTTTCTTTTTCTGCGAAGCTTTAGAAATTTGTTAAAAATGGTAGGAAAATCCTAAAAATATGAGACCAATTTTCTTAGAACCCTAATTTCCTGTAGTATAAAAATAAACTCATGATTTTAGATCAAATAGGGAATTCTAGAGTATTTAAAAAAGCCTAAAATACTGGTTCTGGATTTTTAGAAAATAGATAATAATCCCAAAATTGCCCAAACTTTTTATGAGAGCTTTTCACATTATTTAGAGGCCTTGGGTAGAGTTTGAATTGATTTGGACCTTGTTTGATCACCAAACCCAAAACCACCCCCCTGCCCTATGAACTCCTTTACCAACTCCGGAAACCCTAAGTTTCTGGAATTCCGTGAAGGAAAGTTGTATTCAAGACCTAGTTAATAAACCTTTATTATCTATGCACTCTCATGAGCATGACATGGCATTCATTCTTATATATATACCTATATGGTTATATTTAGAAAACGAAGAAGAGAGTGAAGTGACTCAAGAGAAGACATCACCACCTTTGGACTCTCGGGCAAGGACTTGGCTCTACTTCGACATCTGTGAGTCCGAGCCTGACTCACCTACTAACAAAGGCAAGCCCCGGTGCATGCAACCCCTTTCCTTGTGTTTTTAAATACTTTTCGCACACTTAAGTCTAGTGAAATGTGCATTAGGTTCATAGGAATTGCTTGAAACCCTTTGATGCATTGCTTTCCTTGATATCCATACCTTTATAGATACTTCTGTGAAGTATCAAAATATGATTTACAAAAATGCTTAGCCTTGCTTAGATCTTGTGGTTAGAGGTTGTCCTTAATTTAACTCGAGAAAGGATGGCTTCTACCTGCAAGGATATTTTCATTTGGAGCAATGGTGGGATCTTACTGCAAAGCTCCCTGTGATGCTCTTTTCATCCTTGGGAACAGAAACAATCCTAAGGATGGAAGTATGTAAATCGATACTTGGGTTAGGAACAGGTGATGTTCTACCCAGGTTGATTAAGGATTAACGCGTATGTAGGCTTGATGATCGAGGACCCTTTAACTGGTCACATGCCTCGTCATGGGTAAGCCTTGCCTCGGGCAGACTAAGGCCGGAATAAGATAACATGAAATGGGCGTGGAGCGGTGGCGAGAGTAGCGTGTACCCTCCGTGGCAAGAGGCTGGACGGTGGTGTATCTGTGCTCTCGGTTTGCGTGAACCTGATCCGGTCTTAAGAACCCCGGTGGCGGGTTGACATATGCAAGGGTTAAGTGCTACATATGTCGTGTGATTGGAGATCCTCAGCTGAGAATAATCGATTCGGATCGCTGTACCTTCGCGGTTATGAAGACTTGGTCACTGCCCTGCAACCTAAAGTCAGGATGTGAACACTATGGATAAAATGATGTTGTATTGATGAGATGTTGAAATTAGACTAGATGCAAATAGAGTCTATTAATACTTAATATGGCGTTAAAAGATTGAAAGTAAGGACTCACTTTAGTAAGCTACTTCTGCAAAAGTATAAGTTGATTTTTGCTAAAGCCTCTCCTTGACTCCTATTTATCCAGCATACCCTTGAGAGTCTTTTCCTTAGTCGGGTAAGTCTTGCTGAGTAATTCCATACTCAGGGTTTATCCCTTTGTTGTTTTTAGGTGAGGAAGCGACAAAGTTTTGTTGCTTTTGCTCCAAGGTGGTATCTAATGAAGAAAAACAAGAATGAAGATACGGGAGGACTTGGTCCTCCACATAGGATCTTTTTGTTTGATAATTACTTGGGAGGAGTTTTTGCCTCCCTTGATAGGTGTACTCAGCACTCGTTTATAACTCTGGTCTGTAATAAGTAACTTGATCTTACTTTCTAAATAAATGTAAGTTTATGTAATTGCTTCCGCACTTCTATATCTCCGATGTTCTGTAATGTCTGCAAGACGGGTGAAACGTTCCTGGTAAGGTAAGGAATGATACCGAACTTGTCAAGTAGTCAGGGGCACCTACAGGGTTGTCCAGAGTCCGTTGGACAAGGACAACTGTAGGTGGGCCTAATTACTTGGGAGGTTCCGTCACAGCTGGTATCGGAGCGTAGCCCTTCTTTGCAGATATTATGAGGCATCTTCAAAAGGATTTTCTAAAATTCTTACCTAGAAACTTTCTTCCTTTCTTACCTAAGCATTCTGAAGAGTTTATCTTAAAAGACCAGATAGGAAGAGTGCAACGTACGTATAGAAGGATGAATCAACTAAGGTTGATTCTGTAATTACACATGCATCATGTCATACAAACTTTAAGTTAAACCCCCTGCGTACCTAGTTTAGTACATGATTCATCTACCTTGTTCCTACATCCTTAGTGAATAGAGTGTATCCGTTGCCCTTCTCTATAGATGAATCAACAAGAGGCTCCTACAGGAGTTGGAGAGTTTCTACGAGATTTTGGTGTTCCAGTGGTCCTGTGGCGACTACTTCAAGAGGTCGGATATATCGAAGCACCCAAGTACCAGTGGTCACGCACTATTCTTAGAGGACAACCATGGTATGAGGTAGTAGTGCGTATTCCAGAACGTGCTAGAAAACCATCTTGGCCGTATTGGATGTTCCATGCCGAAGGAATGACTCCTTGGGAGGGTGCTCAGGTAGCTGCCTTAGAGGTGCTAACAACCATTTGTTACCAGAAAAGGGAAGAAATACAAGCCACATCTATGAGGTTGTTCCCTGCAGTTGCCTTAAGTGACCCGTTGGTGTATCATCACCAGGCCCGATTAATGGAAAGCATTCCTATTGGGCAGGATTCTGTTGAATCGGCATCTGCTCGAGTTTTGATGGTCGTGCTAGAATTGCAACTTACTCGGGGGCACAGTCGTCAAAAGTGGCAGCAGTTGTACACTGGGAGCTATGCAGCATTTAAGATGATGGAAATAGCCAAGAATAGGGCTTGTACCCAAGCACAAGAACGACTTGAGGAAACAAAGGTTCAAGCGGAACAGGTTATTGGACTAGAGCATCAGGTGACAGAACTTCAGATGCAACACCAAGCTGATCAGAATCGCATTAAGGAGCTTGAGCATCAGCTAACTAATGCTCATTCTAAATTAAAAATTTTGAGTAAGCAACAAGAAAAAATTTGTTTGTATGTTGTTGCTGTTAGAGAAGACCTTAAGGAAACCATGAGCTTCATAAGCCATCAGGATCAGGCGATCAAAGAATTGAATCGTGCTCATCCCATGGAGTTTTAAGTAGCACAACAGCTTGTCAACCATCTGCAGCAATCAGTGCATAGGCTCAATGTTGCCTTTTATCCTACTCCTGCACCGGCGGACTAAGGGTTCCTTGGAAGAATGGCAACAAACATCTAGCAGATGGTGTAGCTAGAGAAGATGTAGTAGATCAATGTAATAAGGTAGGTGTAGATAGACCAGCTTGGTAATAAAAACAGGTTAAACTTTGTTGGAAAGAGTTTTCCTGTTTTACCTGGATCATGTAACATGTGAGTTTTTATATGACTATGGTGTAAGAAACGACTGCCGGTTTATGAAGCAACTTTTAATATCTATAGTAGTTTCTCAAAATTCAAGAGTTAAGATGGCTATTCCTTTGGATATTCCATGTGGATCACCATGTTGCCTTATTAACCTAACCTAGGAAAGACATGTTATCTATCGAAGGCCTACCAACTTAATCTTTGACCTGGTGATCCCTATGATGGGCATAGAGATATGCTTGGGCTGAATTAACAGTCTCCCATCATACTTCTTTCATCAAGTTTAGGTTATGGCCATGCCTTGTTCACTTCCTTGGGCCATGATCTATTTGGATCTCTACTTGTGATCGTACTTACAGGTGGAGTCTCTTTTGTACCTTGTCATCCTTGATCAGTCTATTTGTGTTGTGTGAGATTCCTTATTGGTTATGTCTGGTATTGGCGTTATGACTAAAATTGATGATGCTGCGCCAAAACCGAGGGCCTCTTGTGGGTATACACACAAGGTTGTGCTGCTCGATGCACGCTTGTATCACAGTTAGTAGTCATAATCCATTATGAGATTATATCAATATGTTATCTCTACGCAAATCGTTCTTATCACGTGGATCCATTATTGGTGCCAGTTTTGTAATGGTGTCATGGTTAAGAACTTATGGTACCGCGGCGAAACTGAGAGCCTCTTGTGAATGTACACACAGGATTCTGCTGCTTGGCGCATGTTGGTATCGAAGTCTCTGGTCATGATCCATTGTGAAACTACACTGATGTGTGATCTTCTGTGGACTCCTTCCTTAAAACAGTTTCTTGTTGTTTGTAAAGAGATCAAGCAACATCTGTCATTTCCATTGGATCAAAAGGCCATACCACTTTCATGTGTGGTCTTATTTCTTTTGATCTTGGTAGTGACTACTTACACAAGTTCCCTTTGCATTCTTTGTGTAAAGGTGAAGCCTTGGATCTTTTTAGTGTTGAATAACAACTGATTAGCTCCCAAAATGAAGACTGGTTTTCCCTGCTGCTGAAATGCAGGAGTTTGTTCATTCGCTTTCCTAATTAATCTATGTATTCCTTAACCAAGTGGATAATTCATCTCGTATGAGAAAAACGGATGAACAACCTGACCAAATGGATTTCTACCCAAATGCATGACCTTTTGCTTGCAAATTGAACTCTCAACCTTTGACTTACCAATGGTATTGAGAGGATTTGCTTAACGTCAAAAGTAGTTCAACAAGTTGGTTTTGACTAACTTGTAACTGCCCGATGAACGAAGGCTGAGTTTAGAGATCGTTTTATCGAGTTGTCTAAACTCACTTTGGTTCAACCCACCACAAAGAAAGTACTTACCAAAGTCAAGTTAAGTCGACTAGTAACCACCTAATCATTGCTCTAGTCGTACCTCGATCGTCTCGTGTGTGCTTTTCCAGCATGAGTGATCAGGTCGAGCCGTGACTAGTGCTTGATAAAATGGACTGGTTGCAAAGTCCGCATCTATAGATCCCTCCACTGGTGATTTTTCTTGAATCAATATCACCTTACGTGGACTTGGATTCCCTAGCTAACACGAGTGGACCGTGATGTTATTCGACATTCACCCCGTCTCGTGTGCTATGAACCTACTGAAACCACTTGTTGGTAAACCTCTTCTTGTGTGTTTTACCCAAGATGGTGCATCTGATTCTTTTTGGGTAAAGTTGCATAATTGCCACCCAACAGACTCAGATAGTACAGTGTCATCAGAAAAAGCAAGTTGCACACATGGAACCTTATGTGTTCTTTTGGTATGCAAAGATGCAAATTGAAATTGCACACTATGGGGCTAGATGTGACACTTGTAAACGTGTCAAGGCCATATACATGAAGACTGTTGGTCCATTACAATCCTTACCTATCCCAACACGGAAAGGGGAAGATATTGTATGGACTTTATTGTGGGATTACCCAGGACTACAAAAGGGTATGACTCTATCGGGGTTATTATTGATCAGCTTACGAAAATTTCTCATTTTCTGCCAGTCAAGACCGATTCCCAGTTACTGTCTATGCCCAATTGTACATTGCTCGTATTCTTAGTCTGCATGGTGTTCCGAAGACCATAGTGTCAGATCGTGGACCTCAATTTGTAGCCAAGTTTTGGGAAGCACTTCATAAATCCCTGGGTACTAAGTTGCTCCACAGTTCGGCCTATCATCTTCAAACCAGTGGGCAGACTGAGAGGGTAAACCAAATACTGGAAGATATGCTGCGGGCATGTGTTCTGGAATTCCCACAGAAATGGCTTAGCGGAATTCTCATATAATAATAGCTATCAAGAAAGTATCAAGATGGCACCCTTCGAAGTTTTATATGAACGACGATGTCGTACTCCGCTAAATTGGTCTGAACCTGGAGAAAGATACTTCTTTAGACCTGATATGGTGAAAGAGGTCGAAGAAAAGGTTCAGAAAATTATTCATAATATGAAGAAAGCTCAGATTCGACAAAAGAGTTATGCAGACCGACGACGACAACCCTTATGCTTTCTGGTAGGCGCTTATGTCTACTTAAAAGTTTCACCAATAAAGGGTGTATCGCGTTTCGGGATTAAGGGAAAGCTTGCACCTCGGTACATTGGTCCCTTCCCTGTACTTGAGCAATGTGGACCAGTGGCATATCGACTCCAACTACCCGAAACATTGTCTGTTGTGCATAATGTGTTCCACGTGTCACAATTGAAGAAGTGTCTTCGGGTTCCTGATCGAACCATTGAAGTAACAGATGTTGTCCTGGAACCAGATTTAACATACTCGGAACATCCTATTCGAGTTCTGGATCAAAAGGACAGGGTTACCCGGAGAAAAACTCTCAAGTTTTATATGATACAGTGGAATCAACATTCTGAAGATGAAGCTACTTGGGAAACTCAAGACTTCTTGAATAAGACTTTCCCAGGCTTTTTAGCCTCATGTAAATTGAAAAGCCTCTATAACTATGTAATAAAGGAAATGACCCCCACATCACCCCTGCCTTGTACCAGAAATAAGGAAATGAAAGTATTCCGCGTTTCCTTTTCCATTACTTACCCTAGGACTTTTAATCTCGGGACGAGATTCTTTTATGGGGGGAAGGATGTAACACCCCTGGTGTTACTATAACTAAAACTTGAGCATGGCATCATAAGCATTGGCATTGCATATGTTTGACACACCTAGAGTGCATTCACTAGGCAAAAATTTCAAGCAAGTTGTATTGTTTTAATGTTTTGCAAATAGAACCCTGGTTAAAGGACTTAACCCTAAATAGTGGTTAAAGGGGTAAAACTTAACCCAAGTTAAGAAAACCTAAAGACTTTAGAGTAAAAGTCATAAAATGACCCCAAAAATAAAGTTGAATCACATTTATACCCCTGGGATACCAGAAACCCTAATTGGAACCCTGGAAAACCCTAAAACCAAACCCTAGGGGCTTATGTGCAAAAGTGATGAACCTTTGGACTAAAGTGTAAAAACTACTATGTTTAAACATATAAAGTCATTTGGTTTATAAATATGTGAATTTGCAAGCTAAACCCTAAGTTTTGGGCTTATTTGCAAAAATCACCTCTTAAGCACTATAGAGCCTAAGTCTGAAATTCAGTTTAGTTGGTTCAACTTTGGAGCCCTGTATCTTTTAAAATATAGGGATTTTGTCCAAAGTGACCACAACAAGTTTGTAGACCAATTAATGGAGAACAACTTTGCTAAAGAGTGTAAGCTCAGTTGTTAAGAAAAATCCAGAGATAATTAAGCCCAAGGTTGGACTGTCAGGCTGATACAATCCGAATTTCAGATAGACTGTGACTTGGATCCAAGTTTGAGAGCCAATTTAGCTCTGATCCAGAGAGAATCTGTCTTGGGGTGCTATAATAAAGATGTAACTGATTTGTAGCTCTCCAACTTTACTACAGAGCATGGAGTATGTTACCATAGGGAATTGTGAGCAAATCGAGCCTGAATTATGACTGTCAGGTCGACTGAATGAACTCCTCCATGGTACAGTGCTTGTGCGGATCAGACCGCCAGCGCAAAACGTTCACCGCCGGCGACCTCTTCGCCGGGATGCGTGCCACGGGTGTATGGATTTCGTTCACCGGGCAAATATCTTGTCGCGGATGTGCATGAGCTACTGTGGCCTCACTGTTCCCTGCCCTTCGCCCAGTGACGTGGCCGTATGACCGTCATCGGAGTCGCCGTGCTTCACCGCGGTTGTGCCACGCTCCAAGCTTCTCACCACGTCGTCCCTAGCCGCACCAGCTCACCAATCGCCGCCGTAGCTCCTCAACCGGTGATCACCGGAGGAAGCGCCACGGCGAAAGCCATATCTTCCACGCGCCAGTACCATTGTTCTCTCCGACCGCCAGCACATCCCGGTAAAATTGGGCGCCACCGCCGTTAGAGGCTATAAATTGCCGCCACCATCCGCTCCTTTAGGTAGTTACGCAACCAGTGAAGCAACTCGTGCTTCGAATCACCCCCTAGAGCTCGCAAATTTCTCGTTTCCCCCAAATTGGTTTTCCGCCGCCGCGATGAACACCTCCCCGTGGTCAGACCAGTTCGGGTCAGCTCCTTCCCTCTGCTCCCTTGTTTTAGCATCTCTGTGTACTGGTGATGCTCACCAACTCGCGCAATTGAGCTAGGATCCCATGAATCACCGGGAACGTGTAGGTTGTTAGTTTAACCGCGCGCTCACCGTGGCCAGAGACATTGGTGTAGTTGTTTATGAAATTAACTTGGGGAAAACCTTTGCGCGGCCCTGAATTCGGTTTAGACCAACGTAGGGCGCCGGTACTTGCCCCAATCGGCTGATCTACTAGCTCGTCGGAGCTCCACGGCGCGCTGCCGTCGTCGGGGACTCCACCTTGCAAAAGGATAGAACTACGGGGGTCTTTTTATAAATGGTCAGCGACTTGGTGAAACAGTTGTGCAACCCGTTCCCAATTATTCAAGAAGGCAAGGGCCTCTGCGCAATCTCGCCGTGCGGGCGCGCGCGCTGGCGCGATTCCCCTCTGGGCTGGGCCGTATGGGCCGCTTCTGACCCAGCACTGTTTTACTTTTCTCCTTTTCTTTTTCTGCGAAGCTTTAGAAATTTGTTAAAAATGGTAGGAAAATCCTAAAAATATGAGACCAATTTTCTTAGAACCCTAATTTCCTGTAGTATAAAAATAAACTCATGATTTTAGATCAAATAGGGAATTCTAGAGTATTTAAAAAAGCCTAAAATACTGGTTCTGGATTTTTAGAAAATAGATAATAATCCCAAAATTGCCCAAACTTTTTATGAGAGCTTTTCACATTATTTAGAGGCCTTGGGTAGAGTTTGAATTGATTTGGACCTTGTTTGATCACCAAACCCAAAACCACCCCCCCTGCCCTATGAACTCCTTTACCGACTCCGGAAACCCTAAGTTCCCGGAATTCCGTGAAGGAAAGTTGTATTCAAGACCTAGTTAATAAACCTTTATTATCTATGCACTCTCATGAGCATGACATGGCATTCATTCTTATATATATACCTATATGGTTATATTTAGAAAACGAAGAAGAGAGTGAAGTGACTCAAGAGAAGACATCACCACCTTTGGACTCTCGGGCAAGGACTTGGCTCTACTTCGACATCTGTGAGTCCGAGCCTGACTCACCTACTAACAAAGGCAAGCCCCGGTGCATGCAACCCCTTTCCTTGTGTTTTTAAATACTTTTCGCACACTTAAGTCTAGTGAAATGTGCATTAGGTTCATAGGAATTGCTTGAAACCCTTTGATGCATTGCTTTCCTTGATATCCATACCTTTATAGATACTTCTGTGAAGTATCAAAATATGATTTACAAAAATGCTTAGCCTTGCTTAGATCTTGTGGTTAGAGGTTGTCCTTAATTTAACTCGAGAAAGGATGGCTTCTACCTGCAAGGATATTTTCATTTGGAGCAATGGTGGGATCTTACTGCAAAGCTCCCTGTGATGCTCTTTTCATCCTTGAGAACAGAAACAATCCTAAGGATGGAAGTATGTAAATCGAGACTTGGGTTAGGAACAGGTGATGTTCTACCCAGGTTGATTAAGGATTAACGCGTATGTAGGCTTGATGATCGAGGACCCTTTAACTGGTCACATGCCTCGTCATGGGTAAGCCTTGCCTCGGGCAGACTAAGGCCGGAATAAGATAACACGAAATGGGCGTGGAGCGGTGGCGAGAGTAGAGTGTACCCTCTGTGGCAAGAGGCTGGACGGTGGTGTATCTGTGCTCTCGGTTTGCGTGAACCTGATCCGGTCTTAAGAACCCCGGTGGCGGGTTGACATATGCAAGGGTTAAGTGCTACATATGTCGTGTGATTGGAGATCCTCAGCTGAGAATAATCGATTCGGATCGCCGTACCTTCGCGGTTATGAAGACTTGGTCACTGCCCTGCAACCTAAAGTCAGGATGTGAACACTATGGATAAAATGATGTTGTATTGATGAGATGTTGAAATTAGACTAGATGCAAATAGAGTCTATTAATACTTAATATGGCGTTAAAAGATTGAAAGTAAGGACTCACTTTAGTAAGCTACTTCTGCAAAAGTATAAGTTGATTTTTGCTAAAGCCTCTCCTTGACTCCTATTTATCCAGCATACCCTTGAGAGTCTTTTCCTTAGTCGGGTAAGTCTTGCTGAGTAATTCCATACTCAGGGTTTATCCCTTTGTTGTTTTTAGGTGAGGAAGCGACAAAGTTTTGTTGCTTTTGCTCCAAGGTGGTATCTAATGAAGAAAAACAAGAATGAAGATACGGGAGGACTTGGTCCTCCACATAGGATCTTTTTGTTTGATAATTACTTGGGAGGAGTTTTTGCCTCCCTTGATAGGTGTACTCAGCACTCGTTTATAACTCTGGTCTATAATAAGTAACTTGATCTTACTTTCTAAATAAATGTAAGTTTATGTAATTGCTTCCGCACTTCTATATCTCCGATGTTCTGTAATGTCTGCAAGACGGGTGAAACGTTCCTGGTAAGGTAAGGAATGATACCGAACTTGTCAAGTAGTCAGGGGCACCTACAGGGTTGTCCAGAGTCCGTTGGACAAGGACAACTGTAGGTGGGCCTAATTACTTGGGAGGTTCCGTCACAGCCGGATTCCCGGAGAAGTCCCTGGATCGCGTCGCCGTCCGAGGCTGGGTCGGACCTCGCTGAAGGCGTCGTCGATGCCGAGGGTGCTACAGCCCCCTTCCAGCGTGAAGATCCGAGCCTGTAGGATCAGATGGTCTTGTAGCGTGTGCCTTCTGCGGCCGCCGAGGCCAGAAAACACACCCTCGCTGCGTCGTAAAGCCGCGTCTCTTTTCCTCTTATTCCGAGCATCTGGACTTTCCGTCAGTAACAGGGATGTTTGTGTGGGCGAGAGTTGCTTCTCGCGGAAGGTGATGAGTGAGGTATCCGTATCCCAGAGGCGTGGGAGTCCCTCGGCTCGGTCGGCCTTGCCGCTTACGCGTACTTTCGCCCGTCCACGAGGCCCTGTCACCGATTCAGTCGAGAAGGCTTGAAGGACCGCCTCGGCAGAAGAGCTTCCGAACGTGAAGACTTGTTCGGTCCGCGGAATCACTTTATCCGAACGCGAGTTACTTATCACAGAAGGTGATGAGTGAGGTATCCGTATCCCGGAGGCGTAGGAGTCCCTCGGCTCGGTCGGCCTTGGCTGCTTACGTGTACTCCGTCGTTTCCAGGATCCGCTTTTCGAAGTAGTCAAAAAGCACGAAAGAAATTCTGCTAAAAAGAGATCCTTTTTCGAGGAAAATTTCGACGCGGAGGGGGTCTCCCCCCTTTTAGCCCCCGAGGGAGGGTCGGGCTTTGCCGAGGCGAGGCCGACCCTTCCTTGATGACTAAACTTTGCGTGGGTGCGAGGTATATGAACAACTTGAAAACATCTTAAGGGTAGAAGCGACGTAGCTGTTTGATGTTCCAAGCGTTGCCGTAGATCTCGCCTTGATCGTTGGCCAGCTTGTATGTTCCGGGCTTCAGGACTTTGGCGATGACGAATGGTCCCTCCCAGGGGGGCGTGAGCTTGTGCTTCCCTCGGGCGTCTTGCCGCAGCCGAAGCACCAGCTCGCCCACCTGGAGGTCTCGGGACCGGACCCCTCGGGCGTGGTAGCGTCGCAGGGACTGCTGGTACCGCGCCGAGTGCAGTAAGGCCTTGTCCCGAGCCTCTTCCAGCTGGTCCAGCGATTCTTCTCGGCTAGCTTGGTTGCTTTGATCATTGTAGGCCCTCGTCCTCGGGGAGCCGTATTCCAGGTCAGTGGGTAAGATGGCCTCGGCCCCGTAGACCAGGAAGAACGGCGTGAAACCCGTGGCTCGGCTCGGCGTCGTCCTTAGGCTCCAGACCACCGAGGGGAGTTCCTTCATCCATCGCTTGCCGAACTTGTTGAGGCCGTTGTAAATCCGAGGCTTGAGCCCTTGTAGAATCATGCCGTTGGCACGCTCTACTTGCCCATTCGACATGGGATGAGCCACGGCAGCCCAGTCCACCCGGATGTGGTGATCCTCGCAAAAATCCAAGAATTTTCTGCCGGTGAACTGGGTACCGTTGTCGGTGATGATGGAGTTTGGGACCCCGAAGCGATGGATGATGTTGGTGAAGAACGCCACCGCCTGCTCGGACCTGATGCTGTTCAGGGGTCGGACCTCGATCCACTTGGAGAATTTGTCGATGGCGACCAACAGGTGCGTGTAGCCCCCGGGCGCCCTCTGCAAGGGACCGACGAGGTCCAGACCCCATACAGCGAAGGGCCAGGTGATGGGTATCGTCTGCAGAGCCTGAGTGGGCAGGTGGGTCTGCTTCGCATAGAATTGGCACCCTTCGCAGGTGCGGACAATTCTAGTGGCGTCAGCCACCGCCGTTGGCCAGTAGAAGCCTTGCCGGAAGGCATTCCCGACAAGGGCTCGAGGCGCTGCATGATGGCCGCAAGCCCCCGAGTGTATTTCTTGCAGGAGTTCCTGACCTTCGGCGATGGAGATGCATCGCTGGAGGATGCCCGAGGGGCTCCGGTGGTAGAGCTCCTCCTCATCGCCCAGCAAGACGAACGACTTGGCGCATCGAGCTACCCGCCGAGCCTCGACTTGGTCGAGGGGTAGCTCTCCCTGGCGGAGATATCGCAGGTACGGGGCCTGCCAATTTCGATCAGGCGTGGCCCCGCTCTGCTCCTCCTCGACGTGCAGTGCCTCGGCCCCTGGGGCCGAGGGTACCTCGAGCCGAACCGAGGGCGCCTCGGGCTGAGCCGAGGGTGCCTCGGGCCCGGGCGAGTCGCCAACCTTGACGGAGGGTTGGTGCAGATCCCGGGAGAAGACGTCCGGGGGGACCGTCGTTCGCCCCGAGGCTATTTTAGCCAGCTCGTCTGCAGTCTCGTTGTAGCGCCGAGCGATGTGGTTGAGCTCGAGCCCGAAGAACTTGTCTTCCAGGCGCCGAACCTCATCGCAGTAGGCCTC
This sequence comes from Zea mays, assembly GCF_902167145.1. Classification (NCBI taxonomy): domain Eukaryota; kingdom Viridiplantae; phylum Streptophyta; class Magnoliopsida; order Poales; family Poaceae; genus Zea; species Zea mays. Next base: position 172,711,754 of record NC_050100.1, on the reverse strand, counting down.
CATCTTCGGGTCGCGGCAGTGGGAGTTCTTCATGACTTGGTCGATGACGAGCTGCGAGTCACCGCGGGCGTCGAGGCGTCTGACCCCTAGCTCGATGGCGATCCGCAACCCGTTGACCAGAGCTTCGTACTCGGCCACATTGTTGGACGCCGGGAAATGGAGGCGTAGCACGTAGCGTAGGTGCTTCCCGAGGGGTGAGATGAAGAGCAGGCCCGCGCCGGCTACCGTCTTCATCAGCGACCCGTCGAAAAACATGGTCCAGAGCTCCGGTTGGATCGGAGCCGTCGGCAGCTGGGTGTCGACCCATTCAGCTACGAAGTCCGCCAACACCTGGGACTTGATGGCTTTCCGAGGGGCGAACGAGATCGTTTCGCCCACGATTTCCACTGCCCACTTTGCAAACCTGCCCGAGGCCTCTCGGCACTGGATGTCTCCCCCAGGGGGAAGGATGACACCACAGTTACCGGATGAGACTCGAAGTAGTGTCGTAACTTCCGCCTTGTCAGGATCACAGCATACAGCAGCTTCTGAACTTGCGGGTAGCGGATCTTGGTCTCGGACTATACTTCACTGACGAAGTAGACTGGCCTCTGAACGGGCAATGCATGCCCTTCTTCTTGCCTCTCGACTACAATCGCGGCGCTAACCACCTGAGTGGTAGCGGCGACGTAGACCAAGAGGGCTTCTCCATCAGCTGGGGGCACCAAGACAGGCGCCTTTGTAAGGAGCGCCTTCAGGTTCTCGAGGGCTTCCTCGGCCTCAGGGGTCCAAGCGAAACTCTCGGCCTTCCTTAAGAGGCGGTACAGAGGCAGACCTCTTTCGCCGAGGCGTGAGATGAAGCGGCTCAGGGCCGCGAGGCATCCCATGACCCTCTGTACGCCTTTTAAGTCCTTGATGGGTCCCATGCTGGTGATAGCTGCGATCTTCTCCGGGTTGGCTTCGATGCCTCGCTCGGAGACGATGAACCTCAGGAGCATGCCCCGGGGCACCCCGAAGACACACTTCTCAGGATTGAGCTTGACTCCTTTCGCCTTGAGACATCGGAATGTCACTCCAAGGTCGGAGAGGAGGTCGGAAGCCTTCCTTGTCTTGACTACGATGTCATCGACGTAGGCCTCGACTGTGCGACCGATGTGTTCGCCGAACACATGGTTCATGCACCGCTGGTACGTCGCGCCCGCATTCCTCAGACCGAACGGCATGGTGACATAGCAGTACATGCCGAACGGCGTGATGAAAGAAGTCGCGAGTTGGTCGGACTCTTTCATCCGGATCTGGTGATACCCTGAGTAGGCATCGAGGAAGGACAGGGTTTCGCATCCAGCAGTGGAATCCACGATTTGATCGATGCGAGGTAGAGGGTAGGGAACCTTCGGACATGCTTTGTTGAGACCAGTGTACTCTACACACATCCGCCATTTCCCCCCTTTTTTCCTCACAAGCACAGGGTTGGCAAGCCATTCGGGATGGAATACCTCTTTGATGAACCCCGCTGCCATTAGCTTGTGGATCTCCTCGCCTATCGCTCTGCGCTTCTCCTCGTCGAATCGGCGCAGAGGCTGCCTGACGGGTCGGGCTCCGGCCCGAATATCCAGCGAGTGCTCGGCGACATCCCTCAGTATGTCGGGCATGTCCGAGGGACTCCACGCAAAGACGTCGGCGTTTGCGCGGAGAAAGTCGACGAGCACTGCTTCCTATTTGGGGTCGAGCCCGGAACCAATCCGGATCTGCTTGGAGGTGTCGCCACTGGGGTCGAGTGGGACAGCCTTAACCGTCTCCGCTGGCTCGAAGTTGCCGGCGTGACGCTTCACGTCTGGCACCTCTTTGGAGAGGTTCTCCAGGTCGGCGATGAGGGCCTCGGACTTGGCGAGGGCCTCGGCGTACTCCACGCACTCCACGTCGCATTCGAACGCGTGTTTGTACGTGGGGCCGACGGTGATGACCCCGTTGGGGCCCGGCATCTTGAGCTTCAGGTAGGTGTAGTTGGGGACGGCCATGAACTTCACGTAGCATGGCCTTCCCAGTACCGCGTGGTAGGTTCCTCGGAACCCGACCACCTCGAACGTTCAAGGTCTCCCTTCGGAAGTTGGAGGGCGTTCCGAAGCAGACGGGGAGGTCGAGTCGTCCGAGGGGCTGGACGCGCTTCCTAGGGATGATCCCGTGGAAGGGCGCAGCGCCTGCTCGGACGGAGGACAGATCGACGCGCAAGAGCTTGAGGGTCTCGGCGTAGATGATGTTGAGGCAGCTGCCCCCATCCATCAGGACCTTGGTGAGCCTGACGTTGCCGACGATGGGGTCGACGACGAGCGGGTATTCCCCCGGGCTCGGCACATGGTCGGGGTGGTCAGCCTAGTCGAAGGTGATGGGCTTGTCGGACCAGTCTAGGTAGACTGGCGCCGCCACCTTCACCGAGCAGACCTCCCGGCGCTCTTGCTTGCGATGCCGAGCCGAGGTATTCGCCGCATGCCCACCGTAGATCATGAAGCAGTCGCGGACCTCGGGGAACTCTCCTGCTTGGTGATCTTCTTTCTTGTCGTCGTCGTGGGCCCTGCCACCCTCCGCGGGTGGCCCGGCCCTGTGGAAGTGGCGCCGAAGCATGACGCACTCCTCGAGAGTGTGCTTAAAGGGCCCCTGATGGTAGGGGCGCGGCTCCTTGAGCATCTTGTCGAAGAGGTTAGCACCTCCGGGGGGGCTTCCGAGGGTTCTTGTACTCGGCGGCGGCGACAAGGTCCGCGTCAGCGGCGTCGCGTTTCGATTGCGACTTCTTCTTGGCGCCGCGCGGAGTAGACGCCTCGGGAGCCTCTTCCGATGGGCGGCCCTGGGGCTGCTTGTCCTTTCGGAAGATAGCCTCAACCGCCTCCTGGCCAGAGGCGAACTTGGTGGCGATGTCCATCAGCTCGCTCGCCCTGGTGGGGGTCTTGCGACCCAACTTACTCACCAGGTCGCGGCAGGTGGTGCCGGCAAGGAACGCGCCGATGACATCCGAGTCGGTGATGTTGGGCAGCTCGGTGCGCTGCTTCGAGAATCGCTGGACGCCCCGAGGCTATTTTAGCCAGCTCGTCTGCAGTCTCATTGTAGCGCCGAGCGATGTGGTTGAGCTCGAGCCCGAAGAACTTGTCTTCCAGGCGCCGAACCTCATCGCAGTAGGCCTCCATCTTCTGGTCGCGGCAGTGGGAGTTCTTCATGACTTGGTCGATGACGAGCTGCGAGTCACCGCGGGCATCGAGGCGTCTGACCCCTAGCTCGATGGCGATCCGCAACCCGTTGACCAGAGCTTCGTACTCGGCCACATTGTTGGACGCCGGGAAATGGAGGCGTAGCACGTAGCGTAGGTGCTTCCCGAGGGGTGAGATGAAGAGTAGACCCGCGCCGGCTCCCGTCTTCATAAGCGACCCATCGAAAAACATGGTCCAGAGCTCCGGTTGGATCGGAGCCGTCGGCAGCTGGGTGTCGACCCATTCAGCTACGAAGTCCGCCAACACCTGGGACTTGATGGCTTTCCGAGGGGCGAACGAGATCGTTTCGCCCATGATTTCCACTGCCCACTTTGCGATCCTGCCCGAGGCCTCTCGGCACTGGATGATCTCCCCCAGGGGGAAGGATGACACCACAGTTACCGGATGAGACTCGAAGTAGTGTCGTAACTTCCGCCTTGTCAGGATCACAACATACAGCAGCTTCTGAACTTGCGGGTAGCGGATCTTGGTCTCGGACAATACTTCACTGACGAAGTAGACTGGCCTCTGAACGGGCAATGCATGCCCTTCTTCTTGCCTCTCGACTACAATCGCGGCGCTAACCACCTGAGTGGTAGCGGCGACGTAGACCAAGAGGGCTTCTCCATCAGCTGGGGGCACCAAGACAGGCGCCTTTGTAAGGAGCGCCTTTAGGTTCCCGAGGGCTTCCTTGGCCTCAGGGGTCCAAGCGAAACTCTTGGCCTTCCTTAAGAGGCGGTACAGAGGCAGACCTCTTTCGCCGAGGCGTGAGATGAAGCGGCTCAGGGCCGCGAGGCATCCCATGACCCTCTGTACGCCTTTTAAGTCCTTGATGGGTCCCATGCTGGTGATAGATGCGATCTTCTCCAGGTTGGCTTTGATGCCTCGCTCGGAGACGATGAACCCCAGGAGCATGCCCCGGGGCACCCCGAAGACACACTTCTCAGGATTGAGCTTGACTCCTTTCGCCTTGAGACATCGGAATGTCACTCCAAGGTCGGAGAGGAGGTCGGAAGCCTTCCTTGTCTTGACTACGATGTCATCGACGTAGGCCTCGACTGTGCGACCGATGTGTTCGCCGAACACATGGTTCATGCACCGCTGGTACGTCGCGCCCGCATTCCTCAGACCGAACGGCATGGTGACATAGCAGTACATGCCGAATGGCGTGATGAAAGAAGTCGCGAGTTGGTCAGACTCTTTCATCCGGATCTGGTGATACCCTGAGTAGGCATCGAGGAAGGACAGGGTTTCGCACCCAGCAGTGGAATCCACGATTTGATCGATGCGAGGTAGAGGGTAGGGAACCTTCGGACATGCTTTGTTGAGACCAGTGTAGTCTACACACATCCGCCATTTCCCCCCTTTTTTCCTCACAAGCACAGGGTTGGCAAGCCATTCGGGATGGAATACCTCTTTGATGAACCCCGCTGCCATTAGCTTGTGGATCTCCTCGCCTATCGCTCTGCGCTTCTCCTCGTCGAATCGGCGCAGAGGCTGCCTGACGGGTCGGGCTCCGGCCCGAATATCCAGCGAGTGCTCGGCGACATCCCTCAGTATGCCGGGCATGTCCGAGGGACTCCACGCAAAGACGTCGGCGTTTGCGCGGAGAAAGTCGACGAGCACTGCTTCCTATTTGGGGTCGAGCCCGAAACCAATCCGGATCTGCTTGGAGGTGTCGCCACTGGGGTCGAGTGGGACGGCCTTAACCATCTCCGCTGGCTCGAAGTTGCCGGGGTGACGCTTCACGTCTGGCACCTCTTTGGAGAGGTTCTCCAGGTCGGCGATGAGGGCCTCGGACTCGGCGAGGGCCTCGGCGTACTCCACGCACTCCACGTCGCATTCGAACGCGTGTTTGTACGTGGGGCCGACGGTGATGACCCCGTTGGGGCCCGGCATCTTGAGCTTCAGGTAGGTGTAGTTGGGGACGGCCATGAACTTCGCGTAGCATGGCCTTCCCAGTACCGCGTGGTAGGTTCCTCGGAACCCGACCACCTCGAACGTCAAGGTCTCCCTTCGGAAGTTGGAGGGCGTTCCGAAGCAGACGGGGAGGTCGAGTCGTCCAAGGGGCTGGACACGCTTCCCAGGGATGATCCCGTGGAAGAGCGCAGCGCCTGCTCGGACGGAGGACAGATCGACGCGCAAGAGCTTGAGGGTCTCGGCGTAGATGATGTTGAGGCAGCTGCCCCCATCCATCAGGACCTTGGTGAGCCTGACGTTGCCGACGATGGGGTCGACGACGAGCGGGTATTCCCCCGGGCTCGGCACATGGTCGGGGTGGTCAGCCTAGTCGAAGGTGATGGGCTTGTCGGACCAGTCTAGGTAGACTGGCGCCGCCACCTTCACCGAGCAGACCTCCCGGCGCTCTTGCTTGCGATGCCGAGCCGAGGTATTCGCCGCATGCCCACCGTAGATCATGAAGCAGTCGTGGACCTCGGGGAACTCTCCTGCTTGGTGATCTTATTTCTTGTCGTCGTCGTGGGCCCTGCCACCCTCCGCGGGTGGCCCGGCCCTGTGGAAGTGGCGCCGAAGCATGACGCACTCCTCGAGAGTGTGCTTAAAGGGCCCCTGATGGTAGGGGCGTGGCTCCTTGAGCATCTTGTCGAAGAGGTTAGCACCTCCGGGGGGGCTTCCGAGGGTTCTTGTACTCGGCGGCGGCGACAAGGTCCGCGTCAGCGGCGTCGCGTTTCGATTGCGACTTCTTCTTGCCCTTCTTCTTGGCGCCGCGCGGAGTAGACGCCTCGGGAGCCTCTTCCGATGGGCGGCCCTGGGGCTGCTTGTCCTTTCGGAAGATAGCCTCAACCGCCTTCTGGCCAGAGGCGAACTTGGTGGCGATGTCCATCAGCTCGCTCGCCCTGGTGGGGGTCTTGCGACCCAACTTACTCACCAGGTCGCGGCAGGTGGTGCCGGCAAGGAACGCGCCGATGACATCCGAGTCGGTGATGTTGGACAGCTCGGTGCGCTGCTTCGAGAATCGCCGGATGTAGTCCCTGAGCGACTCTCCCGGCTGTTGCCGGCAGCTCCGAAGGTCCCAGGAATTTCCGGGGCGCATGTACGTGCCCTGGAAATTGCCGGCGAAGGCTTGGACCAAGTCGTCCTAGTTGGAGATCTGCCCCGGAGGCAGGTGCTCCAACCAGGCGCGAGCAGTGTCGGAGAGGAACAGGGGAAGGTTGCGGATGATGAGGTTGTCGTCGTCCGTTCCACCCAGTTGGCAGGCCAGGCGGTAGTCCGCGAGCCACAATTCCGGCCTCGTTTCCCCCGAGTACTTTGTGATAGTAGTCGGGGGTCGGAACCGGGTCGGGAACGGCGCCCGTCGGGTGGCCCGACTGAAGGCCTGCGGACCGGGTGGTTCGGGCGAGGGACTCCGATCCTCCCCGCTGTCGTAGCGCCCCCCACGCCTGGGGTGGTAGCCTCGGCGCACCCTTTCGTCGAGGTGGGCCCGACGGTCGCGTCGATGGTGCTCGTTGCCGAGGTGGCCCGGGGCCGCAGGCGCGGTGTTGCGCGTGCGCCCGGTGTAGACCGAGGCTTCCCGCGTAAATCGGGAAGTCGCGGCGTGAGGCTCCGAGGGGTATCCCTGCCTTCGGGAGGCAGTGCTCTCGGCCCGTCGGGCCGCAGCGCCTTCCAGGAGATTCTTGAGCTCTCCCTGGATTCACCGACCCTCGGTGGTTGATGGCTCCGGCATCGTGCGGAGGAGCATCGCTGCGGCTGCCAGGTTCTGACCAACCCCGCTGGATGCGGGCGGCGGCCTGAGCCTGACATCGTTGGCGACGCGGTGCTGGAGACCTTGGGGCAGGTGACGTATTTCTCCGGCCGGGGGTTAGCCCGCCCATACCTGCCCGACGTCCCGGCGGATCGTCTCAAGCGCCCCTGTTCCCTCGTCGAGCCTGGCCTGCGCCCCGCGGACTTGCTCGAGCTGTGGGTCGTGACCCCCCGCCGGAACGGGGACCACAGCTAGCTCCCGCAGGATGTCGGCGCGAGGCGCCGGCCTAGGTAAATCACCGTCCTCCGGCATGCCAAGATGGTTGCCTTCGGAGGGATCCCCTAGCTCGACGTGGAAACATTCGCGGCTTGGGCCGCAGTCCTCGTCGTCAAGGCTGCGGCTTCCGTCGGAACAGTCGGAGAGGCAGTAGTCACATGCGGTCATGAAGTCCCGCATGGCACTAGGGTTGCCAAATCCAGAGAAATCCCAACAGATGCTGGGATCGTCATCTTCCTCGGACCCAGAGGGCCCGTAGGTCGAGACGTCCGTCAATCGGTCCCAAGGCGACCGCATACGAAACCCCAGTGGGGTTGCACTCGCCTCAATGAGAGCGCCCGCCAAAGCGAGGTCGCTTGGCGGGTTGAGGCCGAGTCGAAATGACGTAAGATGGGAGTTAGTCAGTACCTTTTGGTCGACGAGGAGCGACGTAGTCACATCGGGGACTGGTTGCACCGTCGTCTCAGGTACGAGGGCGACGTCCTGCAAGCTCTCCGCGAGTGCGCCGGCGTCGTCTTCTTGCTCGGGATCAGCGTGTGGCGGGGGGACGGCGCCTGCCTTCGTCTCGAACGCGAGGTCGACGCCCGGCGTGCCCTCCGTTGGGGCGCTGGGAACGTCGATTCGCTCGACGGCCGACGAAGCGCGGCCTCCCGCTTGGCCTTGGTTGCCCCGCCTCCTTCCCCGTTGGCGGGGGAGAGGGCGGGGCGAGCTCGAACGTTGTTCTTCCACCACGCGGGGAAGATGTCGTCGGTTCCGCCGCCGGTGGGCGGGTTGTCGGCCGCCATTGTCGTTGTCGCGAGGCGGTGGAAGGAGTATCATGTCGTAGCCGCCGTCGAACGACATGAACTCGAGACTCCCGAAACGGAGCACCGTCCCGGGCCGGAGAGGTTGCTGGAGACTGCCCATCTGGAGCTTGACGGGAAGCTGTTCGTCAGCACGCAGCAGGCCCCTACCTGGCGCGCCAACTGTCAGCGTTTCGAGACCGGGGGGTCCCCGAGCCGACGAGTGAGTGTGCCGCGTGCCCCAGCCCAGATGGGTCGAGCGCGTGGGCGAGCGCGAAGGGGGGAGAAGCGAGGTGGCCGGAGACGGGCGTGAGAGAGGTGGAGATCCCGCGGCCTTCGTGTTCGTCCCGTGCCCAGGTCGGGTGCGCTTGCAGTAGGGGGGTTACAAGCGTCCACGCGGGTGAGGGAAGTGAGCGGCCCTAAGAGAGCGCCTGTCCCGTCCTCGTCCCGCGCGGCCAACCTTCTCTAAGAAGGCCCTGGTCCTTCCTTTTATAGGCGTAAGGAGAGGATCCAGGTGTACAATGGGGGTGTAGCAGGGTGCCACGTGTCTAGCGGAGGGAGAGCTAGCGCCCTAAGTACATGCCAATGTGGCAGCCGGAGAGATCTTGGCACCCCGCTGGCGTGATGTCGTGGCTGTCGGAGGAGCAACAGAGCCTGGCGGAGGGACAGCTGTTGGAGCGGTCGAGTCCTTGCTGACGTCCACCTGCTTCCGTAAGAGAGCTGAGAGCCGCCGTCGTCACAGAGCTTGTGGGGCGCCATCATTGCCCATCTGGCGGAGCTAGCCAGATGGGACACCGGTCTTGTTCTCCATGACCCGAGTCGGCTCGGGGTAGGATGATGATGGCGCTTCCTGTTGACGTGGCGGGCCTGTGCCCTAGGTCGGGCGACGTGGGGGCTCCTCCGAAGCCGAGGTCGAGTCTGTCTTCCGTGGCCGAGGCCGAGCCCGAGCCCTCGGGTCGGGCGAGGCGGAGATCGTTCGACAGAGGCCCGGGCGGAGTCCGAGCCCTGGGGTCGGGCGAAGCGGAGTTCGTCGTCTTCCGGGTCTTAGCCCGAGTCCGAGCGCTGGGGTCGGGCGGAGCGGAGTTCGCCGTCTTCCGGGTCTTAGCCCGAGTCCGAGCCCTGGGGTCGGGCGGAGAGGAGTTCGTCGTCTTCCGGGTCTGAGCCCGAGTCCAAGCCCTGGGGTCGGGCGAAGCGGAGTTCGTCGTCTTCCGGGTCTTAGCCCGAGTCCGAGCCCTGGGGTCGGGCGGAGCGGAGTTCGTCGTCTTCCGAGTCTTAGCCCGAGTCCGAGCCCTGGGTCGGGCGGAGCGGAGCTTCCTATGGCGCCTTTGGCAAGGCCTGACTGCCTGTCAGACTCACTCTGTTGAGTGGCACTGCAGTCGGAGTGGCGCAGGCGGCGCTGTCCTTCTGTCAGACCGGTCAGTGGTGCGGCGGAGTGACGGCGGTCACTTCGGCTCTGCCGGGGGGCGCGTGTCAGGATAAAGGTGTCAGGCCACCTTTGCGTTAAATGCTCCTGCAACTCGGTCAGTCGGTGCGGCGATTTGGTCAGGGTTGCTTCTTAGCGAAGCCAAGGCCTCGGGCGAGCCGGAGATGCGTCCGCCGTTAAAAGGGGGGCCTCGGGCGAGACGGAAGTCCCTCGAGGTCGGCTGCCCTTGGCCAAGGCTAGGCTCGGGCGAAGCGTGATCGAGTCACTCGTATGGACTGATCCCTGACTTAATCGCACCCATCAGGCCTATGCAGCTTTATGCTGATGGGGGTTACCAGCTGAGAATTAGGCGTCTTGAGGGTACCCCTAATTATGGTCCCCGACAGTAGCCCCCGAGCCTCGAAGGGAGTGTTAGCACTCGCTTGGAGGCTTTCGTCGCACTTTTTTGCAAGGGGACCAGCCTTTCTCGGTTGCATTTTGTTCCGGTGGGTGCGCGCGAGCGCACCCGCCGGGTGTAGCCCCCGAGGCCTCGGAGGAGTGGTTTCACTCCTTCGAGGTCTTAATGCCTTGCGTAATGCTTCGGCTGGTCTGGTTGTTCCCTCATGCGAACTGGCCGTAGCCCGGGTGCACGGTCGGGGCCCAAGCTCTCGGGCTGGTATGTTGACGCTGTCAACGGTCTAGCCGGAGCCGGGTTTTGCGAGAGCAGCCCCCGAGCCTCCGCACAGGGCGAGAGGACGATCAGGGACAGACTCGGCTTTTTTACATACGCCCCTGCGTCGCCTTTCCGCAAGGAGGAGGGGGGGAGAGCGCCACGTTACCCTCGATGGGCACCGAACATGGTGTCTCCGGTGAGCTGCAAGCGGGTGATCCGAGTGGACGTCCGTGCCCCGTTCGTTGGGGGTCGGCTAGGGGCCCAGAGGCACGCCCAAAAGTACCTGCGAGTGATCTGCCGGACCCGGTCCCCTGGCGACGGGGTCCGAGGGCTCGATGCCTCCCTCCGATGGGATTCCGTTACAAGATCATTCCCGCTGGTCTCGGAAATGTTCTAGGGTACCTCGGGAGCGCAGCCCGAGCCTCGGTTATGTATCGAACGTACCCCTGGTCATCCCTCGCTCGGCGTCTGAGGCGACTGTGAACCCTTCGGGGGCCAGCCTTCGAACCCCTGATCAGTAATGGGCGCGGAGCCCGAGTAGCCTGAGGCGGCCATGGAGCCCTTCGGGGGGCCGGCCTTCGAACCCCTGACCAGTAGTGGGTGTCGGGCCCACGCGATCTGAGGCGACTGTTGAACCCTTCGGAGGGCCAGCCTTCGAACCTCTGATCAGTAGGGGGGGCTCGGAGCCCGGTTCCTTCGCAGAGAAGGATCCTTTTCGGGGTATCCCCCTTTCCCGGTCCCTGTTGCAAGAGATAGAGAAAGAGGAAAAAAGGAAAAGGATACGAAATCGAACGACGTGGCATACCTTTTTTGGCGCGGTAATTACGGCGAAGGCGAAGCGTCGCCGCTGCTCCTGCCAGAGGCGCCGCCTGTCCCGCCGCGGAGTTAATGCGACGGGGTGAGTGGTTGGCGGGGCGGCCGTTGCGCGTGCGCGAGCCGTTCGAGGAACGGCTGTTTCGCTTCGCGTTTTTTGAACCCCGCGTCCGGTCCGAGCGGAGCGCTGGAAACGGTTCTGCCCTGGCCTTTATATCCTCGAGAGGGGGTCCGGTGACGGCTCTTCGCTCTGCTCCCCGCTTCTTCCTTTAGGTCTTTGCAACCCAAGGAACTTTAGTTGGAGAAGAGAAAAATCACCCTTCCTGCCCTTTGCGTCGCCATCCCTTCCATCTTGGTGATGGCTGATCGGGTGACCATAATTCCCCCACGCGATCCGTGGCCCTTTTCCACGGTGACAGCGAGCGACCTGGAGGAGCTGGTCGGCGAGGGTTTGCTTCGCCCCCTCACCGATAAGCAGCGACCAGAATGGATTCCTCCCGTGGGCGGAGCCGCTCCGTCCCCACCGCCGGGGTACGTCGTGAGCTTAGTCTCCTTCCACGAGCGGGGATTCGGTGTGCCGACGAGCCGCTTTATGCGGGCAATCCTGTTCCACTATGGGGTGGAGTTGCATAACCTCACCCCCAACTCCATCTCGCAGGCCGCTATCTTCGTAGCGGTGTGCGAAGGGTACTTGGGGATCGCTCCCCATTGGGATTTGTGGACTCATCTCTTCCTCGCCGAGCCTTTCGCCTTGTCGACGGGGGAGAGGAGGATCCGTGCAGCGGTGCGGGCCGGAGGCTGCACTCTTTTGTTGAGGCAGTCGCGGGCGTCGCAGTACATTCCTGCCATCCTCGCGTCCTCGAACAAGGGGTGGCAGCGCCGGTGGTTCTACCTCCGGAATGACGGTGAGTTGCTCCCGCCATTCTCCCAACGGGTAGTCACCGCCGCCACCGACGCCTGGCGCCATGGGACCCCGCACGAGAGACAGAAGAATCTCGAACCCCTTCTCCAGGCCCTGAAGGAGTTGCGGGAGGGGGGACTCACCGCTGCGGGAGTGGTCGCCGCCATCCACCGTCGGAGGGTGCTTCCTTTGGCGGAGCGGCAGCTGCCTCTCTGGGAGATGACTCCGGAGGCTGACTGGGAGGGCTCGCGGATGTCCCCTGATCCTCTTCCCTTCGACGCCCTCCAATGGCGAGTGTCGGCTGCGATGGGGAAGCCGGACCCTCATGCCTACTCCCAGCTTCGGATGCGCCCCGACCAGGGGTGCGTAACTCTGGTGAGTATTCACTCCCTCCTTCTTCATACATCGGGTTGCTCCGGGTTCTTATGATTGGGTTTCTTTCTCCCCTTCTTTTAGGAGGTGGGATGGCACAAGCCCTCCCTGCCACGGGTCCCGGAGGACGTGGTGGATCGAGCAGCGCGGCGGGTCGCCGCAGAGGAGAAAAAGAAGAAGAAGGACGCGGAGAAGGCCCGGGCCCGCGAGCGGAGGCGGGCTCGGGACGCCTTGGAGAAGCGCTGTCGCTAGCAGGAGAGGGAAGGGCTCCCAAGGGAGCCATCGCCAGAGACGCCCGACGACGACGATGACGACGATGATGAAGAGGAGGATGACATGGCCGCCCGTCTCGGCCTCAGCCCCGGCTTGGGGTGTGGCCAGGAGCCGCCGAGCCAGCCCCCGAGCGGGCCGACGCCGTCAGCCCCCGGAGTTGGGGTGTCGGGGTCCCGGCCCGAGGCGCAGGGGCGATCCGAGAGGTCACCTGACCCCTCTGCCGGAGGAGCTGAGGTGGCTCCGGAGGGCCAGGTCAGGGCGTCTGCTCCCCAGGGGCCGCCGCTCGTGCCGGTGGCGCATGGGGGTGACCCTCAAGTCATCACGGCCGTGCCCGGGCAATCTGCTCCCCAGGCGCCCAAAACGAGGGTGGCGCCGAAGTTGCCGGCGAAGCGGACCTCGGCGGCTGTTTCGGGAGCCGGGACCCAAGAAGGCTCTCCCCAGGCGCGATGGATCATGGCCCGAAGTGGGTGAGTATCTCGGAACGTCATTTCGACTCGGCCTCAACCCGCCAAGCGACCTCGCTTTGGCGGGCGCTCTCATTGAGGCGAGTGCAACCCCACTGGGGTTTCGTATGCGGTCTCCTTGGGACCGATTGACGGACGTCTCGACCTACGGGCCCTCTGGGTCCGAGGAAGATGACGATCCCAGCATCTGTTGGGATTTCTCTGGATTTGGCAACCCCAGTGCCATGCGGGACTTCATGACCGCATGTGACTACTGCCTCTCCGACTGTTCCGACGGAAGCCGCAGCCTTGACGACGAGGACTGCGGCCCAAGCCGCGAATGTTTCCACGTCGAGCTAGGGGATCCCTCCGAAGGCAACCATCTTGGCATGCCGGAGGACGGTGATTTACCTAGGCCGGTGCCTCGCGCCGACATCCCGCGGGAGCTAGCTGTGGTCCCCGTTCCGGCGGGGGTCACGACCCAAAGCTCGAGCAAGTCCACGGGGCGCAGGCCAGGCTCGACGAGGGAACAGGGGCGCTTGAGACGATCCGCCGGGACGTCGGGCAGGTATGGGCGGGCCAACCCCCGGCTGGAGAAATACGTCACCTGCCCCAAGGTCTCCAGCACCGCGTCACCAACGATGTCAGGCTCAGGCCGCCGCCCGCATCCAGCGGGGTTGGTCAGAACCTGGCAGCCGCAGCGATGCTCCTCCGCACGATGCCGGAGCCATCAACCACCGAGGGTCGGCGAATCCTGGGAGAGCTCAAGAATCTCCTGGAAGGCGCTGCGGCCCGACGGGCCGAGAGCACTGCCTCCCGAAGGCAGGGATACCCCTCGGAGCCTCACGCCGCGACTTCCCGATTTATGCGGGAAGCCTCGGTCTACACCGGGCGCACGCGCAACACCTCGCCTGCGACCCCGGACCACCTCGGCAACGAGCACCATCGACGCGACCGTCGGGCCCACCTCGACGAAAGGGTGCGCCGAGGCTACCACCCCAGGCGTGGGGGGCGCTACGACAGCGGGGAGGATCGGAGTCCCTCGCCCGAACCACCCGGTCCGCAGGCCTTCAGTCGGGCCATCCGACGGGCGCTGTTCCCGACCCGGTTCTGACCCCCGACTACTATCACAAAGTATTCGGGGGAAACAAGGCCAGAACTGTGGCTCGCGGACTACCGCCTGGCCTGCCAACTGGGTGGAACGGACGATGACAACCTCATCATCCGCAACCTTCCCCTGTTCCTCTCCGACATTGCTCGCGCCTGGTTGGAGCACCTGCCTCCGGGACAGATCTCCAACTGGGACGACTTGGTCCAAGCATTCGCCGGCAATTTCCAGGGCACGTACGTGCGCCCCGGAAATTCCTGGGACCTTCGGAGCTGCCGGCAACAGCCGGGAGAGTCGCTCCGGGACTACATCCGGCGATTCTCGAAGCAGCGCACCGAGCTGCCCAACATCACCGACTCGGATGTCATCGGCGCGTTCCTTGCCGGCACCACCTGCCGCGACCTGGTGAGTAAGTTGGGTCGCAAGACCCCCACCAGGGCGAGCGAGCTGATGGACATCGCCACCAAGTTCGCCTCTGGCCAGGAGGCGGTTGAGGCTATCTTCCGAAAGGACAAGCAGCCCTAGGGCCGCCCATCGGAAGAGGCTCCCGAGGCGTCTACTCCGCGCGGCGCCAAGAAGAAGGGCAAGAAGAAGTCGCAATCGAAACGCGACGCCGCTGACGCGGACCTTGTCGCCGCCGCCGAGTACAAGAACCCTCGGAAGCCCCCCGGAGGTGCTAACCTCTTCGACAAGATGCTCAAGGAGCCGTGCCCCTACCATCAGGGGCCCGTTAAGCACACTCTCGAGGAGTGCGTCATACTTTGGCGCCACTTCCATAGGGCCGGGCCACCCGCGGAGGGTGGCAGGGCCCACGACGACGACAAGAAAGAAGATCACCAAGCAGGAGAGTTCCCCGAGGTCCACGACTGCTTCATGATCTACGGTGGGCATGCGGCGAATACCTCGGCTCGGCATCGCAAGCAAGAGCGCCGGGAGGTCTGCTCGGTGAAGGTGGCGGCGCCAGTCCACCTAGACTGGTCCGACAAGCCCATCACCTTCGACCAAGCTGACCACCCCGACCATGTGCCGAGCCCGGGGAAATACCCGCTCGTCGTCGACCCCATCGTCGTCAACGTCAGGCTCACCAAGGTCCTGATGGATGGGGGCAGCTGCCTCAACATCATCTACGCCAAGACCCAAACGCGCACCCGCCGGGTGTAGCCCCCGAGGCCTCGGAGGAGTGGTTTCACTCCTTCGAGGACTTAATGCCTTGCGTAATGCTTTGGCTGGTCTGGTTGTTCCCTCATGCGAACTGGCCGTAGCCCGGGTGAACGGTCGGGGCCCAAGCTCTCGGGCTGGTATGTTGACGCTGTCAACGGTCTGGCCGGAGCCGGGTTTTGCGAGAGCAGCCCCCGAGCCTCCGCACAGGGCGAGAGGACGATCAGGGACAGACTCGGCTTTTTTACATACGCCCCTGCGTCGCCTTTCCGCAAGGAGGAGGGGGGGAGAGCGCCATGTTACCCTCGATGGGCACCGAACATGGTGTCTCCGGTGAGCTGCAAGCGGGTGATCCGAGTGGACGTCCGTGCCCCGTTCGTTGGGGGTCGGCTAGGGGCCCAGAGGCACGCCCAAAAGTACCTGCGGGTGATCTGCCGGACCCGGTCCCCTGGCGACGGGGTCCGAGGGCTCGATGCCTCCCTCCGATGGGATTCCGTTACAAGATCGTTCCCGCTGGTCTCGGAAATGTCCTAGGGTACCTCGGGAGCACAGCCCGAGCCTCGGTTATGTATCGAACGTACCCCTGGTCATCCCTCGCTCGGCGTCTGAGGCGACTGTGAACCCTTCGGGGGCCAGCCTTCGAACCCCTGATCAGTAATGGGCGCGGAGCCCGAGTAGCCTGAGGCGGCCATGGAGCCCTTCGGGGGGCCAGCCTTCGAACCCCTGACCAGTAGTGGGTGTCGGGCCCACGCGATCTGAGGCGACTGTTGAACCCTTCGGAGGGCCAGCCTTCGAACCTCTGATCAGTAGGGGGGGCTCGGAGCCCGGTTCCTTCGCAGAGAAGGATCCTTTTCGGGGTATCCCCCTTTCCCGGTCCCTGTTGCAAGAGATAGAGAAAGAGGAAAAAAGGAAAAGGATACGAAATCGAACGACGTGGCATACCTTTTTTGGCGCGGTAATTACGGCGAAGGCGAAGCGTCGCTCGCTGCTCCTGCCAGAGGCGCCGCCTGTCCCGCCGCGGAGTTAATGCGACGGGGTGAGTGGTTGGCGGGGCGGCCGTTGCGCGTGCGCGAGCCGTTCGAGGAACGGCTGTTTCGCTTCGCGTTTTTTGAACCCCGCGTCCGGTCCGTGCGGAGCGCTGGAAACGGTTCCGCCCTGGCCTTTATATCCTCGAGAGGGGGTCCGGTGACGGCTCTTCGCTCTGCTCCCCGCTTCTTCCTTTATGTCTTTGCAACCCAAGGAACTTTAGTTGGAGAAGAGAAAAATCACCCTTCCTGCCCTTTGCGCCGCCATCCCTTCCATCTTGGTGATGGCTGATCGGGTGACCATAATTCCCCCACGCGATCCGTGGCCCTTTTCCACGGTGACGGCGAGCGACCTGGAGGAGCTGGTCGGCGAGGGTTTGCTTCGCCCCCTCACCGATAAGCAGCGACCAGAATGGATTCCTCCCGTGGGTGGAGCCGCTCCGTCCCCACCGCCGGGGTACGTCGTGAGCTTCGTCTCCTTCCACGAGCGGGGATTCGGTGTGCCGACGAGCCGCTTTATGCGGGCAATCCTGTTCCACTATGGGGTGGAGTTGCATAACCTCACCCCCAACTCCATCTCGCAGGCCGCTATCTTCGTAGCGGTGTGCGAAGGGTACTTGGGGATCGCTCCCCATTGGGATTTGTGGACTCATCTCTTCCTCGGCAGAAGAGCTTCCGAACGTGAAGACTTGTTCGGTCCGCGGAATCACTTTATCCGAACGCGAGTTACTTATCGCAGAAGGTGATGAGTGAGGTATCCGTATCCCGGAGGCGTAGGAGTCCCTCGGCTCGGTCGGCCTTGGCTGCTTACGTGTACTCCGTCGTTTCCAGGATCCGCTTTTCGAAGTAGTCAAAAAGCACGAAAGAAATTCTGCTAAAAAGAGATCCTTTTTCGAGGAAAATTTCGACGCGGAGGGGGTCTCCCCCCTTTTAGCCCCCGAGGGAGGGTCGGGCTTTGCCGAGGCGAGGCCGACCCTTCCTTGATGACTAAACTTTGCGTGGGTGCGAGGTATATGAACTACTTGAAAACATCTTAAGGGTAGAAGCGACGTAGCTGTTTGATGTTCCAAGCGTTGCCGTAGATCTCGCCTTGATCGTTGGCCAGCTTGTATGTTCCGGGCTTCAGGACTTTGGCGATGACGAATGGCCCCTCCCAGGGGGGCGTGAGCTTGTGCCTCCCTCGGGCGTCTTGCCGCAGCCGAAGCACCAGATCGCCCACCTGGAGGTCTCGGGACCGGACCCCTCGGGCGTGGTAGCGTCGCAGGGACTGCTGGTACCGCGCCGAGTGTAGTAAGGCCTTGTCCCGAGCCTCTTCCAGCTGGTCCAGCGATTCTTCTCGGCTTGCTTGGTTGCTTTGATCGTTGTAGGCCCTCGTCCTCGGGGAGCCGTATTCGAGGTCAGTGGGTAAGATGGCCTCGGCCCCGTAGACCAGGAAGAACGGCGTGAAACCCGTGGCTCGGCTCGGCGTCGTCCTCAGGCTCCAGACCACCGAGGGGAGTTCCTTCATCCATCGCTTGCCGAACTTGTTGAGGCCGTTGTAAATCCGAGGCTTGAGCCCTTGTAGAATCATGTCGTTGGCACGCTCTACTTGCCCATTCGACATGGGATGAGCCACGGCAGCCCAGTCCACCCGGATGTGGTGATCCTCGCAAAAATCCAAGAATTTTCTGCCGGTGAACTGGGTACCGTTGTCGGTGATGATGGAGTTTGGGACCCCGAAGCGATGGATGATGTTGGTGAAGAACGCCACCGCCTGCTCGGACCTAATGCTGTTCAGGGGTCGGACCTCGATCCACTTGGAGAATTTGTCGATGGCGACCAGCAGGTGCGTGTAGCCCCCGGGCGCCCTCTGCAAGGGACCGACGAGGTCCAGACCCCATACAGCGAAGGGCCAGGTGATGGGTATCGTCTGCAGAGCCTGAGCGGGCAGGTGGGTCTGCTTCGCATAGAATTGGCACCCTTTGCAGGTGCGGACAATTCTAGTGGCGTCAGCCACCGCCGTTGGCCAGTAGAAGCCTTGCCGGAAGGCATTCCCGACAAGGGCTCGAGGCGCTGCATGATGGCCGCAAGCCCCGAGTGTATTTCTTGCAGGAGTTCCTGACCTTCGGTGATGGAGATGCATCGCTGGAGGATGCCCGAGGGGCTCCGGTGGTAGAGCTCCTCCTCATCGCCCAGCAAGACGAACGACTTGGCGCGTCGAGCTACCCGCCGAGCCTCGGCTTGGTCGAGGGGTAGCTCTTCCTGGCGGAGATATCGCAGGTACGGGGCCTGCCAATTTCGATCAGGCGTGGCCCCGCTCTGCTCCTCCTCGACGTGCAGTGCCTCGGCCCCTGGGGCCGAGGGTACCTCGGGCCGAACCGAGGGCGCCTCGGGCTGAGCCGAGGGTGCCTCGGGCTCGGGCGAGTCGCCGACCTTGACGGAGGGTTGGTGCAGATCCCGGGAGAAGACGTTCGGGGGGACCGTCGTTCGCCCCGAGGCTATTTTAGCCAGCTCGTCTGCAGTCTCGTTGTAGCGCCGAGCGATGTGGTTGAGCTCGAGCCTGAAGAACTTGTCTTCCAGGCGCCGAACCTCATCGCAGTAGGCCTCCATCTTCGGGTCGCGGCAGTGGGAGTTCTTCATGACTTGGTCGATGACGAGCTGCGAGTCACCGCGGGCGTCGAGGCGTCTGACCCCTAGCTCGATGGCGATCCGCAACCCGTTGACCAGAGCTTCGTACTCGGCCACATTGTTGGACGCCGGGAAATGGAGGCGTAGCACGTAGCGTAGGTGCTTCCCGAGGGGTGAGATGAAGAGCAGGCCCGCGCCGGCTCCCGTCTTCATCAGCGACCTGTCGAAAAACATGGTCCAGAGCTCCGGTTGGATCGGAGCCGTCGGCAGCTGGGTGTCGACCCATTCAGCTACGAAGTCCGCCAACACTTGGGACTTGATGGCTTTCCGAGGGGCGAACGAGATCATTTCGCCCATGATTTCCACTGCCCACTTTGCGATCCTGCCCGAGGCCTCTCGGCACTGGATGATCTCCCCCAGGGGGAAGGATGACACCACAGTTACCGGATGAGACTCGAAGTAGTGTCGTAACTTCCGCCTTGTCAGGATCACAACATACAGCAGCTTCTGAACTTGCGGGTAGCGGATCTTGGTCTCGGACAATACTTCGCTGACGAAGTAGACTGGCCTCTGAACGGGCAATGCATGCCCTTCTTCTTGCCTCTCGACTACAATCGCGGCGCTAACCACCTGAGTGGTAGCGGCGACGTAGACCAAGAGGGCTTCTCCATCAGCTGGGGGCACAAAGACAGGCGCCTTTGTAAGGAGCGCCTTCAGGTTCCCGAGGGCTTCCTCGGCCTCAGGGGTCCAAGCGAAACTCTCGGCCTTCCTTAAGAGGCGGTACAGAGGCAGACCTCTTTCGCCGAGGCATGAGATGAAGCGGCTCAGGGCCACGAGGCATCCCATGACCCTCTGTATGCCTTTTAAGTCCTTGATGGGTCCCATGCTGGTGATAGCTGCGATCTTCTCCGGGTTGGCTTCGATGCCTCGCTCGGAGACGATGAACCCCAGGAGCATGCCCCGGGGCACCCCGAAGACACACTTCTCAGGATTGAGCTTGACTCCTTTCGCCTTGAGACATCGGAATGTCACTCCAAGGTCGGAGAGGAGGTCGGAAGCCTTCCTTGTCTTGACTACGATGTCATCGATGTAGGCCTCGACTGTGCGACCGATGTGTTCGCCGAACACATGGTTCATGCACCGCTGGTACGTCGCGCCCGCATTCCTCAGACCGAACGGCATGGTGACATAGCAGTACATGCCGAACGGCGTGATGAAAGAAGTCGCGAGTTGGTCGGACTCTTTCATCCAGATCTGGTGATACCCTGAGTAGGCATCGAGGAAGGACAGGGTTTCGCACCCAGCAGTGGAATCCACGATTTGATCGATGCGAGGTAGAGGGTAGGGAACCTTCGGACATGCTTTGTTGAGACCAGTGTAGTCTACACACATCCGCCATTTCCCCCCTTTTTTCCTCACAAGCACAGGGTTGGCAAGCCATTCGGGATGGAATACCTCTTTGATGAACCCCGCTGCCATTAGCTTGTGGATCTCCTCGCCTATCGCTCTGCGCTTCTCCTCGTCGAATCGGCGCAGAGGCTGCCTGACGGGTCGGGCTCCGGCCCGAATATCCAGCGAGTGCTCAGCGACATCCCTCGGTATGCCGGGCATGTCCGAGGGACTCCACGCAAAGACGTCGCCGTTTGCGCGGAGAAAGTCGACGAGCACTGCTTCCTATTTGGGGTCGAGCCCGGAACCAATCCGGATCTGCTTGGAGGTGTCGCCACTGGGGTCGAGTGGGACGGCCTTAACCGTCTCCGCTGGCTCGAAGTTGCCGGCGTGACGCTTCACGTCTGGCACCTCTTTGGAGAGGTTCTCCAGGTCGGCGATGAGGGCCTCGGACTCGGCGAGGGCCTCGGCGTACTCCACGCACTCCACGTCGCATTCGAACGCGTGTTTGTACGTGGGGCCGACGGTGATGACCCCGTTGGGGCCCGGCATCTTGAGCTTCAGGTAGGTGTAGTTGGGGACGGCCATGAACTTCGCGTAGCATGGCCTTCCCAGTACCGCGTGGTAGGTTCCTCGGAACCCGACCACCTCAAACGTCAAGGTCTCCCTTCGGAAGTTGGAGGGCGTTCCGAAGCAGACGGGGAGGTCGAGTCGTCCGAGGGGCTGGACGCGCTTCCCAGGGATGATCCCGTGGAAGGGCGCAGTGCCTGCTCGGACGGAGGACAGATCGACGCGCAGGAGCTTGAGGGTCTCGGCGTAGATGATGTTGAGGCAGCTGCCCCCATCCATCAGGACCTTGGTGAGCCTGACGTTGCCGACGATGGGGTCGATGATGAGCGGGTATTCCCCCGGGCTTGGCACATGGTCAGGGTGGTCAGCCTAGTCGAAGGTGATGGGCTTGTCGGACCATTCTAGGTAGACTGGCGCCGCCACCTTCACCGAGCAGACCTCCCGACGCTCTTGCTTGCGATGCCGAGCCGAGGTATTCGCCGCATGCCCACCGTAGATCATGAAGCAGTCGCGGACCTCAGGGAACTCTCCTGCTTGGTGATCTTCTTTCTTGTCGTCGTCGTGGGCCCTGCCACCCTCCGCGGGTGGCCCGGCCCTGTGGAAGTGGCGCCGAAGCATGACGCACTCCTCGAGAGTGTGCTTAACGGGCCCCTGATGGTAGGGGCGCGGCTCCTTGAGCATCTTGTCGAAGAGGTTAGCACCTCCGGGGGGGCTTCCGAGGGTTCTTGTACTCGGCGGCGGCGACAAGGTCCGCATCAGCGGCGTCGCGTTTCGATTGCGACTTCTTCTTACCCTTCTTCTTGGCGCCGCGCGGAGTAGACGCCTCGGGAGCCTCTTCCGATGGGCGGCCCTGGGGCTGCTTGTCCTTTCGGAAGATAGCCTCAACCGCCTCCTCGCCAGAGGCGAACTTGGTGGCGATGTCCATCAGCTCGCTCGCCCTGGTGGGGGTCTTGCGACCCAACTTACTCACCAGGTCGCGGCAGGTGGTGCCGGCAAGGAACGCGCCGATGACATCCGAGTCGGTGATGTTGGGCAGCTCGGTGCGCTGCTTCGAGAATCGCCGGATGTAGTCCCGGAGCGACTCTCCCGGCTGTTGCCGGCAGCTCCGAAGGTCCCAGGAATTTCCGGGGCGCATGTACGTGCCCTGGAAATTGCCGGCGAAGGCTTGGACCAAGTCGTCCCAGTTGGAGATCTGCCCCGGAGGCAGGTGCTCCAACCAGGCGCGAGCAGTGTCGGAGAGGAACAGGGGAAGGTTGCGGATGATGAGGTTGTCGTCGTCCGTTCCACCCAGTTGGCAGGCCAGGCGGTAGTCCGCGAGCCACAGTTCCGGCCTCGTTTCCCCCGAGTACTTTGTGATAGTAGTCGGGGGTCGGAACCGGGTCGGGAACAGCGCCCGTCGGGTGGCCCGACTAAAGGCCTACGGACCGGGTGGTTCGGGCGAGGGACTCCGATCCTCCCCGCTGTCGTAGCGCCCCCCACGCCTGGGGTGGTAGCCTCGGCGCACCCTTTCGTCGAGGTGGGCCCGACGGTCGCGTCGATGGTGCTCGTTGCCGAGGTGGCCCGAGGCCGTAGGCGCGGTGTTGCGCGTGCGCCCGGTGTAGACCGAGGCTTCCCGCGTAAATCGGGAAGTCGCGGCGTGAGGCTCCGAGGGGTATCCCTGCCTTCGGGAGGCAGTGCTCTCGGCCCGTCGGGCCGCAGCGCCTTCCAGGAGATTCTTGAGCTCTCCCTGGATTCACCGACCCTCGGTGGTTGATGGCTCCGGCATCGTGCGGAGGAGCATCACTGCGGCTGCCATGTTCTGACCAACCCCGCTGGATGCGGGCGGCGGCCTGAGCCTGACATCATTGGCAACGCGGTGCTGGAGACCTTGGGGCAGGTGACGTATTTCTCCGGCCGGGGGTTAGCCCGCCCATACTTGCCCGACGTCCCGGCGGATCGTCTCAAGCGCCCCTGTTCCCTCGTCGAGCCTGGCCTGCGCCCCGCGGACTTGCTCGAGCTGTGGGTCGTGACCCCCCGCCGGAACGGGGACCACAGCTAGCTCCCGCGGGATGTCGGCGCGAGGCGCCGGCCTAGGTAAATCACCGTCCTCCGGCATGCCAAGATGGTTGCCTTCGGAGGGATCCCCTAGCTCGACGTGGAAACATTCGCGGCTTGGGCCGCAGTCCTCGTCGTCAAGGCTGCGGCTTCCGTCGGAACAGTCGGAGAGGCAGTAGTCACATGCGGTCATGAAGTCCCGCATGGCACTAGGGTTGCCAAATCCAGAGAAATCCCAACAGATGCTGGGATCGTCATCTTCCTCGGACCCAGAGGGCCCGTAGGTCGAGACGTCCGTCAATCGGTCCCAAGGCGACCGCATACGAAACCCCAGTGGGGTTGCACTCGCCTCAATGAGAGCGCCCGCCAAAGCGAGGTCGCTTGGCGGGTTGAGGCCGAGTCGAAATGACGTAAGATGGGAGTTAGTCAGTACCTTTTGGTCGACGAGGAGCGACGTAGTCACATCGGGGACTGGTTGCACCGTCGTCTCAGGTACGAGGGCGACGTCCTGCAAGCTCTCCGCGAGTGCGCCGGCGTCGTCTTCTTGCTCGGGATCAGCGTGTCGCGGGGGGACGGCGCCTGCCTTCGTCTCGAACGCGAGGTCGACGCCCGGCGTGCCCTCCGTTGGGGCGCTGGGAACGTCGATTCGCTCGACGGCCGATGAAGCGCGGCCTCCCGCTTGGCCTTGGTTGCCCCGCCTCCTTCCCCGTTGGCGGGGGAGAGGGCGGGGCGAGCTCGAACGTTGTTCTTCCACCACGCGGGGAAGATGTCGTCGGTTCCGCCGCCGGTGGGCGGGTTGTCGGCCGCCATTGTCGTTGTCGCGCGGCGGTGGAAGGAGTATCATGTCGTAGCCGCCGTCGAACGACATGAACTCGAGACTCTCGAAACGGAGCACCGTCCCGGGCCGGAGAGGTTGCTGGAGACTGCCCATCTGGAGCTTGACGGGAAGCTGTTCGTCAGCACGCAGCAGGCCCCTACCTGGCGCGCCAACTGTCGGCGATTCGAGACCGGGGGGTCCCCGAGCCGACGAGTGAGTGTGCCGCGTGCCCCAGCCCAGATGGGTCGAGCGCGTGGGCGAGCGCGAAGGGGGGAGAAGCGAGGTGGCCGGAGACGGGCGTGAGAGAGGTGGAGATCCCGCGGCCTTCGTGTTCGTCCCGCGCCCAGGTCGGGTGCGCTTGCAGTAGGGGGGTTACAAGCGTCCACGCGGGTGAGGGAAGTGAGCGGCCCTAAGAGAGCGCCTGTCCCGTCCTCGTCCCGCGCGGCCAACCTTCTCTAAGAAGGCCCTGGTCCTTCCTTTTATAGGCGTAAGGAGAGGATCCAGGTGTACAATGGGGGTGTAGCAGAGTGCTACGTGTCTAGCGGAGGGAGAGCTAGCGCCCTAAGTACATGCCAATGTGGCAGCCGGAGAGATCTTGGCACCCTGCTGGCGTGATGTCGTGGCTGTCGGAGGAGCAACGGAGCCTGGCGGAGGGACAGCTGTTGGAGCGGTCAAGTCCTTGCTGACGTCCACCTGCTTCCGTAAGAGAGCTGAGAGCCGCCGTCGTCACAGAGCTTGTGGGGCGCCATCATTGCCCATCTGGTGGTGCTAGCCAGATGGGACACCGGTCTTGTTCTCCATGACCCGAGTCGGCTCGGGGTAGGATGATGATGGCGCTTCCTGTTGACGTGGCGGGCCTGTGCCCTAGGTCGGGCGACGTGGGGGCTCCTTCGAAGCCGGGGTCGAGTCTGTCTTCCGTGGCCGAGGCCGAGCCCGAGCCCCCGGGTCGGGCGAGGCGGAGATCGTTCGGCAGAGGCCCGGGCGGAGTCCGAGCCCTGGGGTCGGGCGAAGCGGAGTTCGTCGTCTTTCGGGTCTTAGCCCGAGTCCGAGCCCTGGGGTCGGGCGGAGCGGAGTTCGTCGTCTTCCGGGTCTTAGCCCGAGTCCGAGCCCTGGGGTCGGGCGGAGCGGAGTTCGCCGTCTTCCGGGTCTTAGCCCGAGTCCGAGCCCTGGGGTCGGGCGGAGCGGAGTTCGTCGTCTTCCGGGTCTTAGCCCGAGTCCGAGCCCTGGGGTCGGGCGGAGCGGAGTTCGCCGTCTTCCGGGTCTTAGCCCGAATCCGAGCCCTGGGGTCGGGCGGAGCGGAGTTCGCCGTCTTCCGGGTCTTAGCCCGAGTCCGAGCCCTAGGGTCGGGCGGAGCGGAGTTCGCCGTCTTCCGGGGCTGAGCCCGAGTCCGAGCCCTGGGTCGGGCGGAGCGGAGCTTCCTATGGCGCCTTTGGCAAGGCCTGACTGCCTGTCAGACTCACTCTGTTGAGTGGCACTGCAGTCGAAGTGGCGCAGGCGGCGCTGTCCTTCTGTCAGACCGGTCAGTGGTGCAGCGGAGTGACGGCGGTCACTTCGGCTCTGCCGGGGGGCGCGCGTCAGGATAAAGGTGTCAGGCCACCTTTGCGTTAAATGCTCCTGCAACTCGGTCAGTCGGTGCAGCGATTTGGTCAGGGTTGCTTCTCAGCGAAGCCAAGGCCTCGGGCGAGCCGGAGATGCGTCCGCCGTTAAAAGGGGGGCCTCGGGCGAGACTGAAGTCCCTCGAGGTCGGCTGCCCTTGGCCGAGGCTAGGCTCGGGCGAAGCGTGATCGAGTCACTCGTATGGACTGATCCCTGACTTAATCGCACCCATCAGGCCTCTGCAGCTTTATGCTGATGGGGGTTACCAGCTGAGAATTAGACGTCTTGAGGGTACCCCTAATTATGGTCCCCGACAACTACCATATGCCACACCATTCAAGTCTCTTTGGCAAAATGCTTCAGCCGAACACCTTTCGCATCAGGTTCTTTGGTAACTTCACAGTTGCATGGAAAATGACACCTGGCTAGGGCTAGTTGTGATTTTGCTAATTGAGTGGCAACATCTTCATTGAACTAATATGGATTGCTACTGTACAAGGTGTTTAGTCTAATGGATGCACATAGGCAAGGCAACATAAAGATCAAGTGATCAACACCTCAATCAAGGACTAGGAACTAACATCGTGACTCTAGATGATATACAGGAAAGACATCAAATAATAGAAGCTCAGATGAGAAAACATGAAGAAATGGAGTTGATTGTCACTAAACAGTACCATCAGAAAACTTCATCGATGTTTTAGATAGGGCACTGATAACAAGGGCTAGTGCACTAGGAGATTAATTTGATCGTCCTATATACACTCACCGAAAAGCACATATGGTGTAGTGTTGACCAACAATGGAGTTGAGGCTTCTGACCGACAATGCAACAAAGAAAAAATTGGGGTTCTACATAAGGTTTTTCAAAGGACTATAAATGTCTGGTGATAGACACTAGAGAACCAATGTGCCACTCAAAAGGTTCTGCAAAAGGTTCCAAAGCCACCGGATTTCTCCGGTGAGCTAGAACCAGAAGAAGGGCATCCTAGTCAGTTGGCAACTGCTTGCATAACAGCTAGTGCACGTTGTAGACATATAAAACTCCGGTGGTGACATTGGAGATTTCGGTGTATGCTGCATGCATGAGTGTAGTCTAATGCCAACCGTTATATGCCTTGGAGTGAAGGCTATAAATACCCCCAATCAAAGACCATTTGAGTGTTGTGGGAGCTAGTGAAGATTGCCAATGAGTTGAGGTGCTTTAGCCACCAAATAAAAGTATTTTTTTGAAACTATTAGATATATTAGCATAGTATTTTGCAAAGTGTCGGATCTGCTACCATCTAAGTCTTTAAAAATTAGATGTAAACAGAAAGTTTGAACATAGTCGATTTTTTTTAAAAAAAATAATAACAGAAATTTTGTGTCATCAAATTATAAGACGTGCTACTGCTCAGATCGGCAAGCAATAATTATAATAATTTAGAAGACATTATATAGCATCAACTCGATATCTCATGAGCTGTATAACCTATAGTCGTCAGTCGAGGACTCGAGGCCGCAAAAACAGCAAAGCAACGTGCTTCGGAGTCTGGACATGCTGATAGCTCTGCATCTGACAGACAGTCTACAGAATCCATAGAAGACATCCAATTTGTTCCGGTGCCGACATGTCATAAGCAACCCGTGAAGAAAGTTCTATATCATTTCTTAGATAGAATTTTCTCCTTTTTACATCTTTTAGTATATGGTAAATTAGAATTTGAAATTCAATAAATTGTTAGAGTATATAATGAAGTAGTAAATCAATAAACTTTTTTGTTTAAAAAAAAAGTTTAAACAAATGGTTCGCGTGCTGTAAAGATCTGGTAGCACGTCGCACATGGCATGGGACGCTGTAGATAGGATAGCTTCTAATTAACTCTACAGTATTTGCAGTCCAATCCTGTCTCATCTGGCGCGCCTCGGCCCGCGTAATGAACGGAGACGGCGGCTAAGGAACCCGAAACCGGATGGGACGACGTTTCAATGTATCGTTGACAAGAGTGTAGATAACTGCAACAATAGCGTACTAACCTGTTGACATTCAGTGAACAACCGAAACAAATTGCTGTCTCTCTCTGTGGCACTATACAATGCAGTTACACAGTCGTTACAAATGCAGTAGTGCAGTTATACACCAACTGACCAAAACTACATCTGATTGAAAACAATGTTTATCTAAACCATGATTCTACAATACTATATTTCGGTGGTGAATCTAACAAAAAATACTAGATTTCTGGCTTCATCTTATTCTTCTTGTCTTTTCACCAGCTGGCATAATACTAATGCGAGTTATTAGCACTATCTACTGTCTATGAGGCCATATCGTACACAGTGGCGAACGCAGGACTAGAGATGGCAATGGGTACCCGAAACCCGAATACCCGACGGGTTTTATCCGATATGAAGGCGGATACGGGATGATTTATCTACCCGCGGGTATGTTAATGGGTAAAAACCTCTACCCGTTGGGTAGACGGGTACGGGTTGGAACGTAACTACCCATACTCGTCTACCCATGGGTAAAATATACTCGCATCAATACAACTATAACCATCTAATAGAGTCCATCTTAGCTAAAATAAAACCCTTCTCTAGCTATCATTTGTCTAGATACCAAGTTATGTAATCATATGATTTGTTACATGTAAAGTAGAAGTTGTTTTTATATGTTTATTTAATATTTTGAGTGATTGGTATATTTGAATTTAAGACTTTCCTAGCGGGTACGGGTTACCCGACGGGCAAAAATACCCGTGCGGGTACGGGTACGGGTAAGATTTTATACGCGAGTATATATGAGTAACCCGACGGGTTGAATTTTTTTTGATAGGTACGAGTATGGAATGGTACTATCCGACGGGTATGTACCCGTTGCCATCCCTGCGCAGGACCAGTACTCATGTGTGTGTGGGGGGGAGGGGGAATCACACGACAAAATCAAATAAGGCCATAAAAAACTACTGTCATATTAAATTCAAGTTTCATATCAATACACGTAAGTTTAAAGAAAGAAACTATGTAAACAAAAGAATCAAACATATCACTAAGTTTTTGCTGACTGAGACAATTGTATCCTTCTAGTTTTTTGAGACGTTCATCAATCGTCGAATAATGATCTCATCATCAATTTATGTTCTTAATACCGGATATGCAACTATTTTATCTAGATTAAATGCTCTTCCAACATTGTTCTAAAATTCTTATTTGTGCAATGGACGAGTCGTTTCATATTGGTATTGTCCTAACCACAGATCGTGGAACACCTTAAAACCGATCTAAATAATATCCTCATTTATCTAAATAAAGAGGAGCAATGATCATCAACTATTTATCTAATATTCAATTCACAATAAAAAGTGAATATTCTAATTGTTGGCACCGATCTAGGCGCCAAACTCGGGAATGAACCATCTGGCGGTGCTCTCTGCGGAAGCGCAGACGGTCCGCGGCATAGGGCCGGACACTCTGCAACCTGGGCGCAGGAGCGGATCCTCCTCTGCACGCTTTCGAACGGTCCGCGCCTGGGGCCGGACGGTCCGCGATAGCACAGATGGTCGTCTTCTCCATGAAGAACCCTAGAACTCGCCCCGAGAGAGATCTCGTCGAGGGGGAGAGTTCCAAGGCGTTGCTCCGGGTCGGCAGACCACCTAGTGCTCCTCTAATCGGCGTAGAGTCGAAGAGAGATTGTTGTGAAAGACTAAACTAGATCTAAAACTAAGGCTAAATTACTCCTACACCTGGGAATGAGAAGAACTATGCAAATAAGGTAAAATTAATAAGTAGATTTGATTGGATCGATTGTGTGGGGTTCAATCGGTAGTAGCCCCTCATCTATATAAATGAGAGGTCTGAACCTGTTATAAGTCGGTTCTCGAGTTAATCCCACATGTTTAGCTAACAAATCCCGCAAGAAATCTGAAACCCTAAATGATTCTACGCACACGATGATGGTCCGCGCCGCTACGGCGGACAGTCTAGACCATGGACCGTCCGGTCTTAGGGTCAGACAGTCTGCTAGGCACTTTTGGTGCTCGACACTAATCTTATCAAAATATTCAATCTCTGTGAAAGAATGGAGCCAGGAAGGGGGCAGGGTCAGACGATGTCGCGCATCGGGATGGGGCGACGTCGGGAACTGGGTGCTAGGGCAGATTGGCTCGGATGATGTCGGAAAGAATGGAGCCGGACATATAGATATGAGGACGACTGAGAACAAGGGTCAAGAGAACTGAGCCGATCTAACGAGCCCAAACGTACGGGACTGTTTTAGCCCATATAATTTTATATTTTTTATATACTTAACATTAGTATCAGTTATAAAGGGTTTTAAAAATTGAGCCCCATCGAATTCGGCTATTTATCGAGTGTCAAATGATTTGTCGAGTGTTTTCTTTTGGAGACTAGCAAAATACTCAGCAAAGGCTTGCCGAGTACAAAATATCCTTTGCTGAGTGTCCGAGACACTATGCAAAGAAAGTGAGTCCGATAGTCCCCCGTCCGCCCATTATCGTACACATCATTACTAGTGGTGTTTCTATAAGTCCAGCTGATTTTGTTCATTGGTGCCTTGGGCAGATAACTGTTTCATGCATGGTGTGACGTCCATAACACACCATCTCCCGAGTCCCGACTACATTCTGGCAACACAAGAGTTAGCTTCTGTTTGAGCGAACTCATCAGCTTTGACTTTGAGTATGTGATCGTCCAATGTTGATCATGCTGCAACTATGGAAAACGTCACAAGAGATTAATTAAAGGGCATGATTGTCATGGTAGGTTCGACCTCTCTATCACCAAGGTTGTTTGAGACCGAAATCTCATACTCCGTACTACTTTATATAGATTGTCCACGGGGCTATCTAAATCCATAATCACAGTACAATCACCTTTTCAAATAATAAATCTAGTAATATCTACTACTCTCCCTGTCAGCAAAACATGACAAACTCAAGTTAGCTTGATGTTGGGGACTTGTTCTCAAATACTATGAGTTAAGAACAAGGCAACATAGAAAATGTTAATCGTTAAAGTCCTTCGTCCTTCGAAGCATTATTTCCTTTAGGATATAATGGTTTCTGGACGAAGGTTATGAAGGACGTATTTCCATAAATTCATCATACAGTGACGAAGGATGAAATGTAAGGAATATAAAAGACAACATAAACAATTATCTATTATTATTAGGCATAAACAGGAATATCATTGAATTACAAGTGTACCTTCAACTGGAAGGAGATGATAGTACAAGCGTGACGCAAAAAGCGAATGCCAAGTCAGCGTGAACAGTACGGGAGTACTGTTCACCTATTTATAGGCGCGGGACACAACCCATACAAAATTACATTCATGCCCTTTACAGTTGATAATAACTCTATAGTAATCTGTCGAGGTCTAAATAGCCTTTTCATCTTTAAGTCGGTTTCACTTTCTGCTGCCACGCCGAAGCTTTCCTGCTCACACCTTCGGCGCTGTACCAACCTTCGTATTATTCTGGTCTACTGTGATGCCGACTTGAGTCCGAAGATACCTGTTCACACATTATACTCCAGAAATACTGTTAAATCCTGTTTTTGAGGACCTTCGGATGCCGAAGGTCCCCAACAGTAGCCCCTCGCAATATTAATTTGTTTAAAATAATAAATTTAGATTGCGACATGGACGAAGGCTTTACGCCGAAGGTCCGAAAAAACACCTTCCCTTTGCTAGAATAGCAACATTCACTGACAAGCGGGGTCTTTCAATTTTCAACGCACTTGGCGTATAAATACGGTCATACCGCAAACTCATTTGACACGCTCTCTGGCCAACTGCTCCCGCTCACTCAATTTTTAGCTCTTGTGCACTAAGATTTGTTAAGCCTTTAGTTTTGAAGCTTCGGCTTTGAAAATAGTTTTAGTGTCTCCGAAGATGTCTGAGGATAAGAAGACTGCTGCTGAGATGAAGCTGAGCCTGGACGAAGAGAAAAACTTGGGGTTTCTTATAGCGATGTCAAAGACCAATACAGAAAAAATCACCAAGGAGATTCTGGAAGGTTTGTCTGAAGATACTGGTGACAGTGACAGCTATGATGTGGACAGTGGTGGTGAAGACTCCGAAGATCGTCCCTGGCGACCAAGCCATTCAGTTTATGGTAAATCAACTATCAAAGAGAATCATCTTGTCAATATGAGAGGAAGGTATTTCTGGGATTTATCCATTGTGAGGGCCGACGAAGGGGAAAAAACGTGCCCACACCCTGAAGAGAATGAAGTCGTAGTGTACCGAAGCTTTTTGAAAGCTGGACTGCGATTTCCCTTGAGCAGCTTCGTCGTGGAGGTGTTGAAAATCTTCGAAGTCTATCTTCACCAACTTACCCCCGAAGCAATCATAAGGCTGAATATCTTCGTGTGGGCCGTGAGAAGCCAAGGTCTGAAGCCTGATGCAAAAAGCTTCTGCAATATACACGAATTATCATACGAAACAAAACCTTGGGGTAAGGAACAATATCACAATAATTTTGGCTGCTACAGTTTCGTTTCTCGGTCCGGGTCAAGCTGCCCCGTGCCAACCTTTCGGAAGAGATGGCCCGGTGACTGGATGACAGAATGGTTTTATGTGAAGAATGATCTGACAGTACGAGAAGATATCAAAGGTATAATTATGCGCCCTATTTGGCAAAGCTTCGGCCTTCGGAGGCCGAAGGTTGAAATGAATGAAGCTGCCGAAGAATGCCAGAGGGCCTTCGGAGGCCGAAAAAAGAAGAGGCTAAATCGGGTATTTGATGCAATCGGGTTTGTCTACCCTGACTATTGCTATCCCATTCGAAGGCAGAAGAGAAAAAACACAACCTCTGCAAAAGAAGAAGCTGCAACTGCTCCTAGCGAGCCAGAACCGAAAAGAAAGAAGATAAAGGTCCTCACACATCGGCCGCGCTATATTGAACCGGCTTCGGTGCCTGAGTTTACCGGAGAAACCTCTTCGGCCACTGAAGCTGAAAAACCAACCGAGCCAACCTTGCTGCCAGAAGTCACAGAAACGGCCGAAATGCCAACAAAAATAGAATTGGAACAATCAAAGACTTTGTTATCAGAAACGAAAGAGAAGGTCGAAGCGCCGTCCACAGAAAAAATGGAAGAAGTAAAAGAAGCAACGGAGGGATCAAAAACATCAGAAGTTTTGAGTCCTGCAGCAAATATTGAGGCAGTAAAAAACCAAAAGGTGCCAGCAGTGACTCCGAAAAGGAAGAGAATGGTCAACGTGCTAGATGTTCTGGAGACAATTAAATCTTCAAGCACACCTCCGAAGGAGACTGCTGTCATCCCCGAAGGAAAAACTGAAATCTCTGATATTAAGGCTCCAGAACAAGAAACTGAAGCCGAAGCTGGGTCCTCAGAACCCACGAAAATAAAATCCCTGGAATTCGAAGAAGAAAAAATTGCAGAGCCAACTTTTGTTGAAGAAATCAGTGCTGCTGTCCCCGAAGCATCTCCCAAAGTCCTTGATTATATTATTCGCCATGCTTCAGGGAAACAACTATCAGAAAAAAGAAAAACAAGAGGCCCAACTTTACGCCCAAAAACTGAAGTATCCAAAGGGGGCATTAATATTCAATGGCAGTGGAGAAGAAGACTTTTTGTATTGTCTCCCTGACAGCAAAGAGATTTCTGTCTGTCGGGAGATGAGCAAGAGCTTCGGATTCCCAACACTGGAAGACGGGCTCTCAGTGCTGTCGAAAAATGATTTGGCCGACAGCCTGGCGTATAATAGCTTGAAGGTGCAACAAATGGAATCTTTGCATTTTTTGTTGAGACCAAAATTTTTCGTTTGTTTAAACCTATTGACACACACATATTTCTCTTTGCAGGGCCTGATACTTAGCAATGCCCTCAGGGCACAGAAAGATGCTGAAGACGAAGGGTGTACTATAGCCCTGAGCAACCTTCGTTCCGAAGTACTTGAACTGAGGAACGAAGGTCTCGAGAAAGATAAAATATTACACTCATTGATAAATAAAATAAAGGAAGACGAAGCTGCTTTTAAAGGTCAAGCTGAAGCTCATAAACGCGAACTTGAAGATCTTCGGAAACAACTGGCCAGAGCCAAGGAAGAACGTATACTTGAAGAAACAAAGCGAGAACTCAGCGACCAATGGGCAGATCACTTAGAAGGAACTGTTGAAGAGCTTCGGTCGTCCAAGAAGAGATGCTATAACAAATCTATAGAATGTGTCAAGAAGTTAAGGGCTAGCTTCGCCAAGGTCGGCGCATTCTCAAGTGAGGAAAACTTTACGAGAGGCAATCCCGAAGGTCCCATCGAATGGATCGACCACGAAGCTGAAGCCTTCGAAGAAATTTTAAATAGCCGTGGAGATATATGTGCCTTCTCGGGTGCCAGAGGAATTGCCACTATTTTAGAGAAAAAAAGGCTGCGAACATGTAAAGATTCTAGCGCAATCCGAAGGTGCTTTGCCCTTCGAAGATGCAAGGGATCCATCGGCCGAAGCTAGCATGGTTGGTGGAAAATTTTTCACCGATATCTGGGATAATGGTGGCCGAGAAATGGCCCGAGAGATTATTCAAAGAAGCGAAAAGGGCATTCACGATGCTAGAGAAGTAGCTGAGGCTGCTGAGAAGAGTGCAGAGCCCGAAGGTCAATTAGGTATTATCTAATAGTTTTTATTGTGCTGTAATTTTAGGTTTTAAGATTCGTTTGCAATTTATCATAGCAATGTAGCTGTATCCTGTTCTACTTCAGATTCTGCTAAAGCCCCTTCGGACCCTCAGCCGAAAGGAGACGACGAAATAAAAAAGATGGCTGAAGCTATTATGGACGAAGTCGTCAATCGGCTCCTAAACGAAGCTGCAGAAGTCGTTTTGAGAGAGGATTAAGTATTATTGTAAAAACTTTTGAGATGTAATATATTGTAACATTTTGTAACCCTGAATGTAATATACCTGTTTTTTCTTGCTTAATTCTTTACGATGCATGAAACTTTACACGTACCGCTTTTGAGTCTTTGACAAAAAAACACCTTCCCTTCTTTTCAAGCTTCGTGAAGAAGAATTTTTCAACAATATCCAGTGTTCTGATGAATAATATCCAGGCTTTATGAAAATATTTTCCGAAGCTACACCTCCGAAGATCAATAATGTATCTCCTTGTGACTATGATTTTTCCCTTTTTTCAAAACGCTCTTCTGTAGATTAATATTGTGTCCACCTCTTGTGCCATATGCAACATGATGTATAATGCTTATGCTATGCGACATGATGCGATGATGTTATGTTATGTGAGGCGATGCTTATTCCGAAGATGCACACGCATCCCTGCAATAAAACACATAATCTTTTACAAGCCTCCCTTAGGAGCTTCTTCGCCTTTTACTTCAGCGGAATCAGCGTTTATTTTTCGCTGTAAGCCTCCCTTAGGAGCTTCTTCGCCTTTTACTTTCAGCGGTATTCGCGTTGACTTTTCGCGCTTCGCCTTTTACTTAGGCGGTATCAGCGTTGACTTTTCGCGCTTCGCCTTTTACTTAGGCGGTATCAGCGTTGACTTTTCGCTGTATGCTCTGCATTCCCTTTGGAACGACTTTAGAGCAGAAAACTTACACTGCGCTCCCTCTGGAGCGGCTTTTTGTGACTTCGGCAAACTTACTCTGCGTTCCTTAGAACGACTTTTTGTTACTCCGAAGAATTTTCAATAGTTCGAAGGTCCTTTTTGTTGTCACACGTCTTTCAACAATTTAAGCCTGTGAAGAAGATATATTTTCCTTGTGTGAATCAACGAAACTATTTACATGAAACCTGAACAATGTCCTTTATTACAGAAAATAAAACTGAATGAAAAAGATTGCTATTAAGGTAGGATATTTGTCAATAGATATGCTTTGACTCTGGCACAGTGCTGTTGACTGTGCGAGCTTCGGACTGCTCTCTGAAGTCCCTTTGGTGTGGAGCATATTGGCTCCCTTCTGGCTGCTGGCCTTGTTGTAGCGGTGGTGGAGGCGGAGGTTGTTGCCAGGAAGCCTGAGGTTGACTCGCCGAAGCAAGAGAAACTGCAGGGTGATTGCCTACATACTCTGGGATGGAAGGCGAATGATACGAAGCAGTGTGCATGACCTGCTTCGGCTGAACCTGTTGTGCTGTCGCTTTGGCTATTTCTTTTTGCTTCTGGATGGTAACATGGCACATCCTGGTGGTATGACCTTTGTTCTCACCACAGAATAAGCAGAAGATTTTTCTCGGTTGATCGCCAATTCTTCCTCCGAAGCCCCTGGCGCCTCTGCCTCTTGGAGCTGGTGGTCGGAAGGAGCCTTGCTGTTGCCCTGAAGCCTGTGAGGAACATTGTGGCCTTTGCTGTTGGCTCCCTCTATCATCATTTTGTGTAGAGTTATGAATTGATCTAACGTGCCTCGGGTAGAACCTCCCTCCGAAGCCCCTGGTCATTTCAGAAAACCTGAAAGCCTCCTCCCTCCTTTGGCGAAAATCATTATCGGCCCGAATGTACTCGTCCATCTTCTGGAGCAGCTTCTCCAAAGTTTGAGGGGGCTTCCTAGCGAAGTACTGAGCTGATGGCCCTGGCCGAAGCCCCTTGATCATGGCCTCAATGACAATTTCGTTGGGCACCGTTGGTGCTTGTGCCCTCAAACGCAAGAACCTTCGGACATACGCCTGAAGGTATTCTTCGTGATCCTGGGTGCACTGGAACAGAGCTTGAGCAGTGACCGGCTTCGTCTGAAACCCTTGAAAGCTAGTTAACAACAAGTCCTTCAGCTTCTGCCATGAAGTGATCGTTCCTGGTCGAAGGGAGGAATACCAGGTTTGAGCAACACTCCTGACAGCCATAACGAAAGATTTGGCCATGACTGCAGCATTGCCACCATACGAAGATACTGTTGCTTCATAGCTCATCAAAAACTGCTTCGGGTCTGAGTGGCCATCAAATACGGGAAGCTGAGGCGGCTTGTAGGACGGAGGCCAAGGTGTAGCCTGCAGCTCAGCGGACAGAGGAGAAGCATCATCAAAAACAAAATTCCCATGATGGAAATTGTCATACCAGTCATCTTCATTGGGAAAACCCTCCTGATGAAGGTCTTGGTGCTGAGGCCTTCGGTGTTGTTCATCCTGAGCAAGATGACGAACTTCTTCAGAGGCTTCGTCTATCTGCCTCTGCAGTTCAGCTAGCCTGGCCATCTTTTCTTTCTTCCTCTGTACTTGTTGATGAAGCATTTTCATATCTCTGATTTCTTGATCTATCTCGTCCTCTGGTGGTGTCGGGCTGACAGCCTTCCTTTTCTGGCTTCGGGCCTCCCGAAGGGAGATTGTCTCCTGATTGTGATCCAGTGGTTGCAGAGTTGCAGCCCCAGTCGCTGAAGCTTTCTTCGGCGCCATAACGAAGGTTTATGATCGCCGAAGGTGTTCAAAAAACTCGAAGAGTGGAAGTGGGTTCACCGGAGGTGGGCGCCAATGTTGGGGACTTGTTCTCAAATGCTATGAGTTAAGAACAAGGCAACATAGAAAATGTTAATCGTTAAAGCCCTTCGTCCTTCGAAGCATTATTTCCTTTAGGATATAATGGTTTCTGGACGAAGGTTATGAAGGACGTATTTCCATAAATTCATCATACAGTGACGAAGGATGAAATGTAAGGAATATAAAAGACAACATAAACAATTATCTATTATTATTAGGCATAAACAGGAATATCATTGAATTACAAGTGTACCTTCAACTGGAAGGAGATGATAGTACAAGCGTGACGCAAAAAGCGAATGCCAAGTCAGCGTGAACAGTACGGGAGTACTGTTCACCTATTTATAGGCGCGGGACACAACCCATACAAAATTACATTCATGCCCTTTACAGTTGATAATAACTCTATAGTAATCTGTCGAGGTCTAAATAGCCTTTTCATCTTTAAGTCGGTTTCACTTTCTGCTGCCACGCCGAAGCTTTCCTGCTCACATCTTCGGCGCTGTACCAACCTTCGTATTATTCTGGTCTACTGTGATGCCGACTTGAGTCCGAAGATACCTGTTCACACATTATACTCCAGAAATACTGTTAAATCCTGTTTTTGAGGACCTTCGGATGCCGAAGGTCCCCAACACTTGACTTTAGAAATCAATGTTTTTTATATATGGATGGAGTACTAGATACAGAATAATATCTATGGTAGTGTGCAGTGCATTTGTAATTGTAGAAATCATTCTAAACTCTAACAGATAAAACAAAAGGGTGTTTCTATGTTTTATAAGTGACAATGCAAAGCATGAGGCTCTTAATCAATGTTACATGCATTTCAGTTGTGGGTGAACCAAATTTGTGTGAAGCCTTTGAAGGAATACTTCTAGAATTGAAAAGCCGGTGTGCAACTTCATATAAAAGAACATCTTTTTGAAAGACCATATTTTTTTTTGGAAAACAGATATAAGCTCAACGTGCAACAAATAAAATGCTTCTTAATGACAATGTGACTCATATGGACAGACACATGAACCCTTTTTTAATCTAAATTCAGATTCGATCTGGTGAAAAGCATATTTTCTTTCCTTCTTTTGGGAAAGTGGAAGCTTTGACTACTATATTTCTACTTTTCTAGTTGTCACGCGTATAAGATTAACACCAAACCCTGCTGGCACGCGGACTAAGGAAATCCGAAGACACCAAACCCTACAAGAGCTTGCACACACCTAACGATGCATCAAGAAACAAATGTTAAATATTACTCCTCATGTAATGGAATAAATTATGAATCCTATAACATTTTAGTCAAAAAAGGACATCCGGCTTTTCCAATTGTCATCAATAATAATACTCATTGAATCGATTTTATTTTCTATAAAATTACCTATATTTGTCACTATAAAGATACTCTAAAAATAACTGCTAAATCTTGACTTGTAATACCACCGGCTGGCGTCACAAAAATAATGTAAAGTAACCCCTATCATCACATAATTAAATTCCTGATGTACTCCCTATGTTGTTGAATATATCAAGAGCTATCTTAAGTCAAACATTTTTTTAGGTATAACTGAATCTAATGAAAAAATGACAAGATTTATAACAACAAACTAGTATCACTAGAAGCAGCACAAAAAATGTATTTTCTTACTACGTTTATTTGTTATTATAATATTCATGAACTTTCCTATAAATTTGGTCAATATTAAAAAAAAGAAACTTAAGGGGTCGTTTGGATCCCTTCCTTTCGAAGGAATTGAAATATACTTAATAGAGTAGGCCATTTAGTTTGGAATTTGGCATTTCATCACTTTTCAAAGTTTAGATATAAGTCTATCTTAAATTCATAGGGTGAGAGGGTGGAAATTGATTTTATGTATCAATAGTCTATTTTTCTACTCTGCAACTTATAGCACGCTCTTCGGCTCACTCCTCTATAATAGAAATGTAGCACATAAATATCTCCCTCTTATGGCTAACAGTAGTATACAAATATATTCTATGTGTCGGGGACCATAATTAGGGGTACCCCCAAGACTCCTAAACTCGGTTGGTAATCGCCATCAGCACAAGATGCAAAAGCCTGATGGGCGCAATTCAGGTCAAGGCTCCGTCCACTCAAGGGACACGATCTCGCCTCGCCCGAGCCCAGCCTCGGGCAGGAACAGTAGACCCAGGCGGATTCACGCCTCGCCCGAGGGCCTCCTCAAGCAACGGGCGCACCTTCGACTCGCCCGAGGCCCAGCTCGGGCAGGCTTCGCAGTGAAGCAACCTTGGCCAGATCGCCTCGTCAACCGACCGTATCGCAAGAGCATTCAATGCAAGGATCGACTGACACCTTATCCTGACGCGCGTTCCTCAGTCAGCAGGGCCGAAGTGACCGCAGTCACTTCGCCCCTCCACTGACTGACCTGACAGGAAAACAGCGTCGCCTGCCCCGCTCCGACTGCTGCGCCACCCGCCAGGGTGAGGCTGACAGCAGCCGAGTCCAACCTCAGGCGTCATAGGAAGCTCCGCCTCAACCTCAGAAGACGGTCTCCGCCTCGCCCGACCCCAGGGCTCGGACTCAACCTCGACCTCGGAAGACGGTCTTCGCCTCGCCCGACCCTAGGGCTCGGACTCAGCCTCGACCTCGGAGGAGTCACCGCCTCGCCCGACCTTGGGCTCGGACCGACCACGTTACAAAGGGGTACATCATTACCCTACCCCTAGCTAGCTCAGGCTACGGGGGACAAGACCGGCGTCCCATCTGGTTCGCCCCGGTAAACAAGTAATGATGGCACCCCGCATGCTCCCATGACGACGGCGGTTCTCAGCCCCCTACGGAAGCAGGAAGACGTCAGCAAGGTCCCGACAGCCCCGACAGCTGTGCTTCTATAGGGCTCAAGCGCTCCTCCGATGGCCACATCGCCACATGCACAGGGCACTAGCACCTCTCCGACAGCCACGACGGCATGTACATAGGGCTCTGGCTACTCTCTGCTGGACACGTTAGCATATCGCTATACCCCCCATTGTACAGCTGGACCCTCTCCTTACATCTATAAAAGGAAGGTCCAGGGCCCTCGTACAAAAAGGTGGACGCGCGGGAGGACGGGCTGACGAACAGGCTCTCTCTCTCTCGCGCGAACGCTTGTAACCCCCTACTGCAAGCGCATCCGCCCTGGGCGCAGGATAACATGAGCCGCAGTTCCTCTTTTTTCCCCCTTGTGTTCCATCTCGCGCCGACCCATCTGGGCTGGGACACGCAGCGACAATTTACTCGTCGATCCAGGGACCCCCCGGGGTCGAAACGCCGACAGTTGGCGCGCCAGGTAGGGGACTGCTGCATGTTGACGAACAGCTTCCCGTCAAGCTCCAGATGGGTAGTCTCCAGCAACCTCTCCAGCCCGGGACGCTGCTCCATTTTGGGAGTCTCGAGTTCATGTCCCTCGACGGCAGCTACGACATGGTACTCCTTCCTCCGCCGCGCGACAACGACAACGACGGACGTCAGCCCGCCCGGCGGCGGCGGACTCGGCGACGTCTTCCCCCCATGGCGGAAGAGCAGCATCCGGGCCTGTCCCGTCACCTTCCTCGCCGCAGGAGAAGGAGGCGGGGCAACCATGGCCAAGCAGGAGGTGGCACCTCGTTGGCTGTCGAGCGAGTCGACGACGCCGGCGCCCCAGCGGGGGACACATTGGGCGTTGACCTCGCGTCTGAGACGAAGGCAAGCGTCGTTTCCCCGCAACACGCCAGCCCCAAGCAGACGGATGACGCCAGCACGCTCGCGAAGGACTTGCTGGGCGTTAGCCTCATACCTGAGATAACGGAGCAGTCCGTCCCCGACGCGACTTCGTCACTATCCGTCGATCAAGAGGTATCGTCCGTTTTCCACCCTGTGCCTTTTAGATTCAGCTTCGACCCACCAAGCGACCCCGCTTTGGTGGATGCTTTCATAAAGGCATATCCTAACCTTCCGGGGTACCATGTGTGGTCAACCTGGGACCGACTGACGGCCGTCTCGACCTACGGGCCCTCGGGGTCCGAGGAAGACGACGAGCCCGACTCTGGTTGGGATTTCTCTAGGCTCGGTAATCCTAGCCCCATGCGAGACTTCATGACCGCATGTGACTACTGCCTCTCTGATTGCTCCGATGATGGCCACAGCCTTGATGACAAGGACTGTGGCCCAAGTCGCGAATGTTTCCACGTCGATCTAGGGGGTCTCGACGAAGGCAAACACCTTGGTATGCCGGAGGACGGCGATCCCCCTAGGTCTGCGCCTCGCGTTGACATCCTTCGGGAGCTAGCTGTGGTCCCAGTCCCTGCGGGGGGTCAGGACACACAACTCGAGCAAATCCGCGATATGCAGGCCAGGCTCGACGAGGAAGCAGGACAACTTGTGCAGCTCCGGCAGAACATCGGGCAGGAGTGGGCAGGCCGAGCACCAGCCGAAGAAGCGCATCATTTGGCCTAGGACGCCCAGCACCGCGTCGCTGACGATGCCAGGGCAAGGCTGCCCCCGGCTTCCAGTGGGGTCGGCCAGAACCTGGCAGCAGCAGCAATACTACTCCAAGCGATGCCGGAGCCATCCACCACCGACAGACGGCGTATCCAGGGAGAACTCAAGAATCTCCTGGAGGATGCTGCGGTCCGACGGGCCGAAAGCTCTGCCTCCCGAAGGCAAGGGTACCCCCCGGAGCATCGCGCCACGACTTCCCGATTCATGCGGGAAGCCTCGGTCCACACCGGGCGCACGCGGGACGCGACGCCTGCAGCCCCGGGTCGCCTCGGCAACGAGCACCACCGCTGCGACCGTCGAGCCCACCTCGACGAGAAGGTGCACCGAGGCTACCACCCCAGGCGTGGGGGACGCTACGACAGTGGGGAGGATCGGAGCCCCTCGCCCGAACCACCCGGTCCGCAAGCTTTCAGCCGGGCCATACGACGGGCGTCGTTCCCGACCCGGTTCCGAGCCCCGACTACCATCACCAAGTACTCGGGGGAAACAAGGCCGGAACTATGGCTCGCGGACTACCGGCTGGCCTGCCAGCAGGGTGGAACGGACGGTGACAACCTCATCATCCGCAACCTCCCCCTGTTCCTCTCCGACGCCGCCCGAGCCTGGCTGGAGCATCTGCCTCCTGCGCAGATCTCCAACTGGGACGACCTGGTCAAAGCCTTCGCCGGAAACTTCCAGGGCACATACATGCGCCCTGGGAACTCTTGGGATCTCCGAAGCTGCCGCCAGCAGCCAGGAGATTCCCTGCGGGACTACATCCGGCGATTTTCAAAGCAGCGCACCGAGCTACCCAACATCACCGACTCAGATGTCATCGGCGCGTTCCTCGCTGGCACCACTTGCCGCGACCTGGTGAGCAAGCTGGGTCGCAAGACTCCCACCAGGGCGAGCGAGCTAATGGACATCGCCACCAAGTTCGCCTCTGGTCAGGAGGCGGTCGAGGCCATCTTCCGGAAGGACAAGCAGCCTCAGGGACGCCAGCAGGAAGACGTCCCCGAGGCGTCCGCTCAGCGCGGCACGAAGAAGAAGGGCAAGAAGAAGTTGCAAGCAAAACGCGACGTCGCCGACACAGATCTTGTCGCCGCCGCCGAGCACAGGAACCCTCGGAAGCCTCCCGGAGGGGCCAACCTGTTCGACAAGATGCTCAAGGAGTCGTGCCCCTATCATTAGGGTCCCGTCAAGCACACCCTTGAGGAGTGCGTCATGCTTCGGCGCTACTTCCATAAGGCCGGGCCCCCGACGGAAGATGGCAAAGGCCATGACAACGACAAGAAGGAGGGCAACAAGGCAGAGGAGTTCCCCGAGGTCCACGACTGCTT
Source organism: Zea mays (assembly GCF_902167145.1). Classification (NCBI taxonomy): domain Eukaryota; kingdom Viridiplantae; phylum Streptophyta; class Magnoliopsida; order Poales; family Poaceae; genus Zea; species Zea mays. The sequence goes on along the minus strand of NC_050100.1, from coordinate 172,669,342 downwards.
CATGATCTACGGTGGGCAGGTGGCGAACACCTTGGCTCGACACCGCAAGCAGGAGCGCCGGGAGGTCTGCTCGGTGAAGGTGGCGGCACCAGTCCACCTAGACTGGTCCGACAAGCCCATCACCTTCGACCAAGGCGGCCACCCTGACCGCGTGCCGAGCCCGGGAAAGTACCCGCTTGTTGTCGACCCCATCATCGGCAACGTCAGGCTCACCAAGGTCCTCATGGACGGAGGCAGCAGCCTCAACATCATCTACGCCGAGACCCTCGGGCTCTTGCAGATCGATCTGTCCACGATCCGAGCTGGTGCGGCGCCCTTTCACGGGATCATCCCCGGGAAGCGCGTCCAACCCCTTGGGCAACTCGATCTGCCCGTCTGCTTCGAGACTCCCTCCAACTTCCGAAAGGAAACCCTCACGTTCGAGGTGGTCGGGTTCCGAGGAACCTACCACGCAGTGCTGGGGAGACCATGTTACGCCAAGTTCATGGCCGTCCCCAACTACACCTACCTCAAGCTCAAGATGTCGGGCCCCAACAGGGTCATCACCGTCGGATCCACGTACCGACACGCGTACGAATGCGACGTGGAGTGCGTGGAGTACGTTGAGGCCCTCGCCGAATCCGAGGTCCTCATCGCTGACATGGAGAGCCTCTCCAAGGAGGTGCCAGATGCGAAGCGCCACACCGGCAACTTCGAGCCAACAGAGGCGGTTAAGTCCATCCCTCTCGACCCCAGCAACGACGCCTCCAAGCAAGTCCGGATCGGCTCCGAGCTCGACCCCAAATAGGAAGCAGTGCTCGTCGACTTTCTCCGTGCGAACGCCGAGGTTTTTGCGTGGAGTCCCTCGGACATGCCTGGCATACCGAGGGATGTCGCCGAGCACTCGCTGGATATCCGAGCTGGAGCCCGACCCGTGAAGCAGCCTCTGCGCCTATTCGACGAAGAAAAGCGCAGAGCCATAGGCGAGGAGATCCACAAGCTGATGGCTGCAGGGTTCATCAAAGAGGTATTCCATCCCGAATGGCTAGCCAACCCTGTGCTTGTGAAAAAGAAAGGTGGGAAACGGAGGATGTGTGTAGACTACACTGGTCTAAACAAAGCATGTCCGAAGGTTCCCTACCCTCTGCCTCGCATCGATCAAATCGTGGATTCCACTGCTGGGTGCGAAACCCTTTCATTCCTTGATGCCTACTCAGGGTATCACCAAATCAGGATGAAAGAGTCCGACCAGCTCGCGACCTCTTTCATCACACCCTTTGGCATGTACTGCTATATTACTATGCCATTTGGTTTGAGGAATGCAGGTGCGACATACCAAAGGTGCATGAACCACGTGTTCGGAGAGCACATTGGCCGAACGGTTGAGGCTTACGTCGATGACATCGTAGTCAAGACGAGGAAAGCCTTCGACCTCCTCACTGACCTTGAAACAACATTCAAGTGTCTGAGAGCGAAGGGTGTGAAACTCAATCCCGAGAAGTGTGTCTTCGGAGTCCCCCGAGGCATGCTCCTGGGGTTCATCGTCTTCGAGCGGGGCATCGAGGCCAACCCGGAGAAAATCGCGGCCATCACCAACATGGGGCCTATCAAGGACTTGAAAGGAGTACAGAGGGTCATGGGATGCCTTGCGGCTCTGAGCAGCTTCATCTCGCGCCTCGGCGAAAGAGGCCTACCCCTGTACCGCCTCTTAAGGAAGACCGAGCGCTTCACTTGGACCCCCGAGGCCAAGGAAGCCCTCGGGAACATAAAGGCGCTCTTGACAAGCGCGCCCATCCTGGTGCCCCCCGCTGCCGGAGAAGCCCTCTTGATCTACGTAGCCGCAACCACTCAGGTGGTTAGCGCCGCGATCGTGGTCGAGAGACAAGAAGAAGGGCATACATTGCTCGTCCAGAGGCCGGTCTACTTCATCAGTGAAGTACTGTCCGAGACCAAAATCCGCTACCCGCAAATTCAGAAGCTACTCTACGCGGTAATTCTGACGCGGCAAAAGTTGCGACACTACTTCGAGTCTCATCCGGTGACTGTGGTGTCATCCTTCCCCCTGGGGGAGATCATCCAGTGCTGAGAGGCCTCAGGTAGGATTGCAAAATGGGCAGTGGAGATCATGGGCGAGACAATCTCGTTCGCTCCTCGGAAGGCCATCAAGTCCCAAGTCTTGGTGGACTTTGTGGCTGAAAGGGTCGACACCCAGCTTCCAGCAGCTCCGATCCAACCGGAACTCTGGACCATGTTTTTCGACGGGTCGCTGATGAAAACGGGAGCGGGTGCGGGCCTGCTCTTCATCTCACCCATCGAAAAGCACCTTCGCTACGTGCTGCGCCTCCATTTCCCGGCGTCAAACAACATGGCCGAGTACGAGGCTCTGGTTAACGGGTTGCGCATCGCCATCGAGCTAGGGGTTCGGCGCCTCGACGCTCGTGGTGACTCGTAGCTTGTCATCGACCAAGTCATGAAGAACTCCCACTACCGCGACCCGAAGATGGAAGCCTACTGCGACGAGGTTCGGCGCCTGGAAGACAAGTTCTACGGGCTCGAGCTCAGCCACGTCGCTCGACGATACAACGAGACCGCGGACGAGCTGGCTAAGATAGCCTCGGGACGGACAACGGTTCCTCCGAACGTCTTCTCCCGAGACCTACATCAACCCTCCACCAAGACCGACGACACGCCCGAGCCCGGGGAGACCTCAGCCTAGCCCGAGGCACCCTCGGCCCCCGAGGGTGAGGCACTGTGCGTCGAGGAAGAGCGGAATGGGGTCACGCCTAATCGATACTGGCAGACCCCGTACCTGCAATATCTCCACCGAGGAGAGCTACCCCTCGACAGAGCCGAAGCTCGGCGACTGGCGCGGCGCGCCAAGTCGTTCATCTTGCTGGGTGACAAAAAGGAGCTCTACCACCGCAGCCCCCCAGGCATCCTTCAACGATGCATATCCATCACCGAAGGTCAGGAGCTATTGCAAGAAATACACTCGGGGGCTTGCGGTCATCACGCAACACCTCGAGCCCTCGTTGGAAACGCCTTCCGACAAGGTTTCTACTGGCCAACCGCGGTGGCCGACACCACTAGGATTGTACGCACCTGCCAAGGGTGTCAATTCTACGCAAGGCAGACACACCTGCCCGCTCAGGCCCTGCAAACAATACCCATCACCTAGTCGTTTGCTGTGTGGGGTCTGGACCTCGTCGGTCCCTTGCAGAAGGCACCCGGGGGCTTCACGCACCTGCTGGTCGCCATCGACAAATTTTCCAAGTGGATCGAGGTCCGACCCCTAAACAGCATCAGGTCCGAGCAGGCGGTGGCGTTCTTCACCAACATCATCCATCGCTTTGAGGTCCCGAACTCCATCGTCACCGACAACGGCACCCAGTTCACCGGCAGGAAATTCCTGGACTTCTGCGAGGACCACCACATCTGGGTGGACTGGGCCGCCGTAGCTCACCCCATGACGAATGGGCAGGTAGAGCGTGCCAACGACATGATTCTGCAGGGACTTAAGCTGAGGATCTACAACGACCTCAACAAGTTCGGCAAGCGATGGATGAAGGAACTCCCCTCGGTGGTCTGGAGTCTGAGGACGACGCCAAGCCGAGCCACGGGCTTCACACCGTTTTTTCTAGTCTATGGGGCCGAGGCTATCTTTCCTACAGACTTAGAATACGGTTCCCCGAGGACAAGGGCGTACGACGACCGAAGCAACCAGACCAGCCGAGAAGACTCACTGGACCAGCTGGAAGAGGCTCGGGACATGGCCTTACTACACTCGGCGCGGTACCAGCAGTCTCTGCGACGCTACCATGCCCGAGGGGTTCGATCCCGAGACCTCCAGGTGGGGGACTTGGTTCTTCGGCTACGACAAGACGCCCGAGGGCGCCACAAGCTCACTCCTCCCTGGGAAGGGCCGTTCATCATCACCAAGATTTTGAAGCCTGGAATGTACAAGCTGGCCAACAGTCAAGGCGAGGTCTACAGCAACGCTTGGAACATCCGACAGCTACGTCGCTTTTACCCTTAAGATGTTTTCAAGTCGTTCATATACCTCGTTCACTTTACATACACAAATAGAGTCTAACCTTCAAGGAAGGGTCAGCCTTGCCTCGGCAAAGCCCGACCCTCCCTCGGGGCTAGAAGGGGGGAACCCCCTCTGCGTCAAAATTTTCCTCGGAAAAAGTCTTCTACCAAAATGACTTTCGTGTTTCCCGACTATATCAGTAACAAAACCCCGCGAAACGAATAAGAGCGCATGTAAGCGGCAAGGCCGACCGAGCCGAGGGACTCCTACGCCTCCGGGATACGGATACCTCACTCATCACCTTCCGTGAAAAATAACTCTTACTCGGATAAGCGATTCCGCTACTGACGAACATGTCCGGATACTCGAAACAGGAGGAAAGGAAACACAGCTTTATAACACGACGACAAAGTGTTCAGGCCTCGGCGGCCGCGAAAGACACATACATGTTCAAAACAAACTGCTCCGGCAGAATCAGGCGTCGCCCGGGGGAGGAGCAGCACCCTCGGCTTCGTCTCCACCCTCAGCGCCGTTTCCACCCTCGGCGAGATCCGCCCCGGCCTTGGACGGCGACGCAAGCGGAAGGATTTCCACCTCAAAGGAGGACGCCAGCACCGCGATTGGGCCCGCGACGGCAGCGTCAAGCCTCTGAACTTCGGCCAGGGCGGCTTCATCTTCGTCGGGAAGACAGTACCCCTCGCTGACCCGCTCTAGATCCGCATCGTAGTGGGAAGCGAGCACGACAAAGGCCCGCCTAACGCCGTGATGCAGCGCCTCACGGAGTCTACCGCGCACATGGCCGCCCAAGGCCTGCAGGCGACTCTAGGGGGAGCTTCCCAAGGGGACGTTGTTAAGACCAAAGACCTGGCAGAAGGCCGAGATAGCTTCGGACATGGCCACGCGGTCGTCCTCCTTCTGCTCAGCCGCCTGGGCAAGCGCCTTGGCGGACTCATTAAGAGCTGACTCGAACTCTTTAAACAGCCAAAACAGAATTCTTCAGACACGAGTTGAAAAATGAAGCTGAATTGAAGTCTCAAAGCGGCCAAGACATACCTTCAGCCCGGGCATGCTGCTCCGAGGCTGCGGCTTGGGCGGACTGGGCAGACCCGACGGCCACGGCCAGGTCCTCCGCAAGGGCTCCGGCCCGAGCAGACACCTCGGCTAGCTGGCCCCCGAGGGCCTTAGCCCGGCTTTCAGCCTCGGCAGCCTGGTTCCAAGATTGGTCCCGCTTGCCGATGACCTGGCCAAGATCCAGCTGCAGCTGCTGCGCCTCTGCGCGCGCCGCCGCTGCCTCCACCCCCAGCTCATCACAGAGCAACCGAAGGTCCGCCGTCTCGGCGCTCCGTTGGGAGAGGCGCTCAATAGCCTCAGTAAGTGCGGCCCTCAGAAACCGCAGCGAACCCCAGACGTCGGCCTCGCGGCGGATGAACGACGACTTGGCGATGCTCAAATCCGTCAGATCCTGAGGAAGGGAAGCAGGGCGTCACAAAGAATGCCCTGGTCACGCGAAAGGTATGCCTGAAATCCTTACCTGGAGGATCCTGGGAACGTCCCTGGAAAGGGCCTCCATGGTCGATCGAAGTGACCCCATCGCTGCCTCGGCACACTCACGGAGCTCGTCCCGAGACTGCTCCTCCCGCTCATCGTCAAGAACGAAGAGGGGTTTCGAGGCACCACGGGTCCAGAACCAGAGCGCCTGTCCATGCCGCTCATTGGGATCGCGCCACGCGAGGATGAGGTCGCCGCTCCCCAGGACGGGCCGCGGTTCTGCGCCCCCTCCTCCAAGGCGTCGGGACCCCCTGCGATCGGCGCATCAGGTACCTCCTCGGCTAAGGAGGCAGGCTTCCAATCATTGACCTCGAGTGGCGGCGCCTCAGCCATCTCAGCATCGGCGGCGATGGGTGGCTCCACGGGCAGAACGACAACAGCCTCGGCAGAAGCTGGTGCTGGCGCCGGCAACACGTCAGGTGGGCTCAAGGCCGCGGCCGCGCCAGCAGTCTCCCCCGGCACGACGGCCGCCTCGATGGAGGGGTCAGCCTGGGGAGCCCGCCCCATGGCAACTCGTGCCACCTGAGCCCCCGCTTGGGGGCATCTTATGTGGAGGCCAGCCGACCGGCGTGGCCCGGTGCGGCACCGACTGCAGAAGCCGGCACTGTCTTAAGGGCCTTCCGGGGAGCCAGACCGGCCGAACTGCGCCTCCGTTTGCTGGGAGGAAAAGGAAAAGCAAGATCAGGACACACGAAGAAGGAGCCAGGACAGAGGTATCCTCAGATACTTACCCGCTCCGGACTAAGGCCAACCGTGCCTGTGGGGAGGCCCCTCGGGCCTCGGTCCCCGTAGGCACTACCGAGGTTTGCCCTGCTGCCAGCTTCGGCACCATCCCCGCCTCGGGTGCCCGGGGCGCCGAAGGGATGGTCCGCCCAGGCGCAGTCACGACGGCCCAAGGATCGACCTCCTGTGCAACCGGCGCGGGCGACTTCTCTTGGGGGACGGGCGGGTCGACCTGACTCCCCGGGCTCACCTCAACTACCTCGGCCAAGGGGTCAAGTACCCCCTCAACCTGCCTCTGTTCTTCGGACCGGGACCTTGATGTCCCGGCCCCAGATACCGACGGCTCCAGCCCACTCGGGGGCTGGCTCGACGACCCCTGGCCCTGCCTCAGATCCGGACTGAGGCCAAGGCGGGCTGCCATGTCGTCGTCTTCGTCATCATCATCGTCAGGCGTCTCCGGCGATGGCTCCCTCGGGAGCCCGTCCCTCTCCTGCCTCCGACGGCGCCTCTCCAAGGCGTCCCGAGCCCGCACCCGCTCGCGAGCCCGAGCCTTTTTCGCGTCCTTCTTCTCCACAGCGACCCTCCGTGCGGCTCGGTCCACCGCATCCTCCGGGACCGGGGGCAGGGAAGGTTTGTGACACCCCAACTCCTGGAGACGGATGTAAATCTCGACTGTGAGAACCAAGGGCAATCTGACACAAGAAAGAAGAAGGAGCGGACACTCACCAGGGACATGCACCCACTCTCGGGACGCATCAAGGGCTGGGTAAGGGTGCCGGCGTCCAGCCTCCCTACCGTGCCAGCTACCCGCCTGTGGAGGTCATCGGCGGCGAGGGGGACCGAGGACATCTGCGAACCCTCCAAGTCAACCCCCGGAATCATCTCCGAAAGCAGCAACTTCCGCTCTGTCAAGGGAAGCACCCTCCGGCGATGGAGGGCGGCGACCACCCCCGCGGCGGTGAGCCCTCCGTTTCGTAGCTCCTGCAAGGCCTCCAGAAGGGGCTGGAGATTCTTCTGTTTCTCGCGCGCGGCCCCATAGCGCCAGTTGCTGCCGGCGGCAATCACCACTCGCTGAGAAAACGACGGGAGCCTCCCATCGTCATTCCGGAGGTAAAACCACCGGCGCTGCCACCCCTTGTTCGAAGACACAAGGATGGCGGGGATGTATTGTTGCGCGCGCGCCTGCCTCAACTGGAGGATGCAGCCACCGGCCCGCACCGCCATGCGGACCCTCTTTTCCCCTGTCATCAAGGCAAAAGGCTCCGCGGAGAAGAGATGGGTCCACAGATCCCAGTGGGGGTCAATCCCCAAAAATCCTTCGCAAACCGCCACGAAGATGGCCGCTTGCGTGATGGAGTTGGGGTTGAGATTGTGCAGCTCCACCCCGTAGTAATGCAGGAGCGCCCGCATGAAACGGCTTGCTGGCAGTCCGAACCCCCGCTCATGGAAGGAGACAAAACTCAGCACATACCCCGACTGCGGGGTCGGGGCGACCCCGCTCGGAGGGACCATCCACTCTGGCTGCGGGTCACCGGAGAGGGGACAGAGCAAGCCATCGGTGACAAGGGCCTCCAGATCGTCCACCGTGACGGTGGAGAAAGGCCACGGCTCGCGCGGCAGAACGACGGTTACCCGGTCGGCCATCACCAAGCGAAGGGGGTGGCGGCGGAGCGGAAAAGGTGCGTGGTTTTCTTTCTCTAGCTATTCCCTTGGGTTGCGGAAACCAAAGCAGGAGGCGAGCAGCAGAGTAAAGAACCACCACCGGTCCCTCTTTCGGATATATAAAGACCCGAGCAAGACCCGTTCAACACTTCGCCCGAACCCGCTGCGAAATTCAAACTCGAAGGCGAAACGCCCGTTCCTCGAATGGCTCACACAACGGCTGCCCCGCGAACCACCCGTCCCATCGCATTAACTCCGTGGCAGGGCAGGCGACACCTTTGGCAGGCGAAGCGGGCGACGCTTCACCTCCGCCACGATGATCGCGTCAAAAAAGGTGCGCCACATCATTTAAATTCGTATCCTTTTCTCCTTCCCCTTTCTCTCTCTTGCTACAGGGACCGGGAAAGGGGATACTCTGAAAGGGATCCTTCTCCGCGAAGGAAGCGGGCCTCGAGCCCTCCTACTGATCAGGGGTTCGAAGGCTGGCCCCTCAGAAGGGTTCGACAGCCGCCCCGGAGCACTCGGGCTTCAGGCTCATTACTGATCAGAGGTTCGAAGGCTGCCCCCTCGGAAGGGTTCGACAGTCGCCTCAGACCACTCGGGATCCACGCCCATTACTGATCAGGGGTTCGCAGGCTGGCCCCCCGAAGGGTTCGACAGCCGCCCCAGAACACGCAGAGCGAGGGATGACTCTGGGTACGTTCGATACATGGCCGAGGCTCGGGCTATGCTCCCGAGGTACCCTAGGACATTTCCGAGACCAGCAGGAGCGATTCTTTAACGGAATCCCATCAGAGGGAGGCATCGAGCCCTCGGACCCTATTAAACGGGACCGGGTCCAGAAAATCACCTACAGGTACTTTTGGAGCGCGCCTCTGGGCCACTAGCCGACCCTTATAGAACGGGGCACGGGCGTCCACTCGGATCACCCATTAGCAACTCACTGGAGACACCAAGTTCGGCGCCCTCCGAGGGCAACATGGCGCTTTCCCCCCTCCTCCTTGCGGAAAGGCGACGAAGGTGTGTATGATAAAAGCCGAGTCAGTCCTTGACCGTCCTCTCCCTCTGTGCAGAGGCTCGGGGGCTGCTCTCGCAAACTCGGCTCCGGCCAAACCGTTGACAGCGTCAACATACCAGCCCGAGAACTCGGAACCTGACCATGCACCCGGGCTACGATCAGATCGCATGAGGGAACAACCAGACCGGCTGAGGCACCACGAAAGGCACTAAGACCTCGGAGGAGTCACACCACTCCTCCGAGGCCTCGGGGGCTACACCCGGCGGGTGCGCTCGCGCGCACCCATCGGAACAAAATGTAACCGAGAAAGGCCGGTCCCCTTGCAAAAAAGTGCGACAAAGCCTCCAAGCGAGTACCAACACTCCCTTTGAAGCTCGGGGGCTACTGTCGGGGACCATAATTAGGGGTACCCCCAAGACTCCTAAACTCGGCTAGTAATCACCATCAGTACAAGCTGCAAAAGCCTGATGGGCGCAATTCAGGTCAAGGCTCCGTCCACTCAAGGGACACGATCTCGCCTCGCCCGAGCCCAGCCTCGGGCAGGAACAGTAGACCCAGGCGGATTCACGCCTCGCTCGGGGGCCTCCTCAAGCAACGGGCGCACCTTCGACTCGCCCGAGGCCCAGCTCGGGCAGGCTTCGCAGTGAAGCAACCTTGGCCAGATCGCCTCGCCAACCAACCGTATCGCAGGAGCATTCAATGCAAGGATCGCCTGACACCTTATCCTGACGCGCGTTCCTCATTCAGCAGGGCCGAAGTGACCGCAGTCACTTCGCCCCTCCACTGACTGACCTGATAGGAAAACAGCGCCGCCTGCCCCGCTCTGACTGCTGCGCCACCCGCCAGGGTGAGGCTGACAGCAGTCGAGTCCAGCCTCAGGCGTCATAGGAAGCTACGCCTCACCCGACCCCGGGGCTCGGCCCCCGCCTCGATCTCGGAAGACGGTCTCTGCCTCGCCCGACCCCAGGGCTCAGACTCAACCTCAACCTCGGAAGACGGTCTTCGCCTCGCCCGACCACAGGGCTCGGACTCAACCTCGACCTCGGAAGACGGTCTCCGCCTCGCTCGACCCCAGGGCTCGGACTCAGCCTCGATCTCGGAGGAGTCACTGACTCGCCCGACCTTGGGCTCGGACTGACCACATTACAGGGGGTACATCATTACCCTACCCCTAGCTAGCTCAGGCTATGGGGAACAAGACCGGCGTCCCATCTGGTTCGCCCCGGTAAACAAGTAATGATGGTACCCCGCATGCTCCCATGACGACGGCGGTTCTCAGCCCCCTACGGAAGCAAGGAGACGTCAGCAAGGTCCCGACAGCCCCGAAAGCTGTGCTTCTATAGGGCTCAAGCGCTCCTCCGATGGCCACGTCGCCACATGCACAGGGCACTAGCACCTCTCCGACAGCCACGACGGCATGTACATAGGGCTCTGGCTCCTCTCTGCTGGACACTGTCGGTGTTTCGATCCCGGGGGGTCCCTGGACCGGCGAGTAAATTGTCGCCGCGTGCCCCAGCCTAGATGGGTCGGCGCGAGACGGAGCGCGAAGGGGGAAGAGAAGCCGGAGGGAGACAGGCGTGAGAGGTGAAACTCGCGGCCTTCGTGTTTGTCCCGCGCACAGGTCGGGTGCGCTTGCAGTAGAGGGTTACAAGCGTCCACGCGGGAGGGAGCGAGCGGCCCTACGCGAGCGCCGTCCCGTCCTTCTCCGCACGGCCAACCCTCTGTAAGAGGGCCCTGGACCCTCCTTTTATAGGCGTAAGGAAAGGATCCAGGTGTACAATGGGGGGTGTAGCAGTGTGCTAACGTGTCTAGCGGAGGAGAGCTAGTGCCCTAAGTACATGCCATCGTGGCAGCCGGAGAGGTTTTGGCACCCGGTTCGTGTGGTGTCGTGGCTATCGGAGGAGCGCTGGAGCCTGGCGGAAGGACAGCTGTCGGGGCTGTCGGGTCCTCGCTGACGTCCTCTTGCTTCCGTAAGGGGGCTGAGAGCCGCCGTCGTCATGGAGCATGCGGGGCGCCATCATTACTTGTTTAGCGGAGCGAGCCAGATGGGACGCCGGTCTTGTTCCCCGTAGCCTGAGTCAACTTGGGGTAGGGTAATGATGACGCCTCCTGTGACGTGGTCGGTCCGAGCCCTGGGTTGGGCGAGGTGGAGGCTCCTCCGAGGTCGAGGTCGAGTCTGTCTTCCAAGGCCGAGGTCGAGTCCGAGCCCCTGGGTCAGGCGAGGCGGAGACCGTCGGCTGAGGTCAGGGCTGAGTCCGAGCCCTGGGGTCGGGCGAAGCGGAGTTCGTCGTCTTCCGAGGCTGAGCCCGAGTCCGAGCCCTGGGGTCGGGCGAAGCGGAGTTCGTCGTCTTCCGAGGCTGAGCCCGAGTCCGAGCCCTGGGGTCGGGCGAAGCGGAGTTCGTCGTCTTCCGGGGCTGAGCCCGAGTCCGAGCCCTGGGGTCGGGCGAAGCGGAGTTCGTTGTCTTCCGGGGCTGAGCCCGAGTCCGAGCCTTGGGGTCGGGCGAAGCGGAGTTCGTCGTCTTCTGGGGCTGAGCCCGAGTCCGAGCCCTGGGGTCGGGCGAAGCGGAGTTCGTCGTCTTCCGAGGCTAAGCCCGAGTCCGAGCCCTGGGGTCAGGCGAAGTGGAGTTCGTTGTCTTCTGGGGCTGAGCCCGAGTCTGAGCCCTGGGGTCGGGCGAAACGGAGTTCATCGTCTTCCGGGGCTGAGCCCAAGTCCGAGCCCTGGGGTCGGGCAAAGCGGAGTTTCCTATGGCGCCTGAGGCCGGACATGGCTACTGTTAGCCTCACTTTGTCGAGTGGCACAGCAGTCAGAGCGGCGCAGGCGGCACTGTCCTCTTGTCAGGCCGGTCAGTGGAGCGGCGAAGTGACTACGGTCACTTCGGCTCTGTCAACTGGAGGGCGCGCGTCAGGATAAAGGTGTCAGGCCACCTTTGCATTAAATGCCCCTGCGATTTGGTCGGTTGGCGTGGCGATTTGGCCAAGGTTGCTTCTTGGTGAAGACTGGGCCTCGAGCGAGCCGAAGGTGTGTCCGTTGCTGGAGGGGGTCCTCGGGCGAGACGTAAATCCTCCGGGGTCGGCTGCCCTTGCCCGAGGCTAGGCTCGGGCGAGGCATGATCGCGTCCCTCGAATGGACCGATCTTTGACTTAGTCGCACCCATCAGGCCTTTGCAGCTTTGTGCTAATGTGGGTTACCAGCTGAGATTTACGAGTCTTGAGGGTACCCCTAATTATGGTCCCCGACAGTAGCCCCCCCGCCTCGAAGGGAGTGTTAATACTCGCTTGGAGGCTTTTGTCGCACTTTTTTGCAAGGGGACCAGCCTTTCTTGGTTGCATTTTGTTCCGGTGGGTGCGCGCGAGCGCACCCACCCGAGGCCTCGGAGGAGTGGTTTGACTCCTTCGAGGTCTTAGTGTGTTTCGCAACGCTTCGGCTGGTCTGGTTGTTCCCTCATGCGAGCTGGCCGTAACCCGGGTGCACGGTCGGGTCCCAAGTTCTCGGGTCGGTATGTTGACGCTGTCAACGGTTTGGCCGGAGCCGGGTTTGCGAGAGCAGCCCCCGAGCCTCTGCACAGGGCGAGAGGACGGTCAAGGACAAACTTGACTTTTTTACATACGCCCCTGCGTCGCCTTTCCACAAGGAGGAGGGGGGAAGCGCCATGTTGCCCTTGGAGGGCGCCAAACATGGTGTCTCCAACGAGCTACTGACGGGTAATCCGAGTGGACGCCCGCACCCCATTTGCTAGGGGTCGGCTAGAGGCCCGGAGGCGCGCTCCAAAAGTACCTGCGGGTGATCTGTCGGACCCGGTCCCCTTTTGACGGGGTCCGAGGGCTCGATGCCTCCCTTTGATGGGATTCCGTTACACGATCGTTCCCGCTGGTCTCGAAAATGTCTTAGGGTACCTCGGGAGCGTAGCCCGAGCCTTGGTTATGTATCGAACGTACCCAGGGTCATCCCTTGCTCTGCGTCTGAGGCGGATGTGAACCCTTCGAGGGCCAGCCTACGAACCCTTGATCAGTAGTGGGCGCGGAGCCTGAGTGGCCTGAGGCGGTCGTTGAACCCTTCCGAGGGGCCGACCTTCGAACCTCTGACCAGTAGTGGGCGCGGAGCCCGAGCGCTTTGAGGCGGCTGTTGAACCCCTTCGAGGGGCCAGCCTTTGAACCTCTGATCAGTAGGGGGGCTCGGGGCCCGTTTCCTTCGCGGAGAAGGATCCCTTTCGGGGTATCCCCCTTTCCCGGTCCCTGTTGTAAGATAGATAAAGAGGAAAAGGAAAAGGATACGAAATCGAATGACGTGGCGTACCTTTTTTGACACGGTCATTATGGCGAAGGCGAAGCGTCGCCCGCTTCTCCTGCCAACGATGCCGCCTGTCCCGCCGTAGAGTTAACGCGACGGGACGAGTGGTTCGCGGGGTGGCCGTTACGCGTGTGCGAGCCGTTCGAGGAACGGGCGTTTCGTTTTGAGTTTGAATCCCGCGGTGGGTTCGGGCGACGCGTTGAACGAGTCTCGCCCGGGTCTTTATATATTCGGGAGAGGGTCCGGTGACGGTTCTTTGCTCTGCTACTTGTCTCTTCCTTAGGTTTTCGCAACCCGAGGGATTAGCCAGAGAAAGGGAAACCACCCACCCAATCCTTTCCGCTGCCACCTCCTCTGCTTGGCGATGGCCGACCGGGTGACCATTATCCCGCCGCGTGACCCATGGCCTTTCTCCACAGTCACGGCGGATGACCTGGAGGCCCTCATCGCCGAGGGTTTACTTCGCCCTCTCTCCGATGAGAGGCAGCCAGAGTGGATGCCCCCCCCCGAGCGGAGCCGCCCCGTCCCCGCCGCCGGGGTATGTCGTGAGCTTCGTCTCCTTCCATGAGCGGGGGTTCGGAGTGCCGGCAAGCCGCTTTATGTGGGCGATTCTGCATGTCTACGGGGTGGAGCTGCACAACCTCAGCCCTAACTCCATCTCGCAAGCCGCCATCTTCGCAGCGGTTTGTGAAGGGTACTTGGGGATTGACCCTCACTGGGACCTGTGGACTCATCTCTTCTCCGCGGAGCTTTTTGCTTCGCCGACGGGGGAGAGAAGGGTCCGCGCGGCAGTGCGGGCCGGGGGCTGCATCCTCCAGCTGAGGCAGGCGCGGGCGCCGCAGTACATTCCCGCCATCCTTGCGTCCTCGAACAAAGGGTGGCAGCGCCGGTGGTTCTACCTCCGAAATGACGACGGGAGGCTCCCGTCATTTACTCAGCGAGTGGTGACCGCCGCCGCCGATGCTTGGCGCTACGGGACCCCGCACGACAGACAGAAGAATCTCCAGCCCCTTCTGAAGGCCCTGGAGGTGCTGCGGAAAGGTGGGCTCACCGCTGCGGGGGTGATTGTCGCCATCCATCGCCGGAGGGTGCTTCCCTTGGCGAAGCGGCGGTTGCCGCTTTGGGAGATGACGGCAGAGGCCGACTTGGAGGGTTCGCGGATGTCCTCGGATCCCCTCCCCGTCGACGACCTCCACGGGCAGGTAGCCGTCGCGCTGGGAAAACCGGACGCCAGCGCCCTTTCCCAGCCCTTGATGCGTCCCGACCGCGGGTGTGTGTCCTTGGTGAGTGTCCGCTCCTTCTTTCTCCTTGCGTCGAATTGCCCTTGGTCCTCACGGCCGAGACTTTTCGTCTGTCTCTAGGAGGTAGGGTGTCACAAGCCTTCCCGGCCACCGGTCCCGGAGGACGCGGTGGACCGAGCTGCGCGGCGGGTTGCCGCGGAGAAGAGGAAGGAGAAAAAGGACATGAAGAAGGCTCGGGCCCGCGAGCGGACGCGGGCCCGAGACGCCTTGGAAAAGCTCCGTCGCCGGCAGGAGAGGGATGGACTCCCGAGGGAGCCGTCGCCGGAAACGCCTGACGACGACGACAACAATGAAGACGATGACGAAGATGACGATATGGCTACTCGCCTTGGCCTCAGCCCGGGCTTGAGGCTAGGCCAGGAGTCGTTAAGCCAGCCCCCGAGCGGGCTGGCGCCGTCGGTTTCCGGTGCCGGGATGCCAGGGTCCCGGTCCGAAGAGCAGGGGCAGACCGAGGGGGTACTTGACCCCTCGGCTGGGGAAGTTGAGGTGACCCCGGGGAGTTAGGCCGAGCTGCCTGTTCCCCGAAAACCGTCGCCCGTGCCGGCTGCGCAGGAGGGCGATCCTCAGGTCATCGTGGCAGCGTCTGGGCAGTCCGTCTCCCGGGCGTCTGGGGCGCCCAAGGCGAGGATGGCACCGAAGCTGGCAGCGAGGCGGACCTCGGCGGTGCCTTCGGGGGTCGAGGTTCGAGATTCCTCCCCACAGGCACGGTTGATCATGGCCCAGAGTGGGTAAGTACCCTAGGATGCCTCCGTCTCAGCTCCTCATTTGTTTGTCCCAATCCTGACTTTCCTTTCCTCCTTAGCAAGCGGAGTCATGGCCTGACCGATCTGGCTCCCCGGAAGGTCCTCAAGACGGCGTCGGCCTCCGTAGCTGGTGCCGCGCTGGGCCTCGCCGGCCAGCTGACCTTCTCGCAAGATGCCCCACAGCGGGGGGGGCTCAGGCGGCTCCAGTTGCCGTGGAGCGAGTTCCCGAGGCCGGCTCTTCTGTCGAGGCGGCCGTCGCGTTGGGGGAGGCGGCTGGCGCGGCCGTGGCCTTGGGCCCACCAGACATGCCGTCGGCGCTGGCGCCGGCTGCTGTCGAAGCCGTTGCCGTCCCGGCCGTGGAGCGACCCGTCGCTGCCGACGCTGCGATGGCCGAGGCGTCGCTACTTGATGTCTCGGAGGAGGGGGGCGCGGAACCGCGACCTGTCCTGCCGAGCGGCAGCCTTGTCCCTGCGCGGCGGAGCTCCGAGGGGCGGCGCCAGTTGCTCCGGTTCCGGACCCGTGAGGCCTCGGATCCCTTCTTTGTTCTTGACGACGAGCGGGAGGAGCAGTCTTGGGACGAGCTCCGTGAGTGTGCCGAGGCAACGGTGGGGTCGCTTCGGTCATCCTTGGAGGTCTTTTGCAGGGACGTCCCCAAGATTCTCTAGGTAATGATTTCTGGCATACCTTTTTCGTGATCAAGGCGTCCTTTGTGACGCCCCGCTTCCTTCCCTCAGGATCTGACAGATCTGAGCGCCGCCAAGTCATCATTCATCCGCCGTGAGGTAGATGTCTGGGGTTCGCTGCGATCCCTGAGGACCTCGCTTGCCAGGGCTACCGTGCGCCTTTCCCAACAGGGCGCCGAGGTGGCGGACCTTCGGTTGCTTTGTGCCGATCTGAGAGCAGAGGCAGCAGCGGCGCGCGCAGAGGTGCAGCGGCGGCAGTCGGAGCTTGACCAGGTCACCGATGAGCGGGACCAATCTCGGGGCTGGGCCACCGAGGCCGAAAGCCGGGCCGCCGAGGCCGAAAGTCGGGCCGGAGCCCTTGCAGCAGACCTAGCCGTAGCCCAAGCCGCATCCTCGGAGCAGCGTGCTCGAGCCGGAGGTATGTCCTGGCTGTTTTAAGTTTCCGTTTTAGCTCGGTTCCTCCACTTGTGTTTGAGGCCTTGCGCTTTGGCTGTTCACAGAGCTCGAGTCTGCCCTTGATGAGTCTGCTAGGGCGCTTGCTCAGGCGGCCGAGCAGAGGGAGGCCGACCACGCGGCCATGTCCGAGGTCATCTCGGACTTCTGCCGGGTCTTTGGCTTCGGCGACGTCCCCTCAGGAAGCTCCCCTCAAAGTCGCCTGCAGGCCTTGGGTGGCCATGTGCGTGGCAGACTCCGTGAGGCGCTACATCACGGCGTCAGGCGGGCCTTCGCCGTGCTTACTTCCCACTACTTCGTGGATCTGGAGCGGGTCAGCGAGGGGTATTGCCTCCCTGACGAAGATGAAGCCGCCCTGGCTGAAGTCCAGAGGCTCGACGCAGCCGCCGCGGGCCCGAGCGCGGTGCTGGCAACCACCTTCGAGGCAGAGATCCTCCCGCCTGCGCCGTCGTCCGAGGCCGGGGTGGACTTTGCCGAAGGCGGGGACGAAGTCGAGGGCGCGGCTCCTTCTCCGGGCGACGCCTAACTCTGCCGGAGCAATTTTCCTTGAATGCACGTGTGTCTTTTGCGGCCGCTGAGGCCCGAACACTTTATTATCGTAATATGAAGTTGTGCTCCTTTTCCTTTCATTTTGCGTATCCGGCGCCGTTCGTCAGTAGCAGGGTGGCTTGCCCAAGTAGGAGTCATTTTTCGTGGTAGGTGACGAGTGAGGTATCCATATCCCAGAGGTGTAGGAGTCCCTCGGCTCGGTCGGCCTTGCCACTTACATGCGCCCTCGTTCGCTTCTTGGGGTCCTGCTACTGATATAGCCGGGGAACGCAGAGGGGGTTCCCCCCTTTAAGCCCCCGAGGGAGGGTCAGGCTTTGCCGAGGCAAGGCTGACCCTTCCTTGATGACTAAACTTTTGCGTGTGAACGAGGTATACGTACAACTTGAAGGCATCTTAAGGGTAGAAGCGACGTAGCTGTCAGATGTTCCAAGCGTTGCTGTAGACCTCGCCTTGACTGTTGGCCAGCTTGTACGTTCCGGGCTTCAGAACCTTGGCGACGACGAATGGCCCTTCCTAGGGAGGCGTGAGCTTGTGCCGCCCTCGGGCGTCTTGTCATAGCCGAAGCACCAGGTCACCCACCTGGAGGTCTCGGGACCGAACCCCTCGGGCGTGGTAGCGTCGCAGGGTCTGCTGGTATCGCACCGAGTGTAGTAAGGCCATGTCTCGAGCCTCTTCCAGCTGGTCCAGTGAGTCTTCTCGATTAGCTTGATTGCTTTGGTCGGCGTAGGCCCTCGTCCTTGGGGAACCGTATTCTAAGTCTGTGGGCAAGACGGCCTCGGCTCCATAGACTAGAAAGAACGGTGTGAAGCCCGTGGCCCGGCTCGGCGTCATCCTTAGACTCTAGACCACCGAGGGGAGTTCCTTCATCCACCGCTTGCCAAACTTGTTGAGGTCGTTGTAGATCCGAGGCTTGAGTCCTTGTAGAATCATGTCGTTGGCACGCTCTACTTGCCCATTTGTCATGGGGTGAGCCACGGCGGCCCAGTCCACCCAGATGTGGTGATCCTCGCAGAAGTCCAGGAACTTTCTGCCGGTGAACTGGGTGCCGTTGTCGGTGATAATGGAGTTCGGGACCCCAAAGCGATGGATGATGTTGGTGAAGAACGCCACCGCCTGTTCGGACCTGTTGTTGTTTAGGGGTCGGACCTTGATCCACTTGGAGAATTTGTCGATGGCGACCCACAGGTGCGGGTAGCCCCCGGGTGCCTTCTGCAAGGGGCCGACTAGGTCCAGACCCCACACAGCAAACAACCAAGTGATGGGTATGGTCTGCAGAGCCTGAGCGGGCAGGTGGGTCTGCCTTGCGTAGAACTGACACCCTTCGCAGGTGCGGACAATTCTAGTGGCGTCGGCCACCGCTGTCGGCCAGTAGAAACCTTGCCAGAAGGCGTTCCCAACAAGGGCTCGGGGTGCTGTGTGATGGCCGCAAGCCCCCGAGTGTATCTCTTGTAGGAGCTCCTGGCCTTCCGCGATGGAAATGCATCGCTGGAGGATGCCCGAGGGGCTGCGGTGGTAGAGCTCCTTCCCGTTCCTCGGCAAGACGAACGACTTGGCGCGCCGCGCCAACCGCCGAGCTTCGGCTCGGTCGAGGGGTAGCTCTCCTCGGTGGAGATATTGCAGGTACGGGGTTTGCCAGCTTCGATTAGGCGTGACCCCGCTCCGCTCCTCCTCGACGCGCAGTGCCTCACCCTCGGGAGCCGAGGGTGCCTTGGGCCGAGCCGAGGGTGACTCGGACCGAGCCGAGGGTGCCTCGGACTGAGCCGAGGGTGCCTCGGGTTGGGCCGAGGCTTTCTCGGGCTCGGGCGTGTCATCGGTCTTGACGGAGGGTCGATGCAGGTCTCGGGAGAAGACGTCCGGGGGAACCGTTGTTCGCCCCGAGGCTACTTTAGCCAGCTCATCCGCAGTCTCGTTGTAGCGTCGGGCGATGTGGTTGAGCTCGAGCCCGTAGAACTTGTCTTCCAGGCGCCGAACCTCATCGCAGTAGGCTTCCATCTTCGGGTCGCGGTAGTGGGAGTTCTTCATGACTTGGTCGATGACGAGCTGCGAGTCACCGTGAGCGTCGAGGCGTCGGACCCCTAGCTCGATGGCGATGTGCAACCCGTTGACCAGAGCCTCGTACTCGGCCACATTGTTGGACGCCGGGAAATGGAGGCGTAGCACGTAGCGTAGGTGCTTCCCGAGGGGCGAGATGAAGAGCAGGCCCGCGCCTGCTCCTATCTTCATCAGCGACCTGTCGAAGAACATGGTCCAGAGTTCCGGTTGGATCGGAGCTGTTGGGAGCTGGGTGTCGACCCATTCAGCCACAAAGTCCGCCAAGACCTGGGACTTGATGGCCTTCCGAGGGGCGAACGAGATCGTCTCGCCCATGATTTCCACCACCCACTTTGCAATTCTACCCGAGGCCTCTCGGAACTGGATGATCTCCCCCAGGGGGAAGGATGACACCACAGTTACCAGATGAGACTCGAAGTAGTGTCGCAACTTCCGTCGTGTCAGGATCACCGCGTACAGCAGCTTCTGAATTTGTGGGTAGCGGATCTTAGTCTCGGACAGTACCTCACTGATGAAGTAGACTGGCCTCTGGACGGGCAATGCATGCCCCTCTTCTCGTCTCTCAACCACAATCGTGGTGCTAACCACCTGAGTGGTCGCGACGACGTAGATCAAGAGGGCTTCTCCGGCAGCGGAGGGCACCAAGATGGGCGCGTTCGTGAGGAGCGTCTTCAGGTTCCCGAGGGCTTCCTCGGCCTTAGGGGTCCAAGTGAAGCACTCGGCCTTCCTTAAGAGGCGGTACAGAGGCAGGCCTCTTTCGCCGAGGCGCGAGATGAAACGGTTCAGAGCCGCAAGGCATCCCGTGACTCTCTGTACGCCTTTCAAGTCCTTGATGGGCCCCATGCTGGTGATGCCGCGATCTTCTCCGGGTTGGCCTCGATGCCCCGCTCGAGACGATGAACCCGAAGAGCATGCCTCGGGGAACCCCGAAGACACACTTCTCGGGATTGAGCTTCATGCCTTTCGCCTTGAGACATCGGAATGTCGCTTCAAGGTCGGAAAGGAGGTCGGAGGCTTTCCTCGTCTTGACTATGATGTCATCGACGTAGGCCTCGACCGTTCGGCCAATGTGTTCGCCGAACACGTGGTTCATGCACCGTTGGTACGTTGCATCCGCATTCCTCAAACCGAACGGCATGGTAACATAGCAGTACATGCCGAAGGGTGTGATGAAAGAAGTCGCGAGCTGGTCGGACTCTTTCATCCAGATCTGGTGATACCCCAAGTAGGCATCGAGAAAAGACAGGGTTTCGCACCCAGCAGTGGAATCCGCGATTTGATCGATGCGAGGCAGAGGGTAGGGAACCTTCGGACATGCTTTGTTCAGACCAGTGTAGTCTACACACATCCGCCATTTCCCTCCTTTCTTTCTCACAAGCACAGGGTTGGCAAGCCATTCGGGATGGAATACCTATTTGATGAACCCTACCGCCATTAGCTTGTGGATCTCCTCGCCTATGGCTCTGTGCTTTTCTTCGTCGAAACGGCGCAGAGGCTGCTTCATGGGTCGGGCTCCAGCTCGGATATCCAGCGAGTGCTCGGCGACATCCCTCGGTATGCCGGGCATGTCCGAGGGACTCCACGCGAAAACGTCGGCGTTTGCGTGGAGAAAGTCGACGAGCACTGCATCCTATTTGGGGTCGAGCTCGGAGCCGATCCGGATCTGCTTGGAGGCGTCGCTGCTGGGGTCGAGAGGGATGGATTTAACCGTCTCTGCCGGCTCGAAGTTGTCGGCGTGGCGCTTCACGTCTGGCGCCTCCTTAGAGAGGCTCTCCAGGTCGGCGATGAGGGCCTCGGATTCGGCGAGGGCCTCGGCGTACTCCATACACTCCACGTCGCATTCGTACGCGTGTCGGTACGTGGGGCCGACGGTGATGACCCCGTTGGGGCCCGACATCTTGAGCTTGAGGTAGGTGTAGTTGGGGACGACCATGAACTTGGCGTAGCATGGTCTCCCCAGCACTGCGTGGTAGGTTCCTCGAAACCCGACCACCTCGAACGTGAGGGTCTCCCTTCGGAAGTTGGAGGGTGTCCCAAAGCAGACAGGTAGATCGAGTCGTCCAAGGGGCTGGACGCGCTTCCCGAGGATGATCCCGTGGAAAGGCGCAGCGCCTGCCCGGACGGAGGACAGATCGATCCGCAGGAGCCCGAGGGTCTCGGCGTAGATGATGTTGAGGCTGCTGCCTCCGTCCATGAGGACCTTGGTAAGCCTGACGTTGCCGATGACGGGGTCGACAACGAGCGGGTATTTCCCCGGGCTCGGCACGCGGTCAGGGTGGTCGCCTTGGTCGAAGGTGATGGGCTTGTCGGACCAGTCTAGGTAGACTGGCACCGCCACCTTTACCGAGCAGACCTTCCGACGTTCCTGCTTGCGGTGCCGAGCCGAGGCGTTCGCCACTTGCCCACCGTAGATCATGAAGCAGTCGTGGACCTCGGGGAACTCTCCCGCCTTGTGATCTTGCTTCTTATCATCGCCGCGAGCCCTGCCACCTTCCGTGGGTGGCTCGGCCTTGTGAAAGTGGCGCCGAAGCATGGCGCACTCCTCAAGGGTGTGCTTGACGGGCCCCTGATGATAGGGGCATGGCTCCATGAGCATCTTGTCGAAGAGGTTGGCACCTCCGGGAGGTTTCCGAGGGTTCTTGTACTCGGCGGCAGCGACAAGGTCCGCGTCGGCGGCGTCGCGTTTCGCTTGCGACTTCTTCTTGCCTTTCTTCTTGGCGCCGCGCTGAGTTGACGCCTCAGGGACGTCTTCCGGTGGGCGGCCCTGGGGCTGCTTGTCCTTCCGGAAGATGGCCTCAACCGCCTCCTGGCCAGAGGCGAACTTGGTGGCGATGTCCATCAGCTCGCTCGCCCTGGTGGGGGTCTTGCGACCCAGCTTGCTCACCAGGTCGCGGCAGGTGGTGCAGGCGAGGAACGCGCCGATGACATCCGAATCAGTGATGTTGGGCAGCTCGGTGCGCTGCTTCGAGAATCGCCGGATGTAGTCCCGGAGAGACTCTCCCGGCTGCTGGCGGCAGCTTCGGAGATCCCAGGAGTTTCCAGGGCGCACGTACGTGCCCTAGAAATTGCCGGCGAAGGCTTGGACCAGGTCGTCCCAGTTGGAGATCTGCCCCGGAGGCAGGTGCTCCAGCCAGGCGCGAGCGGTGTCGGAAAGGACTAGGGGGAGGTTGCGGATGATGAGGTTGTCATCGTCCGTTCCACCCAGTTGGCAGGCCAGCCGGTAGTCCGCGAGCCACAGTTCCGGTCTCGTCTCCCTCGAGTACTTTGTGATAGTAGTCGGGGTTCGGAACCGAGTCGGGAATGGCGCCCGTCGTATGGCGCGGCTGAAAGCCTGCGGACCGGGTGGTTCGGGCGAGGGACTCCGATCCTCCCCGCTGTCATAGTGTCCCCCACGCCTGGGGTGGTAGCCTCGGCGCACCCTCTCGTCGAGGTGGGCCCGACGGTTGCGGTGATGGTGCTCGTTGCCGAGGCGACCCGGGGCCGCAAGCGCTGTGTTGTGCGTGCACCCGGTGTGGACCAAGGCTTCCCGCATGAATCGGGAAGTCGCGGCGCGATGTTCCTAGGGGTACCCCTGCCTCCGGGAGGCGGAGCTTTCAGCTCGTCGGACCGCGGCGTCCTCCAAGAGATTCTTGAGCTCTCCCTGGATACGCCGCCCCTCGGTGGTTGATGGCTTCGGCATCGCGCGGAGAAGTATTGCCGCTGCAGCCAGATTCTGGCCGACCCCACTGGAAACCGGTGGCGGCCTTACCCTGACATCGTCGGCGACGCGGTGCTGGATGCCCTGGGGTAGATGACGTGCTTCTCCGGCCGGAGGTTGGCCCGCCCATTCCTGCCCGATGTCCCAGCGGATTGGCTCAAGCGTTCCTGCTCCCTCGTCGAGCCTGGCCTGCATCTCGCGGATTTGCTCGAGCTGTGGGTCATGACCCCCCGCCAGGACGGGGACCACAGCTAGCTCCCGAAGAATGTCAATGCGAGGCACAGGCCTAGGGAGATCACCGTTCTCCGGCATACCAAGATGGTTGCCTTCGTCGGGACCCCCTAGATCGACGTGGAAACATTCACGACTTGGGCCGCAATCCTCATCGCCGAGGCTGCGGCTACCGTCGGAACAGTAGGAAAGGCAGTAGTCGCATGCGGTCATAAATTCCCGCATGGCACTAGGGTTATCGAGTCCAGAGAAATCCCAACTAAAGTCGGGCTCGTCATCTTCCTCGGACCCCGAGGGCCCGTAGGTCGAGACGGTCGTCAACTGGTCCTAGGGTGACCGCATACGATACCCCAGAGGGTTTGGACTCGCCTCTATGAGAGCGTCCACCAAAGTGAAGTCGCTTGGTGGGTCGAGGCTAAATCCAAAAGGCGTGAGATGGGAATCGGTCGGTACCTCTTGGTCGGCGGGCGGTGATGAAGTCACGTCAGGGGTAGACCGCACCGCCGTCTCAGGTACGAGGGTGACGCCCAGCAAGTCCTTTGCGAGCGTGCTGGCGACGTCCATTTGCTTGGGGTTGGCGTGTTGCGGGGAGACGGTGCTCGTCTTCGTCTCAGACGCGAGGTCGATGCCCGACGTGCCCCCCGTTGGGGCGCCGGCGCCGTCGACTCGCTCGATAGCCGACGAGGTGCCGCCTCCTGCTTGGCCTTGGTTGCCCCGCCTCCTCCTCCGTCGGCGGAGGAGGGGACGGGGCGAGCTCGAATGTTGTTCTTCCACCACACGGGGAAGACGTCGTCGATTTCGCCGCCGGCAGGCGGGTTGTCGGCCGCCATTGTCGCTGTCGCGCGGCGGGGGAAGGAGTATAATGTCGTAGCTATCGTCGAGGACATGAACTCAAGACTCCCGAAATGGAGCACCGTCCCGGGCTGGAAAGGTTGCTGGAGACTGCCCATCTGAAGCTTGACGGGAAGCTGTTCGTCAACACGCAGCAGGCCCCTACCTGGCGCGCCAACTGTCGGCGTTTCGAACCCGGGGGGTCCCTGGACCGACGAGTAAATTATCGCCGCGTGCCCCAGCCCAGATGGGTCGGCGCGAGACGGAGCGCGAAGGGGGGAAGAGAAGCCGGAGGGAGACAGGCGTGAGAGGTGAAACCCGCGGCCTTCGTGTTTGTCCCACGCCCAGGTCGGGTGCGCTTGCAGTAGGGGGTTACAAGCGTCCATGCGGGAGGGAGCGAGCGGCCCTGCGCGAGCGCCGTCCCGTCCTTCTCTGCGTGGCCAACCCTCTGTAAGAGGGCCCTGGACCCTCCTTTTATAGGCGTAAGGAAAGGATCCAGGTGTACAATGGGGGGTGTAGCAGTGTGCTAACGTGTCTAGCGGAGAGAGCTAGTGCCCTAAGTACATGCCATCGTGGCAGCCGGAGAGGTTTTGGCACCCAGTTCGTGTGGTGTCGTGGCTGTCGGAGGAGCGCTGGAGCCTGGCGGAAGGACAGCTGTCGGGGCTGTCGGGTCCTCGCTGACGTCCTCTTGCTTCCGTAAGGGGGCTGAGAGCCGCCGTCGTCTTGGAGCATGCGGGGCGCCATCATTACTTGTTTAGCGGAGCGAGCCAGATGGGACGCCGGTCTTGTTCCCCGTAGCCTGAGTCAGCTTGGGGTAGGGTAATGATGGCGCCTCCTGTGACGTGGTCGGTCCGAGCCCTAGGTTGGGCGAGGTGGAGGCTCCTCCGAGGTCGAGGTCGAGTCTGTCTTCCAAGGCCGAGGTCGAGTTCGAGCCCATGGGTCGGGCGAGGCGGAGACCGTCGGCTGAGGTCAGGGCTGAGTCCGAGCCCTGGGGTCGAGCGAAGCGGAGTTCGTCGTCTTCCGAGGCTGAGCCCGAGTCCGAGCCCTGGGGTCGGGCGAAGCGGAGTTCGTCGTCTTTCGAGGCTGAGCCCGAGTCCGAGCCCTGGGGTCGGGCGAAGCGGAGTTTGTCGTCTTCCGGGGCTGAGCCCGAGTCCGAGCCCTGGGGTCGGGCGAAGTGGAGTTCGTCGTCTTCCGGGGTTGAGCCCGAGTCCGAGCCCTGGGGTCGGGCGAAGCGGAGTTCGTCGTCTTCTGGGGCTGAGCCCGAGTCCGAGCCCTAGGGTCGGGCGAAGCGGAGTTCGTCGTCTTCCGGGGCTGAGCCCGAGTCCGAGCCCTGGGGTCAGGTGAAGCGGAGTTCGTCGTCTTCTGGGGCTGAGCCCGAGTCCGAGCCCTGGGGTCGGACGAAGCGGAGTTCGTCGTCTTCCGGGGCTGAGCCCGAGTCCGAGCCCTGGGGTCGGGCGAAGCGGAGTTTCCTATGGCGCCTGAGGCCGGACTTGGCTGCTGTCAGCCTCACTCTGTCGAGTGGCACAACAGTCAGAGCGGCGCAGGCGGCGCTGTCCTCTTGTCAGGCCGGTCAGTGGAGCGGCGAAGTGACTACGGTCACTTCGACTCTGTCAACTGGAGGGCGCGCGTCAGGATAAAGGTGTCAGGCCACCTTTGCATTAAATGCCCCTGCGATTTGGTCAGTTGGCGTGGCGATTTGGCTAAGGTTGCTTCTTGGTGAAGACTGGGCCTCGAGCGAGCCGAAGGTGTGTCCATTGCTGGAGGGGGTCCTCGGGCGAGACGTAAATCCTCCGGGGTCGGCTGCCCTTGCCCGAGGCTGGGCTCGGGCGAGGCGTGATCGCGTCCCTCGAATGGACCGATCCTTGACTTAGTCGCACCCATCAGGCCTTTGCAGCTTTGTGCTGATGAGGGTTACCCGCTGAGATTTAGGAGTCTTGAGGGTATCCCTAAGTATGGTCCCCGACAGACACGTTAGCATATCGCTATACCCTCCATTGTACACCTGGACCCTCTCCTTACATCTATAAAAGGAAGGTCCAGGGCCCTCGTACAAAAAGGTGGCCGCGCGGGAGGACGGGCTGACGAATAGTCTCTCTCTCCCTTGCGAACGCTTGTAACCCCCTACTGCAAGCGCATCCGCCCTGGGCGCAGGATAACACGAGTCGCGGTTCCTTTTTTTCCCCTTGTGTTCCATCTCACGCCGACCCATCTAGGCTGGGACACGCATCGATAATTTACTCGTCGGTCTAGCGACACCCGGGATCGAAACGCCGACACTATGTAAAGACGTATTAGTTTAATTGATCTATGGCTAAATTAGGATTATTGGAATGGAATTCAATTCCAAGGTTCTAAATGGGTGTAAGACAATTCTATAAAATAATTTATTTAGCAAATGATGAAGTATGCCGTTAAATTCTCATCTAAATTTCATACCTAGGTCAGATTTTCAACATGTGTGGTCTAGTTAAGAGTACAACTAGCTAGATATATTGTATATGAAGGGAGTTTCTTCATCATGTATACTAATTATTTTGTCCACTAGTACAAGAATGATTTTTTACTATCTACCAAAATTGGTTTTCAGGCTAGTTAAAAAAACCACTACTATGCCACCACAGCAGGCATTTAATCCCGGAAAAACATTTGTAAAGAATGTATCATTAAATCCGCTCTAGAAAATATTATACCTAGAGGTAATTGCTTTGTGACAACTGCCAATGTAGCTCGATTTTCAAGAACGGCTTCTCTAAAGCGAATCGCCCATAACTGCCCTTGTAAACAGAATTCTATGGGAGTTTTTTTATCACAGAATCATGCTTGAAAATTTATTCCATTTGCTCTTAAAACTGGTTTTTCCAACTATGGCTGTGGAAATGCGATTGCTGCTAAATATTGAGTTGCGTGCACCGACCCGTTCAACCCATGTTTCAATCTTTTAGTCAATATATTGGTCGACTTTTTTTCAAAGGGCATCCCACATGTCTTCCTTGTAGTGTTGTCTTGTCCAATAGCTACCTAACACTTGTGACCAACCATGTTTAAGGCCAACCTTGGAGAAGATGCCTCACATGCAACCGGGGTGTTTCTTCTTTCATGGAGCAACACTAAACTCATCCACCTCTCTTTTAGGTTTAAATGCGATGGTCATTCTCCTCTCAATAAGTGCCTTTATGGCCTTACAAGGAACACTATCAACATCATATGGTGATCATGACCATCAAAATCGATTAATGACTAGGTCTTTTCATCGAGACTAGTCTCATGAGCATGCTAGTGGTACTCTGGGGTGACTTAGGGACTTAGGGCTGAGTTGTAGGGTATATCATACTAGTTAGGTGGTAGCCAGAATCAGTCTAGGCAGGGTGCCACTATTGATGGTGATCTTATGGGTATAAGTGTATATGCTGTACAGAGTTGATCGATCTATACGTATAGTCATGTCCATGGTCATGGACAATCCTATGCTTCTACGTTCGACTGACTAGATAGTGGTGCCTTCTTCTCTTTCCGTCGGTTGGATAAGGACCCAACCTGAGGGATTTGAGACAAGGATGAGAGGGGATCGTTCTTGTTGACTCTAGAGCATGGTGGTGAGATGAGAAAGAGTGTGGTACGACTATGCTGGATATGGGATGATACCTTGGCCATGATCCCCTAGGTTAGGACCATCACATTATGGATTGTTCTGTGGGTTTTCCTTTGAGGAAATCGTAGATTATTTGACATTGGGTCTCCATTTGTTGTAGCAATGGCTCGAGAAAGTTATCTACGTTGATGCCCTGGGCTTTTGGGCCTCATAATGGAATGGTTAGCTACAAATAGTTTCTCTTATATATGATATGATGATGTAGGGAGGTGAAGATATAATTCACATATAAATGTTGAAGAAATCGACTAGGTTTTTGTATAAATATTATTCTAGACCAAGGCCTAGACGTAGAGCTTAAAAATGATCTGAAAAGTTATGAACCAAAAATGTCAAAGTAAATATACAAATTAACTAGAGTTGACGTGAGCCAAGCACTAGTACAAAAAGGCTCAAAGCCTGCGGCACCCATATATTTTTACAGGCGGATCCAGTTATCCACCGACTGTGCTATTTTTAGTGGCGGTTCCTTAAGAAAACCGCCACTAGAAATCGTATTTCTACTGGCGGTTCCTTAAGAAAACCGCCAGTAGAAATCCATGATTTGTAGTGGCGGTTTTCTTAAGGAACCGCCAGTAAAAATACGATTTCTAGTGGCGGTTTTCTTAAGGAACCGCCACTAGAAATCATTTTTATCCTTAATTTTTCGAGTTTTTCAAACGACATCGTATGATAAAACCACCAAAATAAAAGTTGTAGATCTCTAAAAGTTATGAAACTTTGTAGTTGACAACTTTTTTATTTGAACTCATTTCGGTTCTCAAAAATTGAATCTAAGTATGTCAAATTTAAAATTCAAATTTTGCAAACTACCTCGGATGAAAAAAGTGTCAAAATAAAAGTTGTAGAACTTCAAAAGTTATTTATCTTTGTAGTTGACAACTTTTTTATTTGAATTCGTTTAGGGTCTCAAATAAGCAATTTACACTCAAATGGTTGTAATATGTGGAGAAAACAACTACAAACTAGACACAAGTCATGTCATAGACGGAGTGGTAGTGGAGGGTACGCGCGAGGGTGAGGTCTACGGTTCGATTCCTAAGGTCTTCAGTTACCCGCATGTAAAAATGATGATTTCTACTGACCTCTAGCACTGGCGGTTACGAAAAACGTCACTGTAAATATGTTTAGGACCGTCAGTATAGAGCTTCTCTGTACTAGTGAAGTAAGTTTGGAAAAAAGCAGTCTAAATTGCTAACATTTTTTTTGAAAAAAATATATTAATCCTCATGTCTCTCTAGATCTAGATCTGTGTGACAACAAAAATTAGTGAAAGAAATATATAGGTAAAATTTGAAAATAATTTAGAGATGACATAAACTCAGCTCTCAAACCCTTCTCGACAAGTTCAAAGCACGAGACCTCCGCCCCTCCTTTTGCAATTTCTCATCTCCACTGCAGCTCTAATGGCATGAACGAAGAGATGTAGTTGCGCATGACCAGGTTTAGCCCTGAGGAGGGAGAAGGGTATTTATAGGGGTTATTTTTAGAATTGGTTGACTAAGAGCACTGTCTCTGCAGGTAATAAAGTTTAGACGTTGTTCTCTTAACAATACCACACTAATGGCTTGTATGGGATCAAGAGGATTGGAGGAGGCTAAAATAAATTTTAGCCTTTCCAAACTCCTTCAATCCTCTTCTCCCAAACAGGCCCTAGTCTGGTTGAAGATGGTTCGATAAACATAAACTGGCCCATCCCTAGAAATCCTATTTTCAGAAGGGGTTTTTCTCAATAGAAATATCTTTGAAGCTTGATTTCCATGAGTGGTTTGTTAGATACAGACAGTGTTCCCTGCCAATGGTACAGGGGGCGGTTTCCTTTTGTCGATTGTCTCTACTGAAAATTGAAAATAGAAGCTGTCTGATGATTGGATTTTTTAGTAGTCATTGAATTAATATGAGAGGAACAGAGGTAATATGTGTGGGATATCAACAACTCAACTACTCAAGATCCGACGAGGTGTGCTCGAGGCCGAATAGCAAAGCAACGCCTCTATAGACATGACATGTTCGTGCTCTCATACACCTGCTAGGTCTGCTGCATACATGTCGTCAGTCAACAGACAGCAGGGTTACAGTTACAGGCCCAGGACATCCGTTTTGCTCCGGTTGAAATGTCTACCTGTCGTCATGTTCAGTGAGGGAGGGAGGAGCACGAACACGGGCACACAGCATGCAGATGCACGCCTCGCGCTGAGTGTCTGATGAATGATCAACAGCACCCGAAGCTCCGGCCTGTACGTAGTACGTCGAAAGCTTCAGATTTATTCTGTATCCAGTCCTGTCTCTCGTCTAGTGCTGTGTTCCGGTCTTCCGGATGGCCGGTGACATAGGGTGGACTCTCTCTCTCTCTCTCTCTCTCTCTCTCTCTCTCTCTCTCTGCCTGAAACCGGCTTCTCACCATTTCATTCATCAACAGAGTAGGCTGTAGTTTTGCTACTTGGACAGATTGCTTCTTTTCTGTCCATCATATATAGCGATCCTCACGATTCCCGGTAAGTCTCTGCCATCCAGTCCAGGTGCATCCTCCCGTCTTCCATCTTCTGCTCGCTTGTATGGGAGACCATCCAGTGCATGTGACACACGACCACACTAGAAACGCCGACCTGCTCGCAATTTGTCCCAGTTCCCTTTGGTGTTGGAAAAGCAGAGAGAAGACCTCCGCAACCACCGCCCCACGTCTGCAACACACGCGGCTGCTCCTGTTCCGGTCGTCTGCAACCTCTACGTCCTGTTCCATGTCTGCAATAGGTCGTCTGCAAGTTTCCCAAAACTTGAACGGAATCGGCCATGTCCCTCGACCGACGACCCCACTAGGCAGCAGGAGCAAAAGATCTGCGTACCCAGACTCATGCTGCTATTCATCATCGTTCAAAGTTGAACAAAATAATGACTTAGATACATTAGGGATCTGGGTCTACAAGAAAAGACCTAAAATAATGACTCAAGGAGTGGGATAGCAAACAAAATACCACGCTTCTGACTGAAACTGAATTCATGTTTTGATCAGGGGCGTCGGGCTTGAAGTGGCCATGGCAAATACATTAATTAGGGACATTTATCCTCGCACGAGAGATTAGAGCATGACTAGTTGCATGTATATGGCTGGCTAGATTTACAAGATGCAGGATGCAGCCTTTACGAGTTTGGTTGTCTAGCCAGCCTCTCTAGCATCCCTCTATAACAGAAGTAAAGAAGTAAAGATTATCTGAGCCTGGCTCTCGATATACCTAGGAAATGTGTTTCTCTAGAGCCCAACTCTGCTCGTGCAACCATTAGTCTTTTCTAATGATGAATTGGCGAGTAAGCATCTTCAATAAAAGTCATAAACAGAGTTGTATTTTCAAATATACGACTTTAACACAAAAAAATCTGCTCCAACAAAGGTCATATTTTTCCAAAACTTTTTGAATAATTATAGAACTCGGTCTTTAGAGCCCCATATGTTGAAGCTCTATCCTTGTTTTTTCTACCGTATTCATAATTGTCGGAGAGCAAATCTTCGGCCGGGTGGTAGAGTGCACTCGTCCTAAATCCTAAGATGAGGAGGGCCTAAGTGTTTTGCTTGTTAGTTAGAAAATGGGAAAAACACAAAAACACACAAGGATTTAGAGTGGTTCGGGCCGCCGGAGCGTAACACCCTACTCCACGTGTGATGTATTGCTTGAGAGCTTGTATGAACTTGTGAGTGTCTGAGTGAGCCTAAGATTGGATCTGTCTTATAACGTCGCATGTCTCCCCTTTTATAGCTGAAGGGGGCATGCACAAAGGTAATGAGCCCCGACATATGGGCCCAGGGACATAAAGAATATAGCACTTGGGGCTACAAACGTTTGCCGCTGGAGCAATCTTCTTGTGCCCTGACATCCGAGATTTGTGCATCCCCGACGTGCAGGGGAGGCTTCTCGTAGAAGGGATGAAGAGCACAGTGCGCCGCTCGGCATGGGCGCACTGTTTGTTAACAGACTAGACAGGCGCGCCGTCTGCTGGATGACCCTGACGCCGTCTGCCAGCAGATTGGATAGGACGCATTAAATGCTGAGAGGGCACGTCGCCCATCAGCATGGTGGCAGGTGGTGCGTCCTCTCCGCAATAAATGCAGAGGCTGCGCGGCTTTATGGGCCTTACGTCAGGCTCGGCCCGTTGGCTTATGTCATGGGCCACAAGCCACGCGGCAGCAGTGGGTCTCCGCCTGAGCGGGGAACGTAGGGCAAGGCCTGGACACGTGCCAGCACTGGACCCTTACTCGTGTCGGGGTCCTCCCCGTCCCGGGACCTTGCTAAGGCCCGGACCCTACTCGGAGGGACCTGGGGCCCACCCGAGGGACCCGACATGCCTTCTTTGTGAGCTCCGGACTTGTACGTACAGGGGTCCAGTGTCCCTCTGTGGATGTCCGGACCCAACGACGCATCCTGGGGTGTATTATCTTTTCTTGCCATGTGGTGCCCTTAGACCTGCCCATGTGGTGGGGTTGGGTGTTGTTCTCCGTGTGGCCTGGAGGTGCCATACGGGTGCAGCGTCTTCATACTGTAGAAGAGGGTACCCCTGATTCAGGGTACCGACAGTAGCCCCTAGGCCCGCCTTAGGGGAGGATGCAAGCCTGCAGGTGGTGCCAAAGTTTGATTAGCGGTTGGCCTGCTGCTCCTGCGCGCCTGTTGACACAATTACTGTTGGCCCGCCTATGGTCATGCCGACTGCCACGCCTATCCCCACGGTTGACTGGCCCGTGATCTTCGTACTCAATGCCACTATTGGGCCACGCGTGGGATGCCTCGAGTCGCTGCACTGGTTCTGAAAACTTATCTTTCCAGTCTTCCGCGACGACCCCGAGAAGACGTGGCATTGGCGCAAGCGGCGGTGCGATTTTTCCGCACCCGGTAACCGGCGCGCCGGTTGTATGACATGTGGGCCTGGGCCCCCATGTTGGACCGCCGGTTGCAGCGAAGCTGAGGGGGCGCACAACCGCGGGGCGGTTGTACGCTTGTTGCGTGGCGGTTCGCCTTTTCGATCGCT
The DNA here is from genome assembly GCF_902167145.1 of Zea mays. Taxonomy (NCBI): domain Eukaryota; kingdom Viridiplantae; phylum Streptophyta; class Magnoliopsida; order Poales; family Poaceae; genus Zea; species Zea mays. Next base: position 172,636,889 of record NC_050100.1, on the reverse strand, counting down.
GGTTTCAGCGAAGATGAGGGGGCGCTTAACCGCGGGGCGGTTGCATGCTCCTTGTGTGGCGGTTCGCCTTCCTGACCGCTGGTTGCTCCGAAAATGAAGGGGCGCATAACCGTGGGTCAGTTGCACGCTCCTTGTGTGGTGGTTCGCCTTTTTCGTGCTTCGGGTCGGACTGCATGACATGTGGGGCCTGGCCCCCATGTCATAGGGTGGGAACCCCAGTGCACGTTGGGGGAGACTTTGCCCGTGACGCTTCGGGGTGCGAGTGGGGAAATATGCCTTTAAAAAGGGGTCGATCTCCCAGGCAGTAGCCATGCCTCGCTCGTCTTGCATTCATCGCGCGCTTGGGGTGCGCCGGTGTTCTCTGGAGGGATCCGTGTCAGGGCCGCCCCCCGGCGATCTCACCGCCGGAGAGCTCGCGCTCGTGGTGGTGGTGCTGATCTTGTCTTCTTCTTGCTGCTGTTAGAGGAGCGCAACCCCATGGGGTTGGCGCTCTTCCGCCATCGCTCGACTTCAAGAATTTTTATCATGCAGCTCGGCTGCAATCTCTCGCCAGTGGTCATCTAGAGGGATGACCACCAGCCTTGTGGTGGAGAGAAGCGAGCCGGGCTGTGGCCTCCCCCTGCCCTCAGCTTTAAGGATGTTCATCATCCGCGCTGGGGAGGAGGGCGAGCCGAGTTGGGGTTCCGCCTTCCGCATGGGCTGGCGATCCGCTTCTTCCTCCAGCATTCGGGGGAGAAGGGTGTTCACCAGCCTTGCAGAGGAGGTGAACTTCGGGTACGCGGGACTGGCTGACTGTAGGCGCCGCTGGCCGCCTCGTGCCCGGTTCTGAAAGGGAATTAGGCTTACACCTAGTTCCTAATTGATTTTGGTGGTTGAATTGTCCAACACAAATAATTGGACTAACTAGTTTGCTCTAGTGTATAAGTTATACAGGTGCCAAAGGTTCACTCTTAGCCAATAAAAAGACCAAGTATTGGGTTCAACAAAAGAGCAAAGGGATAACCGAAGGCACCTCTGGTCTGGCGCACCGGACTGTCCGGTGTGCCACCGGACAGTGTCCGGTGCACCACCGGACAGTGTCCGGTGCACCAGAGGACTCCAACTCAAACTCGTCACCTTCGGGAAAATCCAGAGGCGCTCCGCTATAATTCACCGGACTGTCCGGTGTACACCGGACAGTGTCCGGTGCTCCAAGGAAGAGCGGCCTCAGGAACTCGCCAGCTTCGGGAATTTGCAACGGCTAGTCCGCTATAATTCATCGGACATGTCCGGTGTGCACCGGACTGTCCGGTGAGCCATCGAAGCAACGGATACTTCGGCGCCAACGGCTACCTGCAGCGCATTGAATGCGCGCCAGCGCGCGCAGAAGTCAGGAACGCCCATACTGGCGCACCGGACACTCTACAGTACATGTCCGGTGCACCACCGGACATCCAGGCGGGCTCAGAAGACAGTGCTCCAACGGTCAAATCCCAACGGCTTTGGTGACGTGGCTGGCGCACCGGACATGTCCGGTGTGCACCGGACTGTCCGGTGCACCATACGATAGTCAGCCCCACCAAACGGCTAGTTTGGTGGTTGGGGCTATAAATAACCCCAACCACCCACCATTCATTGCATCCAAGTTTTCACACTTCCAACCACTTACAAGAGCTAGGCATTCAATTCTAGACACACTCAAGAGATCAAATCCTCTCCCAAATTCCACACAAAGCTTTAGTGACTAGTGAGAGAGATTTGCTTGTGTTCTTTCGAGCTCTTGCGCTTGGATTGCTTTCTTTCTTCTTGATTCCTTATTACGATCAAACTCACTTGTAATTGAGGCAAGAGACACCAATCTTGTGGTGGTCCTTGTAGGAACTTTGTGTTCCAAGTGATTGAGAAGAGAAAGCTCACTCGGTCCGAGGGACCGTTTGAGAGAGGGAAAGGGTTGAAAGAGACCCGGTCTTTGTGACCACCTCAACGGGGAGTAGGTTTGCGAGAACCGAACCTCGGTAAAACAAATCCGTGTGTCACACTCTTTATTCGCTTGCGATTTGTTTTGCACCCTCTCTCACGGACTTGATTATATCCCTAACGCTAACCCGGCTTGTAGTTATTATTTTTGAGAATTTCAGTTTCGCCCTATTCACCCCCCTCTAGGCGACTATCAATTGGTATCAGAGCCCGGTTCTTCATTAGAGCCTAACCGCTCGAAGTGATGTCAGGAGATCACGCCAAGAAGGAGATGGAGACCGGCGAAAAGCCCACTACAAGCCACAGGAGCACTTCATCGGAAGAGTCCCGCACTAAGAGGAAGGAGAAGAAGAAGGACTCCTCCAAAGGGAAGGAGAAGAGATCTTCTTCACACCACAAAGAGAAGAAGGAGAAATCCTCTTCCCACAAGCCACATCGAAGTGGGGACAAGAAAAAGAGGATGAGGAAGGTGGTCTACTACGAGACCGATTCTTCATCGGCATCCACCTCCGGCTCCAACGCGACATCCGTCACTTCAAAACGCCAAGAGCGTAAGAAGTATAGTAAGATTCCCCTACGCTACCCTCGCATTCCTAAACATACACCTTTACTTTCCGTCCCATTAGGCAAGCCACCAACATTTGATGGTGAAGATTATGCTAGGTGGAGTGATTTAATGCGATTTCATCTAACCTCACTCCACAAAAGTATATGGGATGTTGTTGAGTTTGGTGCACAGGTACCATCCGTAGGGGATGACAACTATGATGAAGATGAAATAGCCCAAATCGAGCACTTCAACTCCCAAGCCATAACCATACTCCTCGCCTCTCTAAGTAGAGAGGAATATAACAAGGTGCAAGGGTTGAAGAATGCGAAGGAGATTTGGGATCTACTCAAGACCGTGCACAAGGGTGATGAACTCACCAAGATCACCAAGCGGGAAACGATCGAGGGGGAGCTCGGTCGCTTCCGTCTTCGCCAAGGGGAGGAGCCACAAGATATGTACAACCGGCTCAAAACCTTGGTGAACCAAGTGCGCAACCTCGGGAGCAAGAAATGGGATGACCATGAGGTGGTTAAGGTTATTCTTAGATCACTCATCTTCCTTAACCCCACTCAAGTTCAATTAATTCGTGGTAATCCTAGATACACACTAATGACTCCCGAGGAAGTTATCGGGAATTTTGTGAGCTTTGAATGTATGATCAAGGGCTCAAAGAAGATCAACGAGCTTGATGATCCCTCCACATCCGAAGCACAACCGGTGGCATTCAAGGCGACGGAGGAGAAGAAGGAGGAGTCTACACCAAGTAGACAACCAATCGACGCTTCAAAGCTCGACAACGAGGAGATGACTTTAATCATCAAAAGCTTTCGCCAAATCCTCAAGCAACGAAAGGGGAAGGATTACAAATCCCGTTCCAAGAAGGTTTGCTACAAGTGTGGTAAGCCCGGTCACTTTATTGCTAAATGTCCATTATCAAGTGACAGTGACAGGGATAACGACAAGAAGGGCAAGAGGAGAGAAAAGAAGAGGTACCACAAGAAGAAGGGCGGTGATGCCCATGTGTGCCGCGAGTGGGACTCCGACGAGAGCTCCACCGACTCCTCCGAAGACGAGGACACCGCCAACATCGCTGTCACCAAGGGACTCCTCTTCCCCAACGTCGGCCACAAGTGCCTCATGGCAAAGGACGACAAGAGGAAGAAGGTTAAATCCAAATCATCCACTAAATATGAGTCTTCTAGTGATGATAATGCTAGTGATGAGGAGGATAACTTGCGTACCCTTTTCGCCAACCTTAACAAGGAACAAAAGGAAAAATTAAATGAATTAATTAGTGCTATTCATGAAAAGGATGACCTTTTGGATTCCCAAGAGGACTTCCTAATTAAGGAAAATAAGAAACATGTTAAGGTTAAAAATGCTTATGCTCTAGAGGTAGAAAAATGTGAGAAATTAACTAGTGAGCTAAGCACATGCCATGACACTATTGCCAACCTTAGAACTGAAAATGCGAAATTAATTGCTAAGGTTGATTCTCATATTTGTAATGTTTCAACTTCCAATCCTAGAGATGATAATGTTGATTTACATGCTAGGATTGATGAGTTGAATATTTCTCTTGCTAGCCTTAGGATTGAAAATGAGAAATTGCTTGCTAAGGCTAAAGATTTTGATATTTGCAATATTACTATTTCTAACCTTAGAAGTGAAAACGATATATTACATGCTAAGGTTGTAGAATTAAAATCTTGCAAACCCTCTACATCTATCGTTGAGCATGTATCTATTTGTACTAGATGTAAAGATGTTGATATTAATGCTATTCATGATCACATGTCTTTAATTAAACAACAAAATGATCATATATCAAAATTAGATGCTAAAATTGCCAAGCACAACTTAGAGAATGAAAAATTTAAATTTGCTCGTAGTATGCTTTATAATGGGAGACGCCCTGGCATCAAGGATGGCATTGGCTTCCAAAGGGGAGACAATGTCAAACTTAATGCCCCTCCTAAAAGATTGTCTAATTTTGTTAAGGGCAAGGCTCCCATGCCTCAGGATAACGAGGGTTACATTTTGTACCCTGCCGGTTATCCCGAGAGCAAGATTAGGAGAATTCACTCTAGGAAGTCTCACTCTGGCCCAAATCATGCTTTTATGTATAAAAGTGAGACATCTAGTTCTAGGCAGCCAACCCGTGCCAAGTTGCCTAAGAAGAGAACTCCTAATGCATCAAATGATCATGACATTTCATTCAAAACTTTTGATGCATCATATGTTTTAACTAACAAATCCGGCAAGGTAGTTGCCAAGTTTGTTGGGGGCAAACACAAGGGCTCCAAGACTTGTGTTTGGGTACCCAAAGTTCTTGTTTCTAATGCCAAAGGACCCAAAACCGTTTGGGTACCTAAAGTCAAGAACTAAACTTATTTTGTAGGTTTATGCATCCGGGGGATCAAGTTGGATACTCGACAGCGGGTGCACAAACCACATGACAGGGGAGAAGAAGATGTTCTCCTCCTACGAGAAAAACAAAGATCCCCAACGAGCGATCACATTCGGGGATGGAAACCAAGGTTTGGTCAAAGGATTGGGTAAAATTGCTATATCTCCTTACACTCTATTTCCAATGTTTTTCTTGTAGATTCATTAGATTACAATTTGCTTTCTGTATCTCAATTATGCAAAATGGGTTACAACTGTCTTTTCACTGATATAGGTGTCACTGTCTTTAGAAGAAGTGATGATTCAATAGCATTTAAGGGAGTGTTGGAGGGTCAGCTATACTTGGTAGATTTTGATAGAGCTGAACTCGACACTTGCTTAATTGCTAAGACTAACATGGGTTGGCTCTGGCACCGCCGACTAGCCCATGTTGGGATGAAGAATCTTCATAAACTTCTAAAGGGAGAGCACATTTTAGGACTAACCGATGTTCATTTTGAGAAAGACAGGGTTTGTAGCGCATGCCAAGCAGGAAAGCAAGTTGGTGCCCATCATCCACACAAGAACATCATGACGACCGACAGGCTGCTTGAGCTACACCACATGGATTTATTCGGCCCAATTGCCTACATAAGCATCGGCGGGAGTAAGTATTGTCTTGTAATAGTGGATGATTATTCTCGCTTCACTTGGGTATTCTTTTTGCAGGAAAAATCTCAAACCCAAGAGACCTTAAAGGGATTCTTGAGACGGGCTCAAAATGAGTTCGGCTTAAGGATCAAGAAAATAAGAAGCGACAACAGGACGGAGTTCAAGAACTCTCAAATTGAAGGCTTTCTTGAGGAGGAGGGCATCAAGCATGAGTTCTCTTATCCCTACACGCCACAACAAAATGGTGTAGTGGAGAGGAAGAATAGAACTCTATTGGACATGGCAAGAACCATGCTTGATGAGTACAAGACTTCGGATCGGTTTTGGGCCGAGGCGGTCAACACCGCTTGCTACGCAATCAACCGGTTGTATCTACACCGAATCCTCAAGAAGACATCCTATGAACTCCTAACCGGTAAAAAGCCCAATATTTCATATTTTAGAGTCTTTGGTAGCAAATGCTTTATTCTTGTTAAAAGAGGTAGAAAATCTAAATTTACTCCTAAGACAGTAGAAGGCTTTTTACTAGGGTATGATTCAAACACAAGGGCATATAGAGTCTTTAACAAGTCCTCTGGACAAGTTGAAGTTTCTTGTGACGTTGTGTTTGATGAAACTAACGGCTCTCAAGTAGAGCAAGTTGATCTTGATGAGATAGGTATTGAAGAGGCTCCATGCATCGCGCTAAGGAACATGTCCATTGGGGATGTGTGTCCTAAGGAATCCAAAGAGCCCCCAAATACACAAGATCAACCATCCTCCTCCACGCAAGCATCTCCACCGACTCAAAATGAGGATGAAGCTCAAGTTGATGAAGTAGAAGATCAAGCAAATGAGCCACCTCAAGATGACGACAATAATCAAGGGGGAGATGCAAATGATCAAGACAAGGAGGATGAAGAACCAAGGCCGCCACACCCAAGAGTCCACCAAGCAATCCAACGAGATCACCCCATCGACACCATCCTCGGCGACATTCATAAGGGGGTAACTACTAGATCTCGTGTTGCACATTTTTGTGAGCATTACTCCTTTGTTTCCTCTATTGAGCCACACAGGATAGAGGAAGCACTACAAGATTCGGATTGGGTGGTGGCGATGCAAGAGGAGCTCAACAACTTCACCAGGAATGAGGTATGGCATTTAGTTCCACGTCCTAATCAAAATGTTGTAGGAACCAAATGGGTCTTCCGCAACAAGCAAGATGAGCATGGTGTGGTGACAAGGAACAAAGCCCGACTTGTGGCCAAGGGATACTCCCAAGTCTAAGGTTTGGATTTTGGTGAAACCTATGCACCCGTAGCTAGGCTTGAGTCAATTCGCATATTATTAGCCTATGCTACTTACCATGGCTTTAAGCTTTATCAAATGGACGTGAAAAGTGCCTTCCTCAATGGACCAATCAAGGAAGAGGTCTATGTTGAGCAACCTCCCAGCTTTGAAGATAGTGAGTACCCTAACCATGTCTATAAACTCTCTAAGGCGCTTTATGGGCTTAAGCAAGCCCCAAGAGCATGGTATGAATGCCTTAGGGATTTCCTTATCACTAATGGATTCAAAGTCGGAAAGGCCGATCCTACTCTATTCACTAAAACTCTTGAAAATGACTTGTTTGTATGCCAAATTTATGTTGATGATATTATATTTGGGTCTACTAACGAGTCTACATGTGAAGAATTTAGTAGGATCATGACACAAAAGTTCGAGATGTCTATGATGGGGAGTTGAAGTATTTCTTAGGATTTTGTCGGGGACCATAATTAGGGGTACCCTCAAGACGCCTAATTCTCAGCTGGTAACCCCCATCAGCATAAAGCTGCAAAGGCCTGATGGGTACGATTAAGTCAGGGATCAGTCCACACGAGTGACTCGATCACGCTTCACCCGAGCCTAGCCTCGGCCAAGGGCAGCCGACCTCGAGAGACTTCCGTCTCGCCCGAGGCCCCCCTTTTTACGGTGGACACATCACCGGCTCGCCCGAGGCCTTGGCTTCGCTCAGAAGCAACCCTGACTAAATCGCCACACCGACTGACCGAGTTGCAGGAGCATTTAACGCAAAGGTGGCCTGACACCTTTATCCTGACACGCGCCCCCCCGGCAGAGCCGACGTGACCGCCGTCACTCCACCGCTCCACTGACCAGTCTGACAGAAGGACAGCGCCGCCTGCGCCACTCCGACTGCGGTGCCACTCGACAGAGTGAGTCTGACAGACAGTCAGGCCTTGCCAAAGGCGCCACGGCGAACTCCGCTCCGCCCGACCCCAGGGCTCGGACTCGGGCTAAGACCCGGAAGACGGCGAACTCCGCTCCGCCCGACCCCAGGGCTCGGACTCGGGCTAAGACCCGGAAGACGGCGAACTCCGCTCTGCCCGACCCCAGGGCTCGGACTCGGGCTAAGACCCGGAAGACGGCGAACTCCGCTCCGCCCGACCCCAGGGCTCGGACTCGGGCTAAGACCCGGAAGACGGCGAACTCCGCTCCGCCCGACCCCAGGGCTCGGACTCGGGCTAAGACCCGGAAGACGACGAAACTCCGCCTCGCCCGACCCCAGGGCTCGGACTCCGCCCTGGCCTCGGCCGAACGACCTCCGCCTCGCCCGACCCCAGGGCTCGGACTCGGGCTAAGACCCGGAAGACGACGAAACTCCGCCTCGCCCGACCCCAGGGCTCGGACTCCGCCCTGGCCTCGGCCGAACGACCTCCGCCTCGCCCGACCCCATGGCTCGGTGTAACACTCCAAAATCCATTTTTGGAAAGTTAATAAAATCCTCTACAAGTTTTGAACTAGAATACCTTTTAATCATATTTTTTTTCTTTCACTTCCAAAAGTTATATCTCCTTAAAAATATTTTTAATAAAGATTAAATGAGATGTACCCTAGTATGATTTTGGTTATTCCTACATTGAGAACACATAAAATTTGAACTCTCTAAGAGAATTCAATAACCTATTTCCTAATGTACCTATTTTCTAATCCTGTATGCATAGGAGGGATATTTAAAAGACTTTGCTTAAATAGGACAATAGATAAATTAATTAATCAAATAATAATCATGCTGGCATTTTGAATGATGTGTTTGAGTCGAATCTGCAACCTCATTTTAAATTTGAATTCGAAATCTAAATCAAAGTGAAAATGTTAAAACAAAAATAGAAATGGAAATAAAGAAAAAGAAAAAGATAAGGCTGACCTGGTTTTGGGCTAATTCACTTGCCCCGCGGCCCATTTCTATCAGCGCGCGCTCAGCCCATTCCCCCTTTCTCTCTGCGCCCGCGCTCTGACACTGAACTGCGGGGCCCGCTCGTCAGTCATCCTCACCCGGGCGCGGATACCTCCTTTGACCGCGCGTTCGTATCACTGGAGCCGGGGCCCACCTGTCACCCTGCTCGCGTCCGTAACAAACCGAGCGCAACGGCCGGCGTCGTCAGCTTCCTCCTCAACTGGATCCCGCGCATGGCGGGCGGTCTCCTTCCCCTTCTTCTGGAGCTGCTGGTCGACTCCGATTCCGTCGGTTCGGGACGTTAAATACGTGCTCGCTCGAGAACCCTAGATCCTAAAACCGCACGAACCCAGCCGTCATCCCCAGTGACCGAGAAAACCAATGCGTGTGGTCCGTCCGCCGTCGGAGCCGTGTCTCCACCTTCACCGTCGTTTGGAGGCCGGTGTGGGGTCGTAGGTGTTCGGCACTCCGTATGGAGTGCGTGTGCGAAGAATCAAGATTGGAGGTTGAGACCGGCGTCCGGAATTCCTCGCCGCGACTAATCTCCGCCGTGGCTCCGCCATGTCCCCACGACCAGCATTCTGCGCGTCAAATCCTCCTGGTATGATGGCTCGATCAAGTTCGCAGTGATTCCCTTATCACGTAGAAGTGAGCGGATTGGAGAATAGGGCATTCGTTAGCCGGTTTCGGGTCTCTCCGGTGAGCTTCGCCGCGGCCTGGTGGGCGGCGCCGCCGTGCGTATCTGCCCAGTTGGGGCGATAACCATGCGCCGTCGGATCCACCAGGAACGGCTGCGATTAGAACCGGTATACCGATTCGGGTTTGGGGGCTGTGGGCCGTCCGATTTAGATCAGACGGATGATAGTTGTAGCTAGCGTTTTGAATCTGGAGCGTTGATATTTGATCGTGCGGTGGCCAACGCGTACCGTTTCGATCCACTCCAGATCTAATCTGGAACACCCATGTCCGATCTGACGGCCGAGATCCACCGCACCTTTGGCCCGCGCAAGTCTTGCATATAAGCCCCTCTGTTTATTTAAAAACAACCCACAGTCCTCGGGTGCTGTTCGTTGAGTCTTGGGCAATTTTGCGTATTAGCCCCTGCAGTTTCTGATAATAGTGCGCCCAGTCCAGTAATTAAAGAAAATAGGAAAAGAGATTTAGAAATCGATTTTTAATATAAAAATAATTGCAGAAACCCATTTAATTCATAGAAAATTCATCTTAGCTCCTTTTTAGTCCATTCCAGTTGCAAAAATTTTATATTGATATTGTTTATCATCTTGTAACCCTGTTTGGTCATGACACCTAGATAAAAATTATCCACTTGATTTATTCTATTCTAAATGCTTAATAATTTCGGAAATTCATAACTTAATAACTGTAGCTCCGAATTTAGTGGTTCTTGTTTCTACGATCTCGTAGCAGCGCGTAGATCATTACTATGCAATATGTTTTTATGTTTGGTGTGATGTTAATTTTGGCTATACCATGTCTGTTTGTACTGCTACGACTAGCGCGAGGTTACGAGTCACCTGAAGATCATCCTGGTACCTGGAATCTCAAGTCCCAGGCAAGTTGTGCCCTTGATCACTTCTCTTTACCCAGCCATGTTCTGATTAATCATAATGATCTGCATAGGTTAATTTTGACGGGACCTAATAGGTTACCCTAGTTTGTCTATCTTTATACCTTGTTTACCACTGAACTTTTTGGGTAGTACTTGCTAGTGCTTTATGTGGTTTTGGGTATGAAGATACATTATTCATGATCACACTTTTATTATCTGTTTATTATTACTGTTCATGATAAGATCATTATGTTAATTGGAACATGGAGCGACCACCCGGGAAAACAGTGCTACCACAAGGGTTTAATGGGACGCCCTTGGCTGATTAATTAGGAAAGCTAGTGGAAGACTACCTTACCTGAAAGGGGCAAGGGCAGTAGGGGAGTGGTCAGTGTAGGGAGGCCCTCGGGAGGATTTTGCTGCGATGGCGGTCCTGCAAGGGATTCCTGCATTGGAGCTTCCTATAAACTGTAGCGGGTTTTCTGAAGCTAGTGGAACTTTATAAAGGCCTCGTAGTGTTACCCTGCCTCGCCTCCTCGGTAGAGGTGTATGGGAAGTCGCGATCCCTTGGCAGATGGGTAACATGACTTGTGGGTAAAGATGCGCAACCTCTGCAGAGTGTAAAACTGGTATACTAGCCGTGCTCACGGTCATGAGCAGCTCGGACCCTCACATGATTAAATTATGGAACTTAAACTCAATTTGTCATATGCATTGCATCACAGGTGATGTTGTTACTTTTGTTCTACTACTTAATTGGGTTGGTATTTACTTATACTTAGTAATTGCTAATAAAATTTTGACCAACTTTAAAAGCAATGCTCAGCTCTAACCATCCTCTTGGTAAGCCTTACACTTCACGTGAGCTCCCATCTTTGGCGAGTTCATGCACATTATTCCCCATAACTTGTTGAGCGATGAACGTATGTGAGCTCACTCTTGCTGTCTCACACCCCCCCCACAGGTCAAGAACAGGTACCGCAGGATGAGGCGCGTGGAGGATGTTGTGATGAGTTCGTGAGTGGTCTAGGCCGTCGTCTCCCAGTCAACTTTGGGTTGCTGGATCGTTTCCTCATATGATGTAATTATTTAATTATTTTGTATAGAACTCCTGTTATGTAGTAAAGATGTGACATTCGATCCTGTGCCATGATTCATCATATGTGTGAGACTTGGTCCCAGCACACCTGGTGATTATGTTTACGCCCGGGCTTTGGACCCCTAAAACCCGGGTGTTACACTCGGACTCGGCCTCGGCAACAGAAGATAGACTCAACCTCGGCTTCGGAGGAGCCCCCACGTCACCCTACCTAGGGCACAGACCCGCCACGTCAACAGGAAGCGCCATCATCGTCCTACCCCGAATCGACCCGGGTCACGGAGAACAAGACCAGCGTCCCATCCGGCCAGCTCCGCCGGATGGGCAATGATGGCGCTCCACAAGCTCTGTGACGACGGTGGCCCCCAGCTCTCTTACGGAAGCAGGGCGACGTCAGCAAGGACTCGACCACTCCAACAGCTGTCCCTCCGCCAGGCTCCGTCGCACCTCCGACAGCCACGACATCACGCCAGCAAGGTGCCAGGACCTCTCCGGCTGCCACATTGGCATGTACCTAGGGCGCTAGCTCTCTCTCCGCTAGACACGTAGCACTCTGCTACACCCCCCATTGTACACCTGGATCCTCTCCTTACGACTATAAAAGGGAGGACCAGGGCCTTCTTAGAGAAGGTTGGCCGCGCGGGACCGAGGACGGGACAGGCGCTCTCTTGGGGCCGCTCGCTTCCCTCACCCGCGTGGACGCTTGTAACCCCCCTACTGCAAGCGCACCCGACCTGGGCGCGGGACGAACACGAAGGCCGCGGGACTTCCACCTCTCTCACGCTCGGCTCCGGCCACCTCGCCTCTCCCCCCTTCGCGCTCGCCCACGCGCTCGACCCATCTGGGCTGGGGCACGCAGCACACTCACTCGTCGGCTTTGGGACCCCCCTGTCTCGAAACGCCGACAGTTGGCGCGCTAGGTAGGGGCCTGCTGCGTGCTGACGAACAGCTCCCCGTCAAGCTCCAGATGGGCAGTCTCCAGCAACCTCTCTGGCCCGGGACGGTGCTTCGTTTCGGGACTCTTGAGTTCATGTCCTTCGACGGCAGCTACGACATGATACTTCTTCCACCGCCGCGCGACAACGACAATGGCGACCGACAACCCGCCCGCCGGCGGCGGAATCGACAACATCTTCCCCGCGTGGTGGAAGAGCAACATTCGAGCTCGCTCCGTTCTCTCCCCCGCCAACGGAGGAGGAGGCGGGGCCATCAAGGCCAAGCGGGAGGCCGCGCTTCATTGGCCGTCGAGCGAATCGACGCCCCCGACGCCCCGACGGAAGGCACGCCGGACGTCGACCTCGCGTTCAAGACGAAGGCAAGCGCCGTCCCCCCGCGACACGCTGACCCCGAGCAAGAAGACGACACCGGCGCGCTCGCGCAAAGCCTGCAGGACGTCGCCCTCGTACCTGAGATGACGGTGCAACCAGTCCCCGATGTGACTACGTCGCTCCTCGTCGACCAAAAGGTACCGACTAACTCCCATCTTGCGTCATTTCGACTCGGCCTCAACCCGCCAAACGACCTCGTTTTGGCGGGCGCTCTCATTGAGGCGAGTGCAACCCCACTGGGGTTTCGTATACGGTCGCCTTGGGACCGGCTGACGGACGTCTCGACCTACGGGCCCTCTGGGTCCGAGGAAGATGACGATCCCAGCGTCTGTTGGGATTTCTCCGGACTTGGCAACCCCAGTGCCATGCGGGACTTCATGACCGCATGTGACTACTGCCTATCCGACTGTTCCGACGGAAGCCGCAGCCTTGGCGACGAGAGCTGCGGCCCAAGCCGCGAATGTTTCCACATCGAGCTAGGGGATCCCTCCGAAGGCAACCATCTCGGCATGCCGGAGGACGGTGATCTTCCTAGGCCGGTGCCTCGCGCCGACATCCCACGGGAGCTAGCTGTGGTCCCCGCTCCGGCGGGGGGTTACGGCCCACAACTCGAGCAAGTCCGCGAGGCGCAGGCCAGGCTCAACGAGGGAACAGGAGCGCTTGAGCCGATCCGTCGGGACGTCGGGCAGGTATGGGCGGGCCAACCCCTGGCCGGAGAAATACGTCACCTGCCCCAAGGTCTCCAGCACCGCGTCGCCAACGATGTCAGGCTCAGGCCGCCGCCCGCATCCAGCGGGGTTGGTCAGAACCTGGCAGCCGCAGCGATGCTCCTCCGCGCGATGCCGGAGCCATCAACCACCGAGGGTCGGCGAATCCAGGGAGAGCTCAAGAATCTCCTGGAAGGCGCTGCGGCCCGACGGGCCGAGAGCACTGCCTCCCGAAGGCAAGGATATCCCTCGGAACCTCATGCCGCGACTTCCCGATTCATGCGGGAAGCCTCGGTCTACACCGGGCGCACGCGCAACACCGCGCCTGTGGCCCCGGGCCACCTCGGCAACGAGCACCATCGACGCGACCGTCGGGCCCACCTCGACGAAAGGGTGCGCCGAGGCTACCACCCCAGGCGTGGGGGGCGCTACGACAGCGGGGAGGATCGGAGTCCCTCGCCCGAACCACCCGGTCCGCAGGCCTTCAGTCGGGCCATCCGACGGGCGCCATTCCCGACCCGGTTCTGACCCCCGACTACTATCACGAAGTACTCGGGGGAAACGAGACCGGAACTGTGGCTCGCGGACTACCGCCTTGCCTGCCAACTGGGTGGGACGGACGACGACAACCTCATCATTCGTAACCTCCCCCTGTTCCTCTCCGACACTGCTCGCGCCTGGTTGGAGCACCTGCCTCCGGGGCAGATCTCCAACTGGGACGACTTGGTCCAAGCCTTCGCTGGCAATTTCCAGGGCACATACGTGCGCCCCGGGAATTCCTGGGACCTTCGAAGCTGCCGGCAACAGCCGGGGGAGTCGCTCCGGGACTACATCCGGCGATTCTCGAAGCAGCGCACCGAGCTGCCCAACATCACCGACTCGGATGTCATCGGCGCGTTCCTCGCCGGCACCACTTGCCGCGACCTGGTGAGCAAGCTGGGTCGCAAGACCCCCACCAGGGCGAGCGAGCTGATGGACATCGCCACCAAGTTCGCCTCTGGCCAGGAGGCGGTCGAGGCTATCTTCCGAAAGGACAAGCAGCCCCGGGGCCGCCCATCGGAAGAGGCTCCCGAGGCGTCTGCTCCTCGCGGCGCCAAGAAGAAAGGCAAGAAGAAGTCGCAATCGAAACAAGACGCTGCTGACGCGGACCTTGTCGCCGCCGCCGAGCACAAGAACCCTCGGGAGCCCCCCGGAGGTGCAAACCTCTTCGACAAGATGCTCAAGGAGCCGTGCCCCTACCATCAGGGGCCCGTCAAGCACACCCTCGAGGAGTGCGTTATGCTTCGGCGTCACTTCCACAGGGCCGGGCCACCCGCCGAGGGTGGCAGGGCCCGCGACGACGACAAGAACGAAGATCACCAAGCAGGAGAGTTCCCCGAGGTCCGCGACTGCTTCATGATCTATGGAGGGCATGCGGCGAATGCCTCGGCTCGGCATCGCAAGCAAGAGCGCCGGGAGGTCTGCTCGGTGAAGGTGGCGGCGCTAGTCTACCTAGACTGGTCCGACAAGCCCATCACCTTCGACCAGGCCGACCACCCCGACCATGTGCCGAGCCCGGGGAAATACCCGCTCGTCGTCGACCCCGTTGTCGGCAATGTCAGGCTCACCAAGGTCCTGATGGATGGGGGCAGCTGCCTCAACATCATCTACGCCGAGACCCTCAAGCTCCTGCGCATCGATCTGTCCTCCGTCCGAGCAGGCGCTGCGCCCTTCCACGGGATCATCCCTGGGAAGCGCGTCCAGCCCCTCGGGCGACTCGACCTCCCCGTCTGCTTCGGGACGCCCTCCAACTTCCGAAGGGAGACCCTGATGTTCGAGGTGGTCGGGTTCCGAGGAACCTACCACGCCGTACTAGGGAGGCCATGCTACGCGAAGTTCATGGCCGTCCCCAACTACACCTACCTGAAGCTCAAGATGCCGGGCCCCAACGGGGTCATCACCGTCGGCCCCACGTACAAACACGCGTTCGAATGCGACGTGGAGTGCGTGGAGTACGCTGAGGCCCTCGCCGAGTCCGAGGCCCTCATCGCCGACCTGGAGAACCTCTCCAAGGAGGTGCCAGACGTGAAGCGCCATGCCGGCAACTTTGAGCCAGCAGAGACGGTTAAGGCCGTCCCTCTTGACCCCAGTGGCGACACCACCAAGCAGGTCTGGATCGATTCTGGGCTCGACCCCAAATAGGAAGCAGTGCTCGTCGACTTTCTCCGCGCAAACGCCGACGTTTTTGCGTGGAGTCCCTCGGACATGCCCAGCATACCGAGGGATGTCGCCGAGCACTCGCTGGATATTCGGGCCGAAGCCCGACCCGTCAGGCAGCCTCTGCGCCGATTCGACGAGGAGAAGCGCAGAGTGATTGGCGAAGAGATCCACAAGCTAATGGCAGCAGGGTTCATCAAAGAGGTATTCCATCCCGAATGGCTTGCCAACCCTGTGCTTGTGAGGAAGAAAGGGGGGAAATGGCGGATGTGTGTAGACTACACTGGTCTCAACAAAGCATGTCCGAAGGTTCCCTACCCTCTGCCTCGCATCGATCAAATCGTGGATTCCACCGCTGGGTGCGAAACCCTGTCCTTCCTCGATGCCTACTCAGGGTATCACCAGATCCGGATGAAAGAGTCCGACCAGCTCGCGACTTCTTTCATCACGCCGTTCGGCATGTACTGCTATGTCACCATGCCGTTCGGTTTGAGGAATGCGGGCGCGACGTACCAGCGGTGCATGAACCATGTGTTCGGCGAACACATCGGTCGCACAGTCGAGGCCTACGTCGATGACATCGTAGTCAAGACAAGGAAGGCTTCCGACCTCCTCTCCGACCTTGAAGTGACATTCCGATGTCTCAAGGCGAAAGGAGTCAAGCTCAATCCTGAGAAGTGTGTCTTCGGGGTGCCCCGAGGCATGCTCCTAGGGTTCATCGTCTCCGAGCGAGGCATTGAAGCCAACCCGGAGAAGATCGCGGCCATCACCAGCATGGGACCCATCAAGGACTTAAAAGGTGTACAGAGGGTCATGGGATGCCTCGCGGCCCTGAGCCGCTTCATCTCACGCCTTGGCGAAAGAGGTCTGCCTCTGTACCGCCTCTTAAGGAAGGCCGAGTGTTTCGCTTGGACCCCTGAGGCCGAGGAAGCCCTCGGCAACCTGAAGGCGCTCCTTACGAAGGCGCCTGTCTTGGTGCCCCCGGCGGATGGAGAAGCCCTCTTGGTCTACGTCGCCGTGACCACTCAGGTGGTTAGCGCCGCGATTGTGGTCGAGAGGCAAGAGGAAGGGCATGCATTGCCCGTTCAGAGGCCGGTCTACTTCGTCAGCGAAGTGCTGTCCGAGACTAAGATCCGCTACCCACAAGTTCAAAAGCTGCTGTATGCTGTGATCCTGACAAGGCGGAAGCTGCGACACTACTTCGAGTCTCATCCGGTAACTGTGGTGTCATCCTTCCCCCTGGGGGAGATCATCCAGTGCCGAGAGGCCTCGGGCAGGATCGCAAAGTGGGCGGTGGAAATCATGGGCGAAACGATCTCGTTCGCCCCTCGGAAGGCCATCAAGTCCCAGGTGTTGGCGGACTTCGTGGCCGAATGGGTTGACACCCAGTTGCCGACGGCTCCGATCCAACCGGAGCTCTGGACCATGTTTTTCGACGGGTCGCTGATGAAGACAGGAGCCGGCGCGGGCCTGCTCTTCATCTCGCCCCTTGGAAAGCACCTGCGCTACGTGCTGCGCCTCCATTTCCCGGCGTCCAACAATGTGGCCGAGTACGAAGCTCTGGTCAACGGGTTGCGGATCGCCATCGAGCTAGGGGTCAGACGCCTCGACGCCCGCGGCGATTCGCAGCTCGTCATCGACCAAGTCATGAAGAACTCCCACTGCCGCGACCCGAAGATGGAGGCCTACTGCGACGAGGTTCGGCGCCTGGAAGACAAGTTCTTCGGGCTCGAGCTCAACCACATCGCTCGGCGCTACAACGAAACCGCAGACGAGCTGGCTAAAATAGCCTCGGGGCGAACGACGGTCCCCCGGACGTCTTCTCCCGGGATCTGCATCGACCCTCCGTCAAGATCGACGACGCCCCCGAGCTCGAGGCACCCTCGGCTCAAGCCGAGGCGCCCTCGGCTCGGCCCGAGGCACCCTCGGCTCAGCCCGAGGTACCCTCGGCTCAGCCCGAGGTACCCTCGGCCCCCGAGGGCGAGGCACTGGACGTCGAGGAAGAGCAGAGCGGGGCCACGCCTGATCGAGATTGGCAGGCCCCGTACCTGCAATATCTCCGTCGAGGAGAGCTACCCCCCGACCAAGTCGAGGCTCGGCGGGTAGCGCGACGCGCCAAGTCGTTCGTCTGGCTGGGCGATGAAGAGGAGCTCTACCATCGCGGCCCCTCGGGCATCCTCCAGCGATGCATCTCCATCGCCAAAGGTCGGGAACTGCTGCAAGAAATACACTCGGGGGCTTGCGGCCACCACGCAGCGCCCCGAGCCCTTGTCGGGAATGCTTTCCGGCAAGGCTTCTACTGGCCAACGGCGGTGGATGACGCCACTAGAATTGTCCGCACCTGCGAAGGGTGCCAACTCTATGCGAAGCAGACCCACCTGCCCGCTCAGGCTCTGCAGACAATACCCATCACCTGGCCCTTCGCTGTATGGGGTCTGGACCTCGTCGGTCCCTTGCAGAAGGCGCCCGGGGGCTACACGCACCTGCTGGTCGCCATCGACAAATTCTCCAAGTGGATCGAGGTCCGACCTCTGAACAGCATCAGGTCCGAGCAGGCGGTGGCGTTCTTCACCAACATCATCCATCGCTTCGGGGTCCCGAACTCCATCATCACCGACAACGGCACCCAGTTCACCAGCAAAAAATTCTTGGATTTTTGCGAGGATCACCATATCCGGGTGGATTGGGCCGCCGTGGCTCATCCCATGTCGAATGGGCAAGTAGAGCGTGCCAACGGCATGATTCTACAAGGGCTCAAGCCTCGGATCTACAACGACCTCAACAAGTTCGGCAAGCGGTGGATGAAGGAACTCCCCTCGGTGGTCTGGAGCCTAAGGACGACGCCGAGTCGTGCCACGGGTTTCACGCCGTTTTTCCTGGTCTACGGGGCTGAAGCTATCTTGCCCACTGACCTGGAATACGGCTCCCCGAGGACGAGGGCCTACACCGATCAAAGCAATCAAGCTAGCCGAGAAGAATCGCTGGACCAGCTGGAGGAGGCTCGGGACAGGGCCTTACTACACTCGGCGCGGTACCAGCAGTCCCTGCGACGCTACCACGCCCGAGGGGTCCGGTCCCGAGACCTCTAGGTGGGCGATCTGGTGCTTCGGCTGCGGCAAGACGCCCGAGGGAGGCACAAGCTCACGCCCCCTGGGAAGGGCCATTCGTCATCGCCAAAGTTCTGAAGCCCGGAACATACAAGCTGGCCAACAATCAAGGCGAGATCTACGGCAACGCCTGGAACATCAAACAGCTACGTCGCTTCTACCCTTAAGATGTTTCCAAGTTGTTCATATACCTCGCACCTACGCAAAGTTTAGTCGTCAAGGAAGGGTCGGCCAAGCCTCGGCAAAGCCCGACCCTCCCTCGGGGGCTAAAAGGGGGGAGACCCCCTCTGCGTCGAATTTTTCCTCGAAAAAGGATCTCTTTTTAGCAGGACTACTTTGGTGCTTCTTGACTACTTCGGAAAGCGGATCCTGGAAACGACGGAGTACACGTAAGCAGCCAAGGCTGACCGAGCCGAGGGACTCCTACGCCTCCGGGATACGGATACCTCACTCATCACCTTCTAAGATAAGTAACTCGCGCTCGGATAAAGCGACTCCGTGGACCGAACAAGTATTCACGTTCGGAAGCTCTCCTGCCGAAGCAGTCCTTCAAGCTTTCTCGACTAAGTCGAGGACAGGGCCTCATGGACGGGTGAAAGTACGCGTAAGCGGCAAGGCCGACCGAGCCGAGGGATTCCCACGCCTCTGGGATACGGATACCTCACTCGTCCCTTCCGCGAGAAGCAACTCTCGCTCACACAAACATCCCTGTTACCGACAGAGTCCAGATGCTCGAAACAAGAGGAAAAAAGACGCAGCTTCGCAAGCACGGCGAGGGTGTGTTTTCTGGCCTCGGCGGCCGCAGAAGGCACACGCTACAAGACGATCTGATCCTGCAGGCTCGGGTCTTCACGCTGAAGGGAGCCGTAGCACCCTCGGCATCGACGACGTCTTCAGCAAAGTCCGACCCAGCCTCGGACGGCGACGCGGTCCAGGGACCCCTCCGGGAATCCGGCCCGAGCAGGCGGCTCGGCCGGTTACCCCTGGGGCCTCGGCCAACCGGCTTCCAAGGGCGCCAGCCCGACCCGAGGCCTCGGCGGATCGACTTTGGCGTCGGCTCCGCTGACGGACAACACGGCTAGGCTCCGGCCAACCAGGTTCCCATTCTCGAGCCAACTCCGCCTCTGTTCATACTGATATCGCTACCCCTGGCCTCGGCTCATCGAAGGGCGGCCGAGGGGTCTCTTTAACTAAGCTAGAGGAGCCCCATACAACAAGGCCGATCGGGTCGAGGGATTCCTACGCCTCCGGGATACGGATACCTCACTCGTCACCATGACACGGGGCGACTCATGCTTGGTAAAGCGGTTCAGATAATCAACAGGCGAGACTTAGTGCTCGAAAATGAGGAAAAAACACGGCTCCGTGCTGAAATTACATACATGTTCAGGCCCTGACAGCCGCAATGAACAAACACACTGGCATTCGAAGTGCCATTACGTATGGAACTCCGGTTCCCCCTCCGCGGGTACGAACGACCCCACTCCATGGGGAAGGCCTGCGGAGCAGCAGAAGACTGACGAGCGGCTCGCCGCCGCCCGTTCTGACTACGGCGACAGTGGGCCGGCGCTGCTGCGATCTTGCCCTCGCCCCCGCCGACGCTCGAGGGGCGAGGACAAGCACGCCGGCGCGGTGGCCCGGGGCGCGGGTGGTGGCAGTGATCCCGTCGGTGACGAGGACTTCTCGAGCCGCCTCCGCCTCGGCGCCGATGGCAGGGGACACCAGCCCCCCGGCAGATCCCCACTCGAATCCTCCTAGGCGAGTGGGGCACCGGCCTCTGCGCGAGGGCGCCGTCCCAGTGCAAAAGCAGGACCACCCCAGAACACGAACGCTGCCCTAACAGCGCGCGGCATCGTGGGCGGTCCTCCCATGCACACGGCGCGGCGGTCGCCCTCCGGCAGGAGGGGCCGCCGGAAGCCCGGCCGACGACTTCGACACGCTGGAGGTGACGACGCCCGCCGTTGATCAGCCCCACGTTGTCTAAGTCCGCGCCGTCCGCAGGGCCAGCGAGCGCCTCCACCCCCAAACGCCGCGGAAAAGGGTGACCCGCGGACCCGCGCGGAAGGCAGAGCGCCGGCTCAGCGTGGCCCCCACCCCAGCGAGGATGATGAACATCCTTGAAGCTGAGGGTGGGACCAAGATCGCAGCCCGGCTTGCTCTTCCCCACCCAGAAACTGGTGGTCACCATCCTGGGTGATCGCCGGCGTAGGGGTGCGGCCGGGCCGGCTGATGAAAATCCTTGAAGCCGAACGATGGCTGAGAGGTACCAACTCCCATGGAGTTGCGTTCCTCCAACGAGGAGGCGGAAAGACGGCGGATACCCCCCATCCGGGGGCTTGGAAGATGGAAAGACACGACGCATAAGGGAGGAAGAAGACATGGTTGCCTTCTGAAAGGAGTCTCCCTCCTTTTAAAGGCAACTCTCCCTACGTGCGCCCCCAGACGCCGCGGGCTGAGTCTTCTCCAACACGCTCCAAGACCCTCCCCTGCGACTCGGGGGCTGGGTCCCGCATGTCATGCAAACCGGCTCAGGGCAGAAGAAGCCAAACCGCCGCGCGTGGTACGCACGACCGCCCAGCGGTTACGAGTGACCCCCCACTTTTGCCCAGACCAACGGGCGGAAGGGGCGGGCAGCCATGCAGGCGGCATGCAACCGCGCCAGGTGGACGCGCTTCTCTGACTTCTAACACGCCAGCTTGGAAACCCAGGCCCACGCGTCAAGCAACCGGCGCGCCAGTTGCTGCATGCAAGCGACCGCACCGCCACTTGTGCCACCGTCGCGCCTCTTCGGTTGCGGAGCCTATGCCGCGACTCGAGGCGACCCGGCGCGCGACCCAGCAGCGCCAGCCTGGCGCGTTGGTCAAAGCGACCGAAAGTGGGCCGGCAGTAATGGCGGTGGCAGGCGGGCGGGCGCAGCAGACACGTCGTCAGCCAGGCTCGTGTCTCATCCTGGGACAGCAAGAGAGCCTCCTCCCACGGTGTGAAGACGGTGCACCCGTGACCCGTTCCTCGAACGGATCGCGCACGCGCAACGGCCGCCCCGCCAACCACTCGCCCCGTCGCATTAACTCCGTGGCGGGACACGCGGCGCCTCTGGCGGGAGAAGCGCGCGACGCTTCGCCTTCGCCGTAATAACCGCGTCAAAAAGAGGTACGCCACGTCGTTCGATTTCGTTTCCTTTTCCTTTTTCCTCTTTCTCTATCTCTTGCAACAGGGACCGGGAAAGGGGGATACCCCGAAAAGGATCCTTCTCCGCGAAGGAACCGGGCTCCGAGCCCCCCCCTACTGATCAGGGGTTCGAAGACTGGCCCTCCGAAGGGTTCAACAGTCGCCTCAGATCGCGTGGGCCCGACACCCACTACTGGTCAGGGGTTCGAAGGCCAGCCCCCCGAAGGGTTCCATGGCCGCCTCAGGCTACTCGGGCTCCGCGCCCATTACTGATCAGGGGTTCGAAGGCTGGCCCCCGAAGGGTTCACAGTCGCCTCAGACACCGAGCGAGGGATGACCAGGGGTACGTTCGATACATAACCGAGGCTCGGGCTGTGCTCCCGAGGTACCCTAGGACATTTTCGAGACCAGCGGGAATGATCTTGTAACGGAATCCCATCGGAGGGAGGCATCGAGCCCTCGGACCCCGTCGCCAGGCGACCGGGTCCGGCAAATCACCCGCAGGTACTTTTGGGCGTGCCTCTGGGCCCCTAGCCGACCCCCAACGAACGGGGCACGGACGTCCACTCGGATTACCCGCTTGCAGCTCACCGGAGACACCATGTTCGGTGCCCATCGAGGGTAACATGGCGCACTCCCCCCCTCCTCCTTGCGGAAAGGCGACGTAGGGGCGTATGTAAAAAGTCGAGTCTGTCCCTGATTGTCCTCTCGCCCTGTGCAGAGGCTCGGGGGCTGCTCTCGCAAAAACCGGCTCCGGCCAAACCGTTGACAGCGTCAACATACCAGCCCAAGAGCTTGGGCCCCGACCGTGCACCCGGGCTACGGCCAGTTCACATGAGGGAACGACCAGACCAGCCGAAGCATTACGCAAGGTATTAAGACCTCGAAGGAGTGTAACCACTCCTCCGAGGCCTCGGGGGCTACACCCGGCGGGTGCGCTCGCGCGCACCCACCGGAACAAAATGCAACCGAGAAAGGCTGGTCCCCTTGCAAAAAAGTGCGACGAAAGCCTCCAAGCGAGTGCTAACACTCCCTTCGAGGCTCGGGGGCTACTGTCGGGGACCATAATTAGGGGTACCCTCAAGACGCCTAATTCTCAGCTGGTAACCCCCATCAGCATAAAGCTGCAAAGGCCTGATGGGTACGATTAAGTCAGGGATCAGTCCACACGAGTGACTCGATCACGCTTCACCCGAGCCTAGCCTCGGCCAAGGGCAGCCGACCTCGAGAGACTTCCGTCTCGCCCGAGGCCCCCCTTTTTACGGTGGACACATCACCGGCTCGCCCGAGGCCTTGGCTTCGCTCAGAAGCAACCCTGACTAAATCGCCACACCGACTGACCGAGTTGCAGGAGCATTTAACGCAAAGGTGGCCTGACACCTTTATCCTGACACGCGCCCCCCCCGGCAGAGCCGACGTGACCGCCGTCACTCCACCGCTCCACTGACCAGTCTGACAGAAGGACAGCGCCGCCTGCGCCACTCCGACTGCGGTGCCACTCGACAGAGTGAGTATGACAGACAGTCAGGCCTTGCCAAAGGCGCCACGGCGAACTCCGCTCCGCCCGACCCCAGGGCTCGGACTCGGGCTAAGACCCGGAAGACGGCGAACTCCGCTCCGCCCGACCCCAGGGCTCGGACTCGGGCTAAGACCCGGAAGACGGCGAACTCCGCTCCGCCCGACCCCAGGGCTCGGACTCGGGCTAAGACCCGGAAGACGGCGAACTCCGCTCCGCCCGACCCCAGGGCTCGGACTCGGGCTAAGACCCGGAAGACGGCGAACTCCGCTCCGCCCGACCCCAGGGCTCGGACTCGGGCTAAGACCCGGAAGACGACGAAACTCCGCCTCGCCCGACCCCAGGGCTCGGACTCCGCCCTGGCCTCGGCCAAACGACCTCCGCCTCGCCCGACCCCAGGGCTCGGACTCGGGCTAAGACCCGGAAGACGACGAAACTCCGCCTCGCCCGACCCCAGGGCTCGGACTCCGCCCTGGCCTCGGCCGAACGACCTCCGCCTCGCCCGACCCCATGGCTCGGACTCGGCCTCGGCAACAGAAGACAGACTCAACCTCGGCTTCGGAGGAGCCCCCACGTCACCCTGCCTAGGGCACAGACCCGCCACGTCAACAGGAAGCGCCATCATCGTCCTACCCCGAATCGACCCGAGTCACGGAGAACAAGACCAGCGTCCCATCCGGCCAGCTCCGCCGGATGGGCAATGATGGCGCTCCACAAGCTCTGTGACGACAGCGGCCTCCAGCTCTCTTACGAAAGCAGGGCGACGTCAGCAAGGACTCGACCGCTCCAACAGCTGTCCCTCCGCCAGGCTCCGTCGCACCTCCGACAGCCACGACATCACGCCAGCAAGGTGCCAGGACCTCTCCGGCTGCCACATTGGCATGTACCTAGGGCGCTAGCTCTCTCTCCGCTAGACACGTAGCACTCTGCTACACCCCCCATTGTACACCTGGATCCTCTCCTTACGACTATAAAAGGGAGGACCAGGGCCTTCTTAGAGAAGGTTGGCCGCGCGGGACCGAGGACGGGACAGGCGCTCTCTTGGGGCCGCTCGCTTCCCTCACCCGCGTGGACGCTTGTAACCACCCTACTGCAAGCGCACCCGACCTGGGCGCGAGACGAACATGAAGGCCGCGGGACTTCCACCTCTCTCACGCTCGGCTCCGGCCACCTCGCCTCTCCCCCCTTCGCGCTCGCCCACGCGCTCGACCCATCTGGGCTGGGGCACGCAGCACACTCACTCGTCGGCTTTGGGACCCCCCTGTCTCGAAACGCCGACAGATTTCAAGTGAAGCAACTCCAAGAAGGCACCTTCCTAAGCCAAACGAAGTACACTCAAGACATTCTAAGCAAGTTTGGAATGAAGGATGCCAAACCCATCAAGACACCCATGGGAACCAATGGGCATCTCGACCTCGACAAGGGAGGTAAATCCGTCGATCAAAAGGTATACCGGTCGATGATAGGGTCTTTACTCTATTTATGTGCATCTCGACCGGATATTATGCTTTCCGTATGCATGTGTGCAAGATTACAAGCCGACCCTAAGGAAGCTCACCTTACGGCCGTAAAACGAATCTTGAGATATTTAGTTTATACTCCTAAGTTTGGGCTTTGGTATCCTAGGGGATCCACTTTTGATTTGATTGGATATTCAGATGCCGATTGGGCGGGGTGTAAAATCAATAGAAAGAGCACATCGGGGACTTGCCAGTTCTTGGGAAGATCCTTGGTGTCTTGGGCTTCAAAGAAGCAAAATTCCGTAGCTCTTTCTACCGCCGAAGCCGAGTATATTGCCGCAGGACATTGTTGTGCGCAACTACTTTGGATGAGGCAAACCCTCAGGGACTATGGTTACAAATAAACCAAAGTTCCTCTTCTATGTGATAATGAGAGTGCGATCAAAATGGCGGATAATCCTGTCGAGCATAGCCGCACTAAACACATAGCCATTCGGTATCACTTTTTAAGGGATCACCAACAAAAGAGAGATATCGAGATTTCCTACATTAATACTAAAGATCAATTAGCCGATATCTTTACCAAGCCACTTGATGAACAAACTTTTAACAAACTTAGGCATGAGCTAAATATTCTTGATTCTAGGAACTTCTTTTGCTAAATTGCACACATAG
This sequence comes from Zea mays, assembly GCF_902167145.1. Lineage (NCBI taxonomy): Eukaryota > Viridiplantae > Streptophyta > Magnoliopsida > Poales > Poaceae > Zea > Zea mays. Next base: position 172,611,277 of record NC_050100.1, on the reverse strand, counting down.
CTAATTTATATACCTTTGATCATGTCTCTTTCATATGCTATGACTAATGTGTTTTCAAGTATATTTCAAACCAAGTCATAGGTGTATTGAAAGGAATTTGGAGTCTTCGGCGAAGACAAAGGCTTCCACTCCGCAACTCATCCTTCGCCGTCGCTCCGCGCATCTCTCCATCTTTTGGGGGAGAGTTCAAAAGCAAAAGGACTTCGTCTTTGGTATAATCTTCACTCATTTACTTATGACCAAAGGGGGAGAGAGTATTACAAAAGGGCTTATATCTCACTCAAAGTATCCGTTTTTGGCGATTCATGCCAAAGGGGGAGAAAGTATGAGCCCAAAGCAAAAGGACCGCACCACCACCAATTTCCAAAAATTTTAGTTTGTCAAAGAGTATTTTCAAATTGGTATCTTATTGTGTTCAAAAGGGGGAGAAAAGTAGTATTTTCAAAATCTATATCAAAACCCTCTTGAACACTAAGAGGAGAATTTCATCTAGGGGGAGTTTTGTTTAGTCAAAGGAAAAGCATTTCAAACAAGGGGAGAAAATTTCAAAACTTGAAAATGCTTAGCAAAATCTTATTCATTTACCTTTGACTATTTTGCAAAACGGACTTTGAAAAGGATTTACAAAAAGATATTGCAAAAACAAAACATGTGGTGCAAGCGTGGTCCAAAATGTTAACAAATGAAGAAACAATCCATGCATATCTTATAAGTATTTATATTGGCTCAATTCCAAGCAACCTTTGCACTTACATTATGCAAGCTAGTTCAATTATGCACTTCTATATTTGCTTTGGTTTGTGTTGGCATCAATCACCAAAAAGGGGGAGATTGAAAGGGAATTAGGCTTACACCTAGTTCCTAATTGATTTTGGTGGTTGAATTGTCCAACACAAATAATTGGACTAACTAGTTTACTCTAGTGTATAAGTTATACAGGTGCCAAAGGTTCACTCTTAGCCAATAAAACGACCAAGTATTGGGTTCAACAAAAGAGCAAAGGGATAACCGAAGGCACCTCTGGTCTGGCGCACCGGACTGTCCGGTGTGCCACCGGACAGTGTCCGGTGCACCAGAGGACTCCAACTCAAACTCGTCACCTTCGGGAAAATCCAGAGGCGCTCCGCTATAATTCACCGGACTGTCCGGTGTACACCAGACAGTGTCCGGTGCTCCAAGGAAGAGCGGCCTCAGGAACTCGCCAGCTTCGGGAATTTGCAACGGCTAGTCCGCTATAATTCACTGGACATGTCCGGTGTGCACCGGACTGTCCGGTGAGCCATCGAAGCAACGGATACTTCGGCGCCAACGGCTACCTGCAGCGCATTAATGCGCGCCAGCGCGCGCAGAAGTCAGGAACGCCCATACTGGCGCACCGGACACTCTACAGTACATGTCCGATGCACCACCGGACATCCAGGTGGGCTCAGAAGACAGTGCTCCAACGGTCGAATCCCAACGGCTTTGGTGACGTGGCTAGCGCACCGGACATGTCCGGTGTGCACCGGACTGTCCGGTGCACCATACGACAGTCAGCCCCACCAAACAGCTAGTTTGGTGGTTGGGGCTATAAATAACCCCACCACCCACCATTCATTGCATCCAAGTTTTCACACTTCCAACCACTTACAAGAGCTAGGCATTCAATTCTAGACACACTCAAGAGATCAAATCCTCTCCCAAATTCCACACAAAGCTTTAGTGACTAGTGAGAGAGATTTGCTTGTGTTCTTTCGAGCTCTTGTGCTTGGATTGCTTTCTTCCTTCTTGATTCCTTATTACGATCAAACTCACTTGTAATTGAGGCAAGAGACACCAATCTTGTGGTGGTCCTTGTAGGAACTTTGTGTTCCAAGTGATTGAGAAGAGAAAGCTCACTCGGTCCGAGGGACCGTTTGAGAGAGGGAAAGGGTTGAAAGAGACCCGGTCTTTGTGACCACCTCAACGGGGAGTAGGTTTGCGAGAACCGAACCTCGGTAAAACAAATCCGTGTGTCACACTCTTTATTCGCTTGCGATTTGTTTCGCACCCTCTCTCGCGGACTTGATTATATCTCTAACGCTAACCCGGCTTGTAGTTATTATTTTTGAGAATTTCAGTTTCGCCCTATTCACCCCCCTCTAGGCGACTATCAGGTTCCCCGGCTTGGATGGCTTCGGCGCCACCTCCGACGCTGCCTCCTGTCATTTGGTTGGGGCGTGGCTGTCCGTCCACTGCACGGGCGACGGTCGCACCGTGCGCAGGTTCGCCACATCCACAGCTTCTCCCACACCGCCGGCCGTACCGGGGGTCGTACAAGACGTCGTACACCGCGGGGGCGGGGGCGGCGGCCGTGTTTTTGGATGGTCTTGTCCTTACTCCCACAGTGAGGACGGGAGCGAGGACCTCTTCGCGCATGCTGAGGCAGCCGCCCACCGGTGCGGAGGTGGTCGTTGTCATCGGTGCTGAGGTGGTCGCCGCCGCTGGTGAGGCTGCCCGTTGCAGAGGTGGTTGCCTCCGCTGGCGAGACCATCAGTGCCACCTGCCGCCGAGCCTCCAACTCTTTGGCTTTAATGGCCTCGTTGTTACCCCCGTAGGAAGACGGGGGCGAGGACCTTTTCGCAATGGCGCTCGTGCTGAGGTGGTCGCCACTGCTGGCGAGTCGTCGGTGCAGAGGCGGCCGCTGCCGTCGGTGCTGAGGTGGTCGCCTTCGCTGGCGAGCCGCTCGGAGCTAGCAATCCCGAGGCCCTGCTGGTGTGGAGGTAATTCATACCTGTAGAGTAGAGATGGAGCTAGGGCTCCGCTTGGAAACAGATGTAATACTTTCGCTTTTTGTAAGGTACTCATGAGTACTATTTATTAAGCAGTATTAGCACTTATCTATTTTCAACTCGTTTCTGCTGCGTGTGATGTTGTTGGCTCCTTCCTGGTACCCGCCCCCCCCCCCCCCCCGCCTGGGATGCAGGCTTGATGTGTTGAGGCTGGATACCAGCGTATCTGGAAAGGTTGTCAACAACTCTCGGGAGGCAACCTTGCCGGGATCAGCATCTGTACACAACTTCAGCTAGGGAGCGTTAGTAGTACACCCATAGGGTTCCCCGTCTGATATTAGCTATCCTTTGATACATGCTCGGGACTCGCAGGTTTCAGTCCGGTTGGCCAAGTTGCGTGTCCGGACCCCCTTGGGTCGCGGTTCTAGATACTAGGACACTTGTCGCAGGGTGGTGGAGCATGCAGGCCCACGGTACGGGACCAGGCTGAGCGGCTGCACGGGCTCCGGACCACCCTAGGAGACTAGTGTCCATTCTCTAACTCCAGTCCCGAGGTTGTCGGACCCACAAGACTTATAGCCCCAAATACTAGGTACCTGTCACGGGGTGGTGGAGCGTGCAGGCCCACGGTACGGGACCAGGCTGAGCAGCTACACGGGCTCCGGACCACCCTATGGAACGGGGTCCCATTCTCTAGAGCGGCTCCCAGGCTGTCGGGCCTCCCAACTTTCGTATCAGGGGCCCTAAACTGCAAGCCTGGCTGCTCAATTCGGATGTCATCATGTCAGACAAATGGAAACCGTACGGGTGGGTTAGATAAAAAATACTATCTGAAAGACTGCAAGGTAGGACCATGGAGCAGCAAGATGGAACTATCATAGGGGCACAACTGAGGGGGTAGTTTTTCTTTATAACTCGTCATGCATGTGTGCAGACCAATAGGCCGGGTTTATGGGAATGGACCCCACCGAATTGTCGTACACGTATGCGTTACCTAGTTACAAAAGGGAAACAGATTCGACCCCTCAGACTTGCTCTATGGATAGAACTTATAGAGATGTTTCGGCATCGGGGTAAGGCACTCCCTCAGTCGTAGCTAGATGGTTGCCCTCGGGTCGGTGCATTCCCGTTACCTTGAAGGGTCCTTCCCAGCTGGGGGAGAGTTGCAGAGCCCTTCTTGGTTTGGTACTTGCCGTAGGGCTAGGTCCCAACCCTGGGTTCCCATCTGCATCTGACATGGGAGCCCTCGTCTTTGGCTGTAGCCACTCCTGCATGTACCTGTCAGCAGCCCAGACCCATGGGGAATCCAGAAGGGTTTTCGGAGGAAGGCATGCTTCAGCTTCGTAGACCGGGGAGCACGGGATTCCTCTGGGGTCCGTCTAGTTGTCTCCGTCGGAGTAGGAGCCTCCAGCGAAGACATCCTTCAGGTCCCCCTCGGGTGACTGATACCCGAGGTCCCGCTCATCCGCGGCCACTTCGCCGTCGTCCACCTTTTCTTTGCCAGGTCGGCTACGAGGTGGGGAGCCGTCTTTGGAAGACTGCTTGCATCGCTCACTGACGCGTTTTGCGAGGTCAATGATCTCGCGACACTCCGCGGTGCTGTGGCGACCGTTGGGGTGCACAGGGCATGAGCCGCTGTTACCCCTCTATGGTCGTGGACGTTTATTGCGGTTGCCCTGGCCTCGGGTCGTGTCTGCGACCACCAGAGCGGTGGACTGTGGCTTCTGGTAGTCGCGATCCTTCTTTTTCTTCTTGTCGTCCCGGGGGATGGCACCCGAGCCACCCGACTAGGCAGCTCTGGTTTGTGGGGCCGAGTGCCAAGCTCGGCCTTCGGCGGCTCTGGCGCACTTATCGGCCAGAGCGAAGAGTGTGGGGACAGTTTCCACATCATGTGTTGCCAACTTCTCCAGCATTTTCTCATCGCGTACTCCCTGTTGGAAGGCCGTGATGATGGAAGCATCAGAAATGCGAGGTATGGTACCTCGCACCTTGGTGAAGCGGGAGATGAACTTCCGGAGAGTCTCCCCGGGCTCCTGCCTCACCGCATGGAGGTGGGCCTCCACACCGTGCTGCTGGTAAGCACTGGCGAAGTTCGCAACAAACCACGCACAGAGCTCTTCCCAGGAGTAGACTGACCCCGGGGTGAGGTTCATGAGCCAGGTCCAGGCAGGTCCAGACAAGGCAACATGAAAATATGTTGCCATCACAGCGGTGTTTCCACCTGCTGCCGTGATGGCGGTGACGTTCACCTGCAGGAACTCCGATGGGTTCGATGTTCCATTGTACTTCTCCGGCAGGTGTGGCCGGAACTTGGGTGGCCATGACGCCGCACGGAGATGATCTGCGAGAGCGGCGCAGCCCACACCGGCCAAGGGGACACCCGTTTGGGACCGGGTGCCCATTGGTGTCTGCGGCGCAACCGCAGCGAAGTCTTGATCGAGGTTGTGACCATCGATGTTTTGGCGGCGCTCGCGTGCCCTTTCCAAAGAGACCCGGGCATCCTCCCCCGCACGCCTGCAGTTGAGTTCTGCCCGGAGGTCGTTGGTCTGTGCGCCCCTTACTGAGAGTGAGCACACAGACGCTGATGCCTCGTGTTGGCGCGAGGATGACCGTGTCCTCGATCTGGTCGAGGTAGAATGTGCCATACCGAGTAGTCGGTCGACGTCGTCCCTCCATTGCTTCATGGCCCCTGGTGAGGCCGTGGAGCTTTGAGGGTGTCGCAGCAACTCCCTGGCTGCTGACAATGCCCCCGGAGTCGCCCTCGATGGAGTCCGGGACGTCTGTGCAGCCGTGTGCTGCCGTGCGACGTGCACAACAGCAGTGCCTAGCACAGGGCAGTTGGGAACCTGCGGTGTGGAAGAAGCAGCTTCTCCCTCCACCGCGAAATCTACCAAAGTCTCGGCACGGTGCTCAATGATTTGCACCATCATGCTTGAGCAAGGAGACAAGCAAAAACTTAAAGCCTAGCCCCCTACCTGGCGCGCCAAATGTCGGAGAGCAAATCTCCGGCCGGGTGGCGGAGTGCACCCGCCCTAAATCCTAAGATAAGGAGGGGCCTAAGCGTTTTGCTTGTTAGTTGGAAAATGGGAAGAACACAAGAACACACAAGGATTTAGAGTGGTTTGGGCCGCCGAAGCGTAACACCCTACTCCACTGTGTGATGTATTGCTTGAGAGCTTGTATGAACTTGTGAGTGTCTGAGTGAGCCTAAGATTGGATCTGTCTTGTAATGTCGCATGCCTCCCCTTTTATATCTGAAGGGGGGCATGCACAAAGGTACTGAGCCCTGACATATGGACCCAGGGACATAAAGAATATAGCACTTGGGGCTACAAACGTTTGCCGCTGGAGCAATCTTCTTGTGCCCTGACATCCGAGATTTGTGCATCCCGGTGTGCAGGGGAGGCTTCTCGTAGAAGGGATGAAGAGCACAGTGTGCCGCTCGGCACAGGCGCACTGCTTGTTAACAGACTGGATAGGCACGCCGTCTGCTGGATGACCCTGACGCCGTCTGCTAGCAGATTAGACAGGACGCATTAAATGCTAAGAGGGCACGTCGCCCGTCAGCGTGGTGGCAGGTGTCGCGTCCTCTCTGCAATAAATGCAAAGGTTGCGCGGCTTTATGGGCCTTACGTCAGGCTCAGCCCGTTGGCTTATGTCACGGGCCACAAGCCACGCAGCAGCAGCGGGTCTCCGCCTGAGCGGGGAACGTAGGGCAAGGCCTGGACACGTGCCAGCACTGGACCCTTACTCATGCCGGGGTCCTCCCCATCTCGAGACCTTGCTAAGGCCTGGACCCTACTCGGAGGGACCTGGGGCCCACCCGAGGAACCCGACATGCCTTCTTTGGGAGCTCCGAACTTGTACGTACAGGGGTCCGGTGTCCCTCTGTGGAGGTCCGGACCCAACGACTCATCCTGGGGTGTATTATCTTTCCTTGCCACGTGGTGCCCTTAGACCTGCTGATAGTCGCCTAGAGGGGGGGTGAATAGGGCGAAACTGAAATTTACAAATATAAACACAACTACAAGCCGGGGTTAGCGTTAGTAATAATAAACGAGTCCAAGAGAGAGGGCGCAAAACAAATCCCAAGCGAATAAGCAAGTGAGACACGGAGATTTGTTTTACCGAGGTTCGGTTCTTGCAAACCTACTCCCCGTTGAGGAGGCCACAAAGGCCGGGTCTCTTTCAACCCTTCCCTCTCTCACACGGTCCCTCGGACCGAGTGAGCTTCTCTTCTCAAATCAAAGCCGGGAACAAAACTTCCCCGCAAGGGCCACCACACAATTGGTGCCTCTTGCCTTGATTACAATGGAGTTGTGATCTCAAGAACAAGTGAGAAAGAAAAGAAGCAATCCAAGCGCAAGAGCTCAAATGAACACGGCAAATCACTCTCACTAGTCACTAGGGCTTTGTGTGGAATTGGAGAGGATTTGATCTCTTTAGTGTGTCTAGAATTGAATGCTAGAGCTCTTGTAGTAGTTGAGAAGTGGAAAACTTGGATGCAATGAATGGTGGGGTGGTTGGGGTATTTATAGCCCCAACCACCAAACTTGACCGTTGGCTGGAGGCGTCTGCTCGATGGCGCACCGGACAGTCCGGTGCACACCGGACAGTCCGGTGCCCCTGCCACGTCATCACTGCCGTTGGATTCTGACCGTTGGAGCTTCTGACTTGTGGGCCCTCCTGGATGTCCGGTGCACACCGGACATGTACTGTTTGATGTCCGGTGCACTGGTATGGGCGTGCCTGACGTCTGCGCGCGCATTAAATGCACCGCAGGGAGCCGTTGCTCCGCTGGCACACCGGACAGTCCGGTGCACACCGGACAGTCCGGTGAATTTTAGCGGAGCGGCTGCCACGCGAACCCGAGGCTGGCGAGTTCCGGAGACCGAGCTTCCTTGGAGCACCGGACATGTCCGGTGCACACCGGACAGTCCGGTGAATTATAGCGCGCCGGCTTCCGAGAAATCCCGAGAGTGAAGAGTTTGAGTCTGAGTCCCCTGGTGCACCGGACAGGTACTGTTCACTGTCCGGTGGCACACCGGACAGTCCGGTGCGCCAGACCAGGGGTGCCCTCGGTTGCCCCTTTGCTCCTTTATTGAATCCAAAACTTGGTCTTTTTATTGGCTGAGTGTGAACCTTTTACACCTGTATAATCTATACACTTGGGCAAACTAGTTAGTCCAAAGATTTGTGTTGGGCAATTCAACCACCAAAATTATTTAGGAACTAGGTGTAAGCCTAATTCCCTTTCAATCTCCCCCTTTTTGGTGATTGATGCCAACACAAACCAAAGCAAATAGAGAAGTGCATAATTGAACTAGTTTGCATAATGTAAGTGTAAAGATTGCTTGGAATTAAGCCAATATAACTACTTACAAGATATGCAAGGAATGTTTCTTTCTTATATAATATTTTGGACCACGTTTGTACCACGAGTTTTGTTTTTGCAAATTCTTTTGTAAATCCTTTTCAAAGTTCTTTTGCAAATAGTCAAAGGTATATGAATAAGAGTTTGTAAAGCATTTTCAAGATTTGAAACTTTCTCCCCCTGTTTCAAATGCTTTTCTTTTGACTAAACAAAACTCCCCCTAAAAGAGATCCACCTCTTAGTGTTCAAGAGGGTTTTGATATACCATTTTTGAAATACTACTTTCTCCCCCTTTTGAACACAATAGGATACCAAATGATAAATACTTTTGGAAAGCACTAAGTTTTTGAATTTGGTGGTGGTGGTGCGGTCCTTTTGCTTTGGGCTCATTTCTCCCCCTTTTTGGCATGAATCGCCAAAAACGGAATCATTAGAGCCCTCGAAGTAATTGCTTCCCCTTTGGTCATAAGTAAATGAGTTAAGATTATACCAAAGACGAAGTACGGTCCTTTTGCTTTTGAGCTTTTACTCTCTCCCCCAAGGATGAGGTCCTTTTCTTTAATGCTCATTTCTCCCCAAGGAATAGAGAGTTGCTCGGAGTGATGGCGAAGCATGAGTTACGGAGTGGAAGCCTTTGTCTTTGCCGAAGACTCCAATTCCCTTTCAATATACCTATGACTTGGTTTGAAATAGACTTGAAAACACATCAGTCATAGCATATAAAAGAGATATGATCAAAGGTATTCAAATGAGCTATGTGTGCAAGCTAGCAAAAGAAATTTCTAGAATCAAGAATATTGAGCTCATGCCTAAGTCTGGTAAAAGATTGTTCATCAAGTGGCTTGGTAAAGATATCGGCTAATTGATCTTTAGTATTAATGTAAGAAATCTCGATATCCCCCTTTTGTTGGTGATCCCTAAGAAAATGATACCGAATGGCTATGTGCTTAGTGCGGCTATGCTCGACGGGATTGTCGGCCATTTTGATTGCACTCTCGTTATCACATAGCAAAGGGACTTTGGTTAATTTGTAACCATAGTCCCGCAGGGTTTGCCTCATCCAGAGCAATTGCGCGCAACAATGTCCTGCGGCAATGTACTCGGCTTCGGCGGTGGAAAGAGCGACCGAATTTTGCTTCTTTGAAGCCCAAGACACCAAGGATCTTCCCAAGAACTGGCAAGTCCCCGATGTGCTCTTCCTATTAATTTTGCACCCCGCCCAATCGGCATCCGAATAACCAATCAAATCAAATGTGGATCCCCGAGGGTACCAAAGCCCAAACTTAGGAGTATAAGCCAAATATCTCAAGATTCGTTTTACGGCCGTAAGGTGTGATTCCTTAGGGTCGGATTGGAATCTTGCACACATGCAAACGGAAAGCATAATGTCCGGTCGAGATGCACATAAATAAAGTAATGAACCAATCATCGACCGGTATACCTTTTGATCCACGGACTTACCTCCCGTGTCGAGGTCGAGATGCCCATTGGTTCCCATGGGTGTCTTGATGGGCTTGGCACCTTTCATTCCAAACTTGCTTAGAATATCTTGAGTATACTTTGTTTGGCTAATGAAGGTGCCCTCTTGGAGTTGCTTGACTTGGAAGCCTAGAAAATACTTCAACTCTCCCATCATCGACATCTCGAATTTCTGTGCCATGATCCTACTAAACTCTTCACATGTAGACTCGTTAGTAGACCCAAATATAATATCATCAACATAAATTTGGCATACAAACAAGTCATTTTCAAGAGTTTTAGTAAAGAGTGTAGGATCGGCCTTGCCGACTTTGAAGCCATTAGCAATAAGGAAATCTCTTAGGCATTCATACCATGCTCTTGGGGCTTGCTTGAGCCCATAAAGCGCCTTAGAGAGCCTATAAACATGGTTAGGGTACTCACTGTCTTCAAAGCCGGGAGGTTGCTCAACATAGACCTCTTCCTTGATCGGTCCGTTGAGGAAGGCACTTTTCACGTCCATTTGATAAAGCTTAAAGCCATGGTAAGTAGCTTAGGCTAATAATATGCGAATTGACTCAAGCCTAGCTACGGGTGCATAGGTTTCACCGAAATCCAAACCTTCGACTTGGGAGTATCCTTTGGCCACAAGTCGAGCTTTGTTCCTTGTCACCACACCATGCTCGTCTTGCTTGTTGCGGAAGACCCATTTGGTTCCTACAACATTTTGGTTAGGACGTGGAACTAAATGCCATACCTCGTTCCTTGTGAAATTGTTGAGCTCCTCTTGCATTGCCATCACCCAATCCGAATCTTGAAGTGCTTCCTCTACCCTGTGTGGCTCAATAGAGGAAACAAAAGAGTAATGTTCACAAAAGTGAGCAACTCGAGATCGAGTAGTTACCCCCTTTTGAATGTCGCCGAGGATGGTGTCGACGGGGTGATCTCGTTGGATTGCTTGGTGGACTCTTGGGTGTGGCGGTCTTGGTTCTTCCTCATCCTCCTTTTCTTGATCTTTTGCATCTCCCCCTTGATCATTGCCATCATCTTGAGGTGGCTCATCTTCTTGATTTTGCTCTTCATCATTTTGAGCCTCATCCTCATTTTGAGTTGGTGGAGATGCTTGCATGGAGGAGGATGGTTGATCTTGTGCATTTGGAGGCTCTTCGGATTCCTTAGGACACACATCCCCAATGGACATGTTCCTTAGTGCGATGCATGGAGCCTCTTCATTACCTATCTCATCAAGATCAACTTGCTCTACTTGAGAGCCGTTAGTTTCATCAAACACAACGTCACATGAGACTTCAACTAGTCCAGTGGACTTGTTAAAGACCCTATATGCCCTTGTGTTTGAGTCATAACCAAGTAAAAAGCCTTCTACAGTTTTAGGAGCAAATTTAGATTTTCTACCTCTTTTAATAAGAATAAAGCATTTGCTACCAAAAACTCTAAAATATGAAATGTTGGGCTTTTTACCGGTTAGGAGTTCATATGACGTCTTCTTGAGGATTCGGTGAAGATATAACCGATTGATGGCGTAGCAGGCGGTGTTGACTGCTTCGGCCCAAAACCGGTCCGGTGTCTTGTACTCATCAAGCATGGTTCTTGCCATGTCCAATAGAGTTCGATTCTTCCTCTCCACTACACCATTTTGTTGAGGTGTGTAGGGAGAAGAGAACTCATGCTTGATGCCCTCCTCCTCAAGGAAGCCTTCAATTTGAGTGTTCTTGAACTCCGTCCCGTTGTCGCTTCTTATTTTCTTGATCCTTAAGCCGAACTCATTTTGAGCTCGTCTCAAGAATCCCTTTAAGGTCTCTTGGGTTTGAGATTTTTCCTGTAAAAAGAATACCCAAGTGAAGCGAGAATAATCATCCACTATTACAAGACAATACTTACTCCCGCCGATGCTTATGTAAGCAATCGGGCCGAATAGATCCATGTGGAGTAGCTCAAGCGGCCTGTCGGTCGTCATGATGTTCTTGTGTGGATGATGGACTCCAACTTGCTTTCCCGCCTGGCATGCGCTACAAATCCTGTCTTTCTCAAAATGAACATTTGTTAATCCTAAAATGTGCTCTCCCTTTAGAAGCTTATGAAGATTCTTCATCCCAACATGGGCTAGTCGGCGGTGCCAGAGCCAACCCATGTTAGTCTTAGCAATTAAGCACGTGTCGAGCTCAGCTCTATCAAAATCTACTAAGTATAGCTGACCCTCTAACACACCCTTAAATGCTATTGAATCATCACTTCTTCTAAAGACAGTGACACCTACATCAGTGAATAGACAGTTGTAGCCCATTTGACATAATTGGGAAACAGAAAGCAAGTTGTAATCTAATGAATCAACAAGAAAAACATTAGAAATGGAATGGTCAGGTGAAATAGCAATTTTACCCAAACCTTTGACCAAACCTTGATTTCCATCCCCGAATGTGATAGCTCGTTGGGGATCTTGGTTTTTCTCATATGAGGAGAACATCCTTTTCTCCCCGGTCATGTGGTTTGTGCACCCGCTGTCGAGTATCCAACTTGAGCCCCCGGATGCATAAACCTACAAAACAAATTTAGTTCTTGACTTTAGGTACCCAAACTGTTTTGGGTCCTTTGGCATTAGAAACAAGAACTTTGGGTACCCAAACACAAGTCTTGGAACCCTTGTGTTTGCCCCCAACAAATTTGGCAACTACCTTGCCGGATTTGCTAGTAAGCACATAAGATGCATCAAAAGTTTTAAATGAGATGGCATGATCATTTGATGCATTAGGAATTTTCTTCTTAGGCAACTTAGCATGGGTTGGTTGCCTAGAACTAGATGTCTCACCCTTATACATATAAGCATGATTAGGGCCAGAGTGAGACTTTCTAGAATGAATCTTTCTAATTTTACTCTCAGGATAGCCGGCAGGGTACAAAATGTAACCCTCGTTATCCTGAGGCATGGGAGCCTTGCCCTTAACAAAGTTAGATAAGTTCCTTGGAGGGGCATTAAGTTTGACATTGTCTCCCCTTTGGAAGCCAATGCCATCCTTGATGCCAGGGCGTCTCCCATTATAAAGCATGCTACGAGCAAACTTAAATTTCTCATTCTCTAGGTTGTGCTCGGCAATTTTAGCATCTAGTTTTGCTATATGATCATTTTGTTGTTTAATTAAAGCCATATGATCATGGATAGCATCAATATCAACATTTCTACATCTAGTACAAATAGATACATGCTCAACAATAGATGTAGAGGGTTTGCAAGATTTTAATTCTACAACCTTAGCTTGTAATATGTCATTTTTAGTTCTAAGGTCGGAAATAGTAGCATTGCAAACATCAAGATCTTTAGCCTTAGCAATTAAATTTTCATTCTCTAATCTAAGGCAAGCAAGAGATACATTCAATTCATCAATCTTAGCAAGCAAGTCAATATTATCATCTCTAAGATTGGGAATTGAAACATTACAAACATGTGAATCAACCTTAGCATTTAAAATAGCATTTTCATTTCTAAGGTTGTCAATCATCTCACGGCATGTTCTTAGCTCACTAGACAATTTTTCACATTTTTCTACTTCTAGAGCATAAGCCTTTTTAACCTTAACATGTTTCTTGTTTTCTTTAATTAGACAATCCTCTTGGGAGTCCAAAAGGTCATCCTTTTCATGAATAGCACTAATCAATTCATTTAGTTTTTCTTTTTGCTCCATGTTAAGATTGGCAAAGAGAATACGCAAATTATCCTCCTCATCACTAGCATTATCATCACTAGACGATTCATATTTAGTGGAGGAGTTGGATTTAACCTTCTTCGTTTTGCCGTCCTTTGCCATGAGGCACTTGTGGCCGACGTTGGGGAAGAGAAGTCCCTTGGTGACGGCGATGTTGGCGGCGTCCTCGTCGTCGGAGGAGTCGCTTGAGCTCTCGTCGGAGTCCCACTCGCGACAAACATGGGCATCGCCGCCCTTCTTCCTGTAGTACCTCTTCTTCTCCTTTCTTCTCCCCTTCTTGTCGTCGCCTCGGTCACTGTCACTAGACATAGGACATTTAGCAATAAAATGACCGGGCTTACCACATTTGTAGCAAACCTTCTTGGAGCGGGACTTGTAGTCTTTCCCCCTCCTTTGTTTGAGGATTTGGCGGAAGCTCTTGATGACGAGCGCCATCTCCTCATTGTCAAGCTTGGAGGCGTCTATTGGTTGTCGACTTGGTGTAGACTCCTCCTTCTTTTCTTCCATCGCCTTGAATGCAACGGGTTGAGCTTCGGATGGGTCGCCAAGCTCGTTGATTTTCCTCGAGCCTTCTATCATGCACTCAAAACTTACAAAATGCCCGATAACTTCCTCGGGGGTCATTTTAGTATATCTAGGATTACCACGAATCAATTGAACTTGAGTGGGATTTAGAAAAATGAGAGATCTCAAAATAACATTTACCACTTCGTGGTCGTCCCACTTCTTGCTCCCGAGGTTGCGCACTTGGTTCACCAAAGTCTTGAGCCGGTTGTACATATGTTGTGGCTCCTCCCCTTTGCGAAGCCGGAACCGACCGAGCTCCCCCTCGATCGTTTCCCGCTTGGTGATCTTGGTGAGCTCATCTCCTTCGTGCGCGGTTTTGAGCACATCCCAAATCTCCTTAGCGCTCTTCAACCCTTGTACTTTGTTATACTCCTCTCTACTTAGAGAGGCGAGGAGTATTGTCGTGGCTTGTGAGTTGAAGTGCTCGATTTGGGCTACCTCATCCTCATCATAGTTCTCATCCCCTACGGATGGTACCTGCGCACCAAACTCAACAACATCCCATATGCTTTTGTGGAGCGAGATTAGATGAAATCGCATTAAATCGCTCCACCTAGCGTAATCTTCACCATCAAAAGTTGGTGGTTTGCCTAGTGGGACGGAAAGTAAAGGTGTATGTTTGGAAATGCGAGGGTAGCGTAGGGGGATCTTACTATACTTCTTGCGCTCTTGGCGCTTAGAAGTGACGGAGGGTGCATCGGAGTCGGAGGTCGATGTTGATGAGGTGTCGGTCTCGTAGTAGACCACCTTCCTCATCCTCTTGTGCTTGTCGCCTTTCCGATGCGGCTTGTGGGAAGAAGATTTTTCCTTCTTCTCTTTGTGGTGAGAAGAAGATTTCTTCTCCTTCCCTTTGTTGGAGGAGCTCTTCTTCTTCTATTTCCTTTTGGTGCGGGACTCTTCCGATGAAGTGCTCCCGTGGCTTGTAGTGGGCTTTTCGCCGGTCTCCATCTCCTTCTTGGCGTGATCTCCCGACATCACTTCGAGCGGTTAGGCTCTAATGAAGCACCGGGCTCTGATACCAATTGATAGTCGCCTAGAGGGTTGGTGCGGGACTCTTCCGATGAAGTGCTCCCGTGGCTTGTAGTGGGCTTTTCGCCGGTCTCCATCTCCTTCTTGGCGTGATCTCCCGACATCACTTCGAGCGGTTAGGCTCTAATGAAGCACCGGGCTCTGATACCAATTGCTAGTCGCCTAGAGGGGGGGTGAATAGGGCGAAACTGAAATTTACAAATATAAACACAACTACAAGCCGGGGTTAGCGTTAGTAATAATAAACGAGTCCAAGAGAGAGGGCGCAAAACAAATCCCAAGCGAATAAGCAAGTGAGACACGGAGATTTGTTTTACCGAGGTTCGGTTCTTGCAAACCTACTCCCCGTTGAGGAGGCCACAAAGGCCGGGTCTCTTTCAACCCTTCCCTCTCTCACACGGTCCCTCGGACCGAGTGAGCTTCTCTTCT
Source organism: Zea mays (assembly GCF_902167145.1). Taxonomy (NCBI): domain Eukaryota; kingdom Viridiplantae; phylum Streptophyta; class Magnoliopsida; order Poales; family Poaceae; genus Zea; species Zea mays. The sequence goes on along the minus strand of NC_050100.1, from coordinate 172,595,954 downwards.
CAAATCAAAGCCGGGAACAAAACTTCCCCGCAAGGGCCACCACACAATTGGTGCCTCTTGCCTTGATTACAATGGAGTTGTGATCTCAAGAACAAGTGAGAAAGAAAAGAAGCAATCCAAGCGCAAGAGCTCAAATGAACACGGCAAATCACTCTCACTAGTCACTAGGGCTTTGTGTGGAATTGGAGAGGATTTGATCTCTTTAGTGTGTCTAGAATTGAATGCTAGAGCTCTTGTAGTAGTTGAGAAGTGGAAAACTTGGATGCAATGAATGGTGGGGTGGTTGGGGTATTTATAGCCCCAACCACCAAACTTGACCGTTGGCTGGAGGCGTCTGCTCGATGGCGCACCGGACAGTCCGGTGCACACCGGACAGTCTGGTGCCCCTGCCACGTCATCACTGCCGTTGGATTCTGACCGTTGGAGCTTCTGACTTGTGGGCCCTCCTGGATGTCCGGTGCACACCGGACATGTACTGTTTGATGTCCGGTGCACTGGTATGGGCGTGCCTGACGTCTGCGCGCGCTGCGCGCGCATTAAATGCACCGCAGGGAGCCGTTGCTCCGCTGGCACACCGGACAGTCCGGTGCACACCGGACAGTCCGGTGAATTTTAGCGGAGCGGCTGCCACGCGAACCCGAGGCTGGCGAGTTCCGGAGACCGAGCTTCCTTGGAGCACCGGACATGTCCGGTGCACACCGGACAGTCCGGTGAATTATAGCGCGCCGGCTTCCGAGAAATCCCGAGAGTGAAGAGTTTGAGTCTGAGTCCCCTGGTGCACCGGACAGGTACTGTTCACTGTCCGGTGGCACACCGGACAGTCCGGTGCGCCAGACCAGGGGTGCCCTCGGTTGCCCCTTTGCTCCTTTATTGAATCCAAAACTTGGTCTTTTTATTGGCTGAGTGTGAACCTTTTACACCTGTATAATCTATACACTTGGGCAAACTAGTTAGTCCAAAGATTTGTGTTGGGCAATTCAACCACCAAAATTATTTAGGAACTAGGTGTAAGCCTAATTCCCTTTCACCTGCCCATGTGGTGGGTGAAAGGGAAATAGGCTTATACCTTTTCCTAAATGATTTTGGTGGTTGAATTTCCCAACACAAATAATTGAACTAACTAGTTTGCTCTAGATTATAAGTTTTACATGTGCCAAAGGTTCAACACAAACCAATAAAAAGTCCAAGAAAGGGTTCAAATAAAAAGAGCAAAAGACAACCCAAAGGCAGCCATGGTCTGGCGCACCGGACAGTGTCCAGTGCACCAGGGAGCTCAACTTCAAACTGCTCAGCTTCGGGAATTCGTTGAGGCCGCTCCGCTATAATTCACCGGACTGTCCGATGTAGCACCAGACTGTCCGGTGTGCCAAGCAAAGCAACGGTCGTCCGCGCCAACGGTCATCTGCAACGCTACAGTGAAACACTTGGATCACTTTTCTTCTTCCTCCTTTCTTGTTCCCAAGATCATTGTAATCAAAGCAAGAGACACCAATTGTGTGGTGGTCCTTGTGGGGACTCAGTGTCCCATTTGATTGAGACGAGAAGCTCACTCGGTCTAGGTGACCGTTTGAGAGAGTGAAAGGGTTGAAAGAGACCCAGTCTTTGTGACCACCTCAACGGGGAGTAGGTTTGCAAGAACCGAACCTCGGTAAAACAAATCACTGTGTCATCCGTTCTTATTTGCTTGTGATTTGTTTTCGCCCTCTCTTTCGGACTCGTTTACATTTCTAACGCTAACCCCGACTTGTAGTTGTGCTTAAACTTCATAAATTTCAGATTTGCCTATTCACCCCCCTCTAGGCGACTTTCAATTGGTATCAAAGCCCGGTACTTCATTAGAGCCTAACCGCTCGAAGTGATGTCGGGAGCATCCGCCATGAGGGACATCGGGACCGGCGATAAGTCCGCAAGCTCGGGGACAACACATTCAAGGGAGTCCGCCCACAAGCACAAGGAGGAATCCTCTTCCTCCATCAAGTCCCAATGGAAGGGTGACAAGAAGAAGAAAATGAAGAAGGTGGTCTACTATGAGACCGACTCTTCGTCACCCTCCACCTCTGGCTCGGAATCGGCATCCGCCACTTCTAAGCGCCATGAGCGCAAGAAGTATAGTAAGATGCCCCTTCACTATCCTCGTATTTCAAAACGCACTCCATTACTTTCCGTCCCATTAGGCAAACCACCTATGTTTGAAGGTGAAGATTATTCAATGTGGAGTGTGTCGGTGTTTCGGGTCCGACCGCGCACCCAGGGTTACCCCCCGATGTGCTTTTTAGGAGTAGGATGGTGTTACTGACTGTAGCTCGATGGTTCGTGCTGGGCGCACGAGAAATAGTAGACAATGATGTACATGTTCGGGCCGCTTTGAGGTGCGTAACACCCTACGTCCTGGCTGGAATACTTTATGCGATGGGTTACAAGGGAGCTCTCTAGTGCTGGAAAACGTAGAGAGCGGGGTGGATGGCTAAGTGATGAATGATGTCTCTCTCGATCGATCGTCTTGAAGGGGTGCCCCCTAGGCCTTATATCCTCGACCGTGGGGCATTACATGTGGATATGATAACAACGTGAGCCAGAATAATAGTGAACTAACTGAGTCTGTCTCCCTATAATTCAGCCGACTCATCCTCGCCCAGTTCCGATGTACGGGGCTCCTGTGCGGGAAGGTCGGGTCACTGCTGTGATTACTGCTCGGATGTTGTTGGACCGTCTGGGCTTGCGCCGACCCGGCCTTGTACTGATCTGTCTTACTGGTCGTTCCTCCCAGGCCCACGAGGGGGATGACCTTACGAATTATGGGGCCTTTGGGCCTTTCGTGAGGTCTTTTATCCTTCTAGTGGACCCGGGGGATATCTGTCCCCCACAAGCCCCCGATCTTTGGGCTGATTTTGAAATAAACGTCTCAAAGATCCTAGGTCCAGCTTGCGGTATTTGATTTTACCAGGGATACTTTGGAAATAAGTATGTCGGGCCACTGCTTTAGAATTCTGAGTGATCCGATTAACACGTCTTCTTTTTACTGTCTTCTCCTGCTATTATTCCTCAAAATTTGGTGTTCTGTCTTGGGTTTCTGCTTCGAAGGTCATCATTTTGCATTGTCGAACTGTGAAGTCCATTGGGTGCACCGAAGGTGCACCCAATGGGTGTAGTCCCCGAGCTTCGAGTGGATTTTTGCAGACAATCCACTCGAAGGTCTTCACTTTAGGTATTATCAGAAATTACTTTCATCTTCCACTCGTGCTTTTTCAGAGGTCAGCCTTGCCTTAACTTTGCCTTGTGCTTTAGAGGTCAGCATTTTGCTTCTTCGGGGATGATGATTCATTGGGTGCACCGAAGGTGCACCCAATGGGTGTAGCCCCCGAGCTTCGAGTGGATTTTTGAAAATAATCCACTCGAAGGTCTTCATTCCGTGCTTTTTTCTGAGAATCATCCTTTTCTTTTGTCGAATGCCTTAGAGGTCAGCATTATGTCATCAACGTTATGCTTCAGAGGTCAGCATACATTTTTGTTTTTGAAGACGAGTACACGATCTGCCCATATCTTGCTAGGTCTGGCGATTTATTTGATCTGCGACTGATTGGACGTTCGATAGATGGCTCTTGACTAGTCTTCATGTCACTTCATGCTTTGATGCTTCTGTCGATTAGACTTGTACCTTATCGGCTATATTTGGCTTTCCTTTGATCCTTGCTTGTATCTCTTTTCTGTCTTGGAGTATTCATTGCACATACTGCACGGATGTGACAGTTTTGGAAAATATACTGATAATTTCTGGGCGTCCCTCCCCCCAATGGGTGTAGGCAAGGGACGGCTTGGTACGCTGAGCGTTTAGCAAACTGCTTCTGAGTAGTAACTTGATGTGACCGCGGGTGTAATCATATCGCCCGCGCAGTTGACTGGAGTCCCAATGGGTGTCGTGTTACGTGAAACGGCGTCAGCCGCCTGACGTGTCTTCAGACGGTTTGAATTGCATATTGAATTTTTGTGACTGTTCAGTGGCCGTGGTAGGAGGTGAGCGGTTGCCTTCTTCTTCTATAAATAGTGCTCTTGCTTCTCCAGCGTTTTCACGCTTCTTGCTACTGCTTGCTGTTTCATCTCCTCTCCTTCCTTCCACTTCCGCCATGGGCAAGAGCAAGAGAGGTGGCAGCTCTTCGCATCACTCGGGCGACAAGCGCAAGCGCGAGCCGACTCCTCCCTCGGAGGACTTCGGCGACTCGGAATACTCGGAGGAGGAGTTCTCCTCCGAGTCCGAGGGCTCTCCGGCTCCTGCTTCTCCCCCGGCGTCGTCTGATGATTCAGACGACTCCCAGGGGATCGCCGCGGAGGTATGGACCTACATCCGGGCCGTCGAGCATGCCGGGATCGAGGGCTCGGATGAGTCGGAGTACTCCTCGGACGAGGAGAATTCCTCCGACTCGTCCGAGGAGGGCAGCGGTGGCGACGGCGACGACGACGGAGGCGACGGCGACAGCGACGGCGGCAGCGGCAAGGGTGGTGACGAAAGCGGCAAGGGTGGCAGCGGCGACAGCAGCGGCGGCAGCAAGGGCAGCAACAAGGGCAGCAACAAGGCCAGTGGCTAGACGCCACTGGTTGTTAGTGTAGATTAGTAGTAGAAATAGTATTAGCGAAATAATGTAGTAGTAGCTAGTAGTATAGTTAGTTAAATGTAATGTAGTAGAAGGGAAAGCATCAGCTCATAATGAGTTGATTTGTAAGTTCAACAATACTTCCCGTATAATGAAGAATGATTTCGATCCCTCTTGTGCGTATCATTCCGCCTTCTTATTGATCGTCGTTTGTGTTGATGCCTACTGCAGAGGTTGTTTCTGAACGTAATGCTTGAGTAGCAACTTAGAATCGTTGAGCCGTGCTTCAGACTGCCTTCTTCACGATGCCAGTGATTTAGTAGTGGTGGCCGAGTGATTATCAGCGGTGTTGGGATTTTTTAGAGGTGATAGCCGAGCGATAACGGGCCGCGTCAGTGTTTTAGAAATAACGACCAAGCGGTTACTGGCGACATCGGCGTTTTAGAGGTAACAGCTGAATGATAACGGACCACGTCGGCCGCTTTGAAAGTAATGGCCGAGTGAAGTCGAATAACGTCAGTGTTTTTAGAAACAAGAGCTGAGTCAATTTGAGCCGCGTCGGCCGTTTTGGAAATAACGGTCGAGTGATGACATGGCACGCCAACGTTTTAGAAATAACGACTGAGTGATGACATGGCACACCAGTGTTTTAGAAATAACTGCTGGGTGATGACATGGCACGCCAGCGTTTTAGAAATAACTGCTGGGTGATGACTGGGCACTTTTTAGAAACGGCATCTGGCCCGGGAAAATCCCCTATGTATTGTACTGTCGCCTGCCTCAACGCTCCGTGCCCTAGTTTCTGCTTTTTCACATCCAGGCTTTCTCTGCTTTCCTGCAATATCGCTTCCGCTCCGCTCGCTAGCGAGGTTGAGATGGCGCCCAAGTGGAAAGCTTCGAGTTCGTCCGTCGCAATCATTCCCCCCATCGATCCCAACAGTCAGTTGCCCTTCGCAGGTAACCATATGTCTGTTGTCTCCGAATCCGACCTTCTTCATCTCGTTTCCATCGGGGTTCTTCCTCCGAAGGAGCTCTGCTCGTGGCGGATTTGCCATGGGGTCACTGTTCCGACAGAAGACACCCACGAATCTGTCATTTACGTTCCTTTTCTTATCCACGGACTTGCTCTGCCCATTTCTCCTTTCTTCCATGGTCTCCTTGATTTCTATCGCTTGAATCTGACCCATCTGAATCCCAATTCCATTCTGCAAGTTTCTGTTTTTGTTCATTTATGCGAAGCCTTTCTTGGAGTTTTGCCCCACTTTGGCCTTTGGAAGTATCTGTACCACTGTCGACCTAGGATGGCCGGGGGGCAGCACCAGGTGGTGGGGGGCGCGAGCTTGGAGATGCGCCGTGGAAGGAAGACTGATTACCTCGACATTCCACTCAAGGACAACATTAAGGGATGGCGCCTGGAATGGTTCATCGTGGAGAATCATGGGAATTCCCTTTCCCCACGGTCAGGGAGACAGCCGGATGTTCGCACTCTGAGCTGGACCGAATCCCCCACAGATCAGGAAGTGGCTGAGGCAGGGGTTTTGTTAGCAGAAGTTGGATTGTTGAAAGAAAGGGGTCTGACTACAGAAGCTGTGGTTGCTGACTTTGTTTTCAAGAACATTCAGCCACTGAAAGACAGAGCATATCCGACTTATCTGTACCAAGGCTTGGCTGACTCAACCCGGGTAACCAACAGAAGAATTCCTGCTGTGGACTTGGTGAGCCGGCTCGAGATGATACTCAGAGGCAAGGTGTCGAACATCGGCGCTCCTGTTGCATACTTGGCCTCGAATTTGCCTCCTTCTCAGGCCTTTGCCAGTTTCGTGTCAAATCCTCCTGCTGGTGATAGCAGTTTGGGCCTTAGAGTGCGACCTTCTCCCGAAGAAGTTAGTGCTTTGGTTGCCTCACTCGGAGAAATTCCTGACGACGAGAGGCAGGTTCATTTTGAGGTGCCTTTGAATCCAAGTGACGCGGAGATAAGTGTCATGCTGGATATGTTAGCTGAGGATTCTTCTGACGCTACTCCTGCTAAAACATTGGTGGTGGCGCCCATCCCTAAGGCCGACAAAGCTTTGGACGCTCAGAGGTCTATCAATGTTCACCCGAAACGTTATCGCCGAGCCGATCCAGCATCTTTTCCTGCTGAGGGGGAGAAAAAGAAGAAGAGACGTCTTCATCGGGTGTCTAGCTTGGATCAGGGTGTCGGTCCTTCTGTTCCTGTTGTTGAGGAGGTGCCAGTGCCTGAATTTGCTGAAGCTGACCCCAATGGTGTGACCCGTCTGATGCTGACCCCAATGGGTGTGTTGTCCGTGTTGTTGATGAGGATGATGAAGAAGAGGACGAAATCCCTCTGATTCGGAAGAACAGCCGACGTTACATAGCTAGTGGGGAAAGTAGTGGTGTTCCTTCTCCTGCCTTGTCTGCCCTCATTGGTCTGCAAGAATTATCTCTGGCGAACTTTGATCAAACTCTTGAAGACATGGTTCCAGAAGATCTGTTGTCAGAGCCGGCAGATGGTGGCGCGATGGATGTTTGTGCTAATGTGCTCGATGCAGGGTTGGGGTCATCCCGGGCAGCGTCCCGCGTCTCATCGACCTTGGAGCGCGGTCTTGAGAGTCAAGAAGCTGGTCTGGATTGCACTGCTCCCATGGAAGTGACTGAGGGACCTTCAGCCTTAGAGGTGGCTGCTGCAGAGAACCCGCCCCTCAAGGATGGTGCTGGCGCTTACCCAGCCCCCGAGGGTGTTGCCGGAGATGATCCGGCTCGGATGGGTAGCGCAAGCTGTGACCCAACCCCCGAGGGTGTCCGAGTGGGTTCTCCCTCCCACACTTCCATGGATGTTCACGTAGAGTCTTCTCCTCCACACTCTTGTTGCATGGCGATAGCCCTAGCCTTCGGTCAAGGAGTCGCTTTAGAGGCCAGCGCACCCGACAACAGAGTTCTGGGTTCTGCTGATGACACTGAATTGGTTCCTACTGATTCGTTGCGAGTTGTTCCGGTTGGTGATCCTTCGCCGAGCCATCAGTTGACCTCTCACGACTTGGGGGTCCCCTCATTTTTCTCCAACCTCCAGGTATTTTGGTTTCTTCTAGTCTGACTTTACCCAGGCAGATAATTGTTCTCATGCTTGTCTGCTTTTAATGCCAGGCGTTGGTCGATGAGATGTCTAGTCGGCTGAAGTTGCAGGGTGCTTCTGTCCCAGAAGGAGCTTTGTCTCTGGCGCGTTGGAATCCAGTGCTGCTTCAGCGGCGTGTATCCGATTTAGAGGCGGCGAATGCCGGTTAGTGCTCTTTTGCTTCTTTTTGGCTACCTGATTAAACTGCTTTTTATTCTAACACCCTTGCTTGACTGTTTCTTGACAGATATGGCTCGACAGTACTCTGATCTTGAAGGAAAACATTCTCAAGGTCAGGCTGAACTGGCCCGACGGTGCTCTGATCTTGAAGAAAAGTATTCTCAAGGTCAGACTGAACTGGCCCGGGTTTATGCTTCTCTGAATGATGCTAACACGCTGAACTCTACTCTCCGCGCTCAGCTCAACTCTGAAAAGGTGACCTGTGAATCTTGGCTTTGTTTGCTGTGTTCTTATTGCTTGCTTGACATTTGAAGAAACTGATTCTTGTCTGTAGGAAGAAAAATGTGCCCTCGTTACTTCTCGTGACAACCTTGACAGGCTATACCGTGATGCCAGCAACTCGTTGACCATCTTGGAGAGGAGTCATCACTTCACCAGGGAGGAGTTAGACAATCAACGTTATAAGCTGCAAGAATCCTTGGATGATGTGATTCGCCTCAGGCAGTTGGTGTCGACCAAAGATGTTGTCATCAAGGATCTGCGTGCTTCCAAGAAATCCATCGCCCAGGAGCTAGAAACCGCTCGGTTGGCTGTCAAGGTTGCTGAAGAGACTTCTGCTACTCTGAGGGCCTAGCGCGATAAGGCTATGGATAAAGCTATTCGCGCGGGGCGGATCCTGATGAGGAGACCTGGTGTGGTTGTTCCTGACGACATAATAGCTGATGTGAACGCTGCTCCTGATTCCTCAAGTCGCCCCTCTTCGTCGGTTGCTCCAGAGAAAACATTGCCAAATAGAAAAACATTGCATGCTTTGAACGCGTGGTTAATGTGCTTTGGATGTTTTGTTAGAGGACACCTTTTAGTACTGAATGCTACTATTGTTTTCCCATTGTTTAGAATTTGACATTATCTACATTTGTAGAAGTAAATGCAGTGTGATGGTTTTGAAATTTTGCCATGGGGCACAGAAGTTGCCCTAAGATGGGTGATTGCGAACGTGCCAAGCGTGCAGTGCCAATTTAAATCAGCATCAATTTAAACCGACTGCTCCGCTAGCAGGGCGTAGTGGTCACCCCGAGTTTTAGATAAGCGTGAGCATGTCGCACCGCCTTAAGTCATTGCCGACTTAAGCTCATTGCTCTGTTAGTAGGGCATAGTGGTCACCCCGAGTTAAGATAAGCGTGAGCATGTCGCACTGCCTTAAGTCGTTGCCGACTTAAGCCGATTGCTCCGTCAGTAGGGTATAGTGGTCACCCCGAGTTAAGTAAGCGCGAGCATGTCACACCGCCTTAAGTCGTTGTCGACTTAAGCCAATTGATCCGTAAGTAGGGTATAGTGGTCACCCCGAGTTAAGTAAGCGTGAGCATGTCGCACCACCTTAAGTCATTGCCGACTTAAGCCGATTGCTCCGTTAGTAGGGCATAGTGGTCACCCTTAGTTAGATAAGCGTGAGCATGTCGCACCGCCTTAAGTCGTTGCCGACTTAAGCCGATTGCTCCGTAAGTAGGGTATAGTGGTCACCCCGAGTTAAGTAAGCGTGAGCATGTCGCACCGCCTTAAGTCGTTGCCGACTTAAGCCGATTGCTCCGTAAGTAGGGTATAGTGGTCACCCCGAGTTAAGTAAGCGTGAGCATGTCGCACCGCCTTAAGTCATTGCCGACTTAAGCCGATTGCTCCGTTAGTAGGGCATAGTGGTCACCCTGAGTTAGATAAGCGTGAGCATGTCGCACCGCCTTAAGTTGTTGCCGACTTAAGCCGATTGCTCCGTTAGTAGGGTATAGTGGTCACCCCGAGTTAAGTATGCGTGCCAATTGACAGTGAACAATCTGAGTGCCTTTTGAAACCTTTTTATTGATGATATTTTTCTCGATTTACAGAATACATCGTCGTTCCGAGAGCCTCTATGATGTAGCTACGGGTAGAATTTCCTAAGATGTTCTATGTTCCATGAGTTCCCAATTTCCGTTCCGTCCATCTGAGTGAGGCGATATGATCCCGGCCGAGTGACTTCTGCTACTATGAATGGTCCTTCCCATAGAGGTGACAATTTATGCCGCCCTTCCCCCGTTAGAATTCGGCGGAGGACGAGATCTCCCACTGCAAAGGATCGATGTCGTATGGTCTTATCATGGTAGCGCCTCAGAGTTTGCTGATATCGTGCTGATTGAATCACCGTATTAAGTCGCTCTTCTTCGAGTACATCAACATCTTCCAGCCTAGTAGCTTCAGCTTCTGCTATGTTTTCAAAGATTAACCTCGGTGCCCCGAACTTGAGATCAGCAGGTAGCACTGCTTCTGAACCATAAACCATAAAGAAGGGGGTATTTCCATGCAGAGCTCGGCTAGGTTGAGTTCTCAGGCTCCAAACCACATATGGCAGCTCTCTGATCCATTTTCCTGCGAACTTCTCATTTTTGTCGAAGACTTTTTTTCTGAGTGCTTCTAATATCATCTCGTTGGCTCTTTCTACTTGCCTGTTGGCTCTTGGGTGCGCCACCGAGGCATATTTGATCTGAATGCTCTTTTGCTTGCAGAAATCGAAGAATTCTGAATTGGATCCTAGGTCAGTTATGATGCTATTCGGTATCCCGAACCTGAATATTATATCTTGTATGAATTCCACTGCCTTAGCTGAAGTTAGAGAGGCAATGGGTTTGAACTCTATCCATTTGGTGAATTTGTCGATAGCTACCAGTACATGAGTGTATCCTCCTTGAGCTTTCTTGAAAGGTCCAATCATATCCAATCCCCAGCATGCGAATGGCCAGGTTATGGGTATAGTCTGCAGCTGCTGTGCTGGTAGATGCTTGCTGTTTTGATAAGTACTGGCAGGCTTCGCACCTCTGGCCTAACTCGGCCGCATCACTCTTTGCTGTTGGCCAGTAAAAACCTGACCTGAAGACTTTCCCAACCAGGGTCCTGGATGCTGCGTGTACTCCACATTGCCCAGCGTGGACCTCATTTAGAAGTTGCTTTCCAGTAGCTGAGAGAATGCATTTCATAAGGACTCCTGATGCACCCCTTCTGTATAGTGTTTCCCCAATGAGTGTATAGTGAGCTGATTGTCTTGCGACGCGCTCGGCTGTATTCTTGTCATCTGGCTCCTCCTCATTCTTTATATATTTGATGATCGGCCCCCTCCAGTCATTAGAATCTGACTCTGGTTGGCTCAGAGTATTACATTCTTCTTCCTGATCCAGTGAGATGTTTGAGTGTGATATTTCTTAAACAAAGACTCTAGGTGGGACCTGAGTTCGACTAGATCCTAGCTTGGACAATACATCAGCTGTCGTGTTTCGGTCTCTCTCTACATGGTGAAATTCCAGACCTTCAAACTTGTCTTCTAGTTTCCGGACGGCAGTGTAGTATTTTTGAAAGGGAAATGTGCCCTTGGGTCATTTCTAAGTATTTTGGTGATTTAGTATCCAACACAAGTGCTTAAATGTTAATCTATGCCAAATGATGGACAAAGTGCAAATCAATACAAAGGTAAGATTCTAGACTTAGTACATTGGTTTTTGTGTACTAACATGTTTGTCTAAGTGTTAGAATCAGAGAAAATACAATTGGAAAAGCGTGGCTCGATGCAGCCAAGAGTCTGCTCAGTCTGGGTGCACCGGACAGTGTCCGGTGCACCAGGCTGGCATCTGTGAACTTGCTGCTCTCGGGACTTCGTCGGCGGCGTACGACTAAAATTCACCGGACTATCCGGTGGTGCACCGGACTGTCCGGTGAGCCAACTGTGAGTCGGGCCAACGGTCGGCCACATAATCCGCGCGTGACGCGTGGCTGGAGCCAACGGTCAGAAGGGGCACCGGAGTGTCCGGTGTGCACCGGACAGTGTCCGGTGCGCCAACGGCTAGGAATCTGCAACGGTCGGCTTCGCCAAATAAGGAAAGAGATCCGCACCGGACAGTGTCCTGTGGTGCACCGGACTGTCCGGTGCGCCAGGCGACAGAAGGCAAGAATTGCCTTCTTGAAATGCTCTCAACGGCTCTTAGCTGCCTTAGGGCTATAAAAGGGACCCCTAGGCGCATGGAGGATGATACCAAGCATTCTCTAAGCATTCCTAAGCACCAAGACTTCGATTCCGCGCATTTGATTCTTTGTGATAGCACATAGAGCTCCATTTGAGTTGTGAACTCGCCGGGTTGTGTTGTGAGCTCTTGTTGTGAATTGTGTGCCTGTTGGTACTCTGATTTCGTGTCTTGTGTGCGTTGCTCATCCCTTTCTTACTCCGTGCTTCTTTGTGAACTTCAAAGTGTAAGGGCGAGAGGCTCCAAGTTGTGGAGATTCCTTGCAAGTGGGATATAGTAAAGTGAAAGCAAAACACCGTGGTATTCAAGTGGGTCTTTGGACCGCTTGAAAGGGGTTGATTGCAACCCTCATCCGTTGGGACACCACAACGTGGAGTAGGCAAGTGTTGGACTTGGCCGAACCACGGGATAAACCACTGTGCCATCTCTGTGTTGATCTCTTTGTGGTTATCGTGTTGTGCAAGTTCTCCTCTCTAGCCACTTGGCTTATTCGTGCTAACTCCTAATCAAGTTTTGCGGATTAATTTTCAAGTTTTTACAGGATCACCTATTCACCCCCCCCCCCTCTAGGTGCTCTCAATTGGTATCAGAGGCGTTCTCTTCAAGAAAGGGACTAATCGCCCGAAGAGATGGATCCTAAGGGCAAGGGGATGGTGGTCAATGATAAGGAGAAGGAGTCCTTCGTCAATGATCCAAAGGAGGACAAGCCTACTGACTCGAGCTCGAGCCACAAAAGAAAAGATGGGAGGAAAAAGAAAACAAGGCGCATCAAAGAGATAGTCTACTACGACAGCGGCGAATCCTCTTCTTCCCAAAAGGACGACGACAACGACTATGAGAAAAATAAGACGGTTAATTCAAACTTCTCTTTTGATTATTCTCGTATTCCTCAAAGTATCAATGCTCATTTACTCTCCATTCCACTTGGTAAACCTCCTCATTTTGATGGAGAGGACTACGGATTTTGGAGTCACAAAATGCGTAGTCACTTATTCTCTCTCCATCCTAGTATATGGGAGATAGTAGAGAGTGGAATGAAATTTGATAGCTCGGATAGTCCTTTGTTTATCAATGAACAGATTCATAAAAATGCACAAGCTACTACTGTGTTGTTAGCCTCATTGTGCAGGGACGAGTACCATAAGGTGAGCGGCTTGGACAATGCCAAGCAGATCTGGGACACCCTCAAGATCTCACATGAGGGGAACGACGTCACCATGCTCACCAAGATGGAGTTGGTGGAAGGCGAACTCGGAAGATTCGCGATGATAAGAGGGGAGGAGCCAACCCAGACGTACAACAGGCTCAAGACCCTCGTCAACAAGATAAGGAGCTATGGAAGCACGCGATGGACGGACCACAACGTTGTCCGCCTAATGCTAAGGTCCTTTACTGTACTTGATCCACATCTGGTAAACAATATTCGTGAAAATCCTAGGTACACCAAGATGTCGCCCGAAGAAATTCTTGGGAAATTTGTAAGCGGGCGGATGATGATCAAGGAGGCGAGATACGTGGATGATGCATTGAATGGCCCAATCCACGAGCCTCAAACCGTTGCTCTCAAAGCGACAAGGAGCAAGGAGGCACTACCTAGCAAGGTGGCGTAAGTTGAGGTGGCCGGGCTTAATGAGGAAGAAATGGCCCTTATCATCAAGCGGTTCAAGACGGCGCTAAAGGGTCACAAGGAGCACCCCCAACAAGAACAAGACGAAGGGGAAGCGCTCCTGCTTCAAATGTGGTAAGATTGGTCATTTTATCGCTAATTGTCCCGATAATGATAGTGACCAGGAAAAGAAGAGTGGAAAGTGGTAAAAGAAGAAGAACTACAAGAAGGCGAAGGGCGAAGCACATCTTGGAAAGGAGTGGGATTCGGATTGCTCCTCGTCCAACTCCGACAACGAAGGACTCGCCGCCACCGCCTTCAACAAGTCATCCCTCTTCCCCAACGAGCATCACACATGCCTCATGGCAAAGGAGAAGAAGGTATGTACTCGAAACAATACTACTTATGCTTCTTCAAGCGAGGATGAGTCTAGTGATGATGATGAAATAGACTATTCATGCTTATTCAAGGGATTAGATAGAACTAAGATTGATAAGATTAATGAATTGATTGATGCTTTGAATGATAAGAATAGATTACTAGAAAAACAAGATGACCTTTTATATGAAGAGCATGATAAATTTGTTAGTGCACAAAATTCTCTTGCTCTAGAAGTTAAAAGGAATGAAATGCTTTCTTATGAACTATCTACTTGTCATGAAACCATTTCTACTTTAAAAAGTTTTAATAATGATTTAAATGCTAAACTAGAAGTAGCAAGTAAATCTAACTCTTGTGTAGAACATGTTATGATTTGCAATAGGTGCAAAGATTTTAATGTTGATGCTTGTAGTGAACACCTAGTTTGCATTTCTAAATTAAATGATGAAGTGGCTAGTCTTAATGCCCAACTTAAGACTAGCAAGAGTGAATTTGACAAGCTAAAATTTGCAAGGGATGCCTACACGATTGGTAGACACCCCTCAATTAAGGATGGTCTTGGCTTCAAGAGGGAAGTCAAGAACTTAACAAGCCATAAGGCTTCCATCTCCACCAAGGAGAAAGGGAAGGCCCCTATGGCTAGAAGTGCTCAAAAGAACCATGCCTTCATGTATCATGATAGGAGACATTCTAGAAATGTTTATAGAAGTTATGATGCTTTTGATTCTCATGCCATGGTTGCTTCTAGTTCTTCTATTATGCATGATAGAAATTTAGCTAGGAGAAATGTTATTAATCACATGCCTAGAAGAAATGTTGTTCATGTTTCTAGGAAAATAATAAATGAACCTTCTACAATTTATCATGCTTGCAATGCTTCATTTGTGATTTGTAGAAAGGATAGGAAAGTGATTGCTAGGAAACTAGGGGCAAAATGCAAGGGAGATAAAAACTTGCATTTGGATCCCTAAGGATATTGTCACTAACCTTGTAGGACCCAACAAGAGTTGGGTACCTACGACCCAAGCCTAAATTTGCCTTGCAGGTTTATGCATCCGGGGGATCAAGCTGGATTATCAACAACGGATGCACAAACCACATGACGGGGGAGAAGAAGATGTTCAACTCCTACGTCAAGAATAAGGATTCCCAAGATTCAATCATATTCGGTGACGGGAATCAAGGCAAGGTTAAAGGCTTAGGCAAAATTGCAATCTCAAATGAGCACTCTATTTCTAATGTATTCTTAGTAGAGTCGCTTGGATATAATTTGTTATTCGTAAGTCAATTATGTAATATGGGATATAATTGTCTATTCACAAATGTAGATGTGTCTGTCTTTAGAAGAAGTGATGGTTCATTAGCTTTTAAGGGTGTATTAGACGGCAAACTCTATTTAGTTGATTTTGCAAAAGAGGAGGCCGGTCTAGATGCATGCTTAAATGCTAAGACTAGCATGGGCTGGCTGTGGCATCGCCGCTTAGCACATGTGGGGATGAAGAACCTTCACAAGCTTCTAAAGGGAGAACACGTGATAGGTCTAACTAATGTTACTTTCGAAAAAGATAGACCTTGTGCAGCTTGTCAAGCAGGGAAACAGGTGGGAAGCTCTCATCATGCCAAAAATGTGATGACAACATCAAGACCCCTGGAGTTACTTCATATGGACCTCTTCGGACCCGTCGCCTATCTAAGCATAGGAGGAAGTAAGTATGGTCTTGTTATAGTTGATGATTTTTTCCGCTTCACTTGGGTATTCTTTTTGCAGGATAAATCTGAAACCTAAGGGACCCTCAAGCGCTTCCTAAGGAGAGCTCAAAATGAGTTTGAGCTCAAGGTGAAGAAGATAAGGAGCGACAATGGGTCCGAATTCAAGAACCTTCAAGTGGAGGAGTATCTTGAGGAGGAAGGAATCAAGCACGAGTTCTCCGCTCCCTACACACCACAGCAAAATGGTGTGGTAGAGAGGAAGAATAGGACGCTTATAGACATGGCGAGGACGATGCTTGGAGAGTTCAAGACTCCCGAGCGCTTTTGGTCGGAAGCCGTGAACACGGCTTGCCGCGCCATCAACCGGGTCTACCTTCATCGCCTCCTCAAGAAGACTTCGTATGAGCTACTAACCGGTAACAAACCCAATGTTTCGTATTTCCGAGTTTTTGGGAGTAAATGCTACATTCTAGTGAAGAAGGGTAGGAATTCCAAATTTGCTCCCAAAGTCGTAGAATGGTTTTTGTTAGGTTATGACTCAAATACAAATGCGTATAGGGTCTTCAACAAATCATCGGGTTTGGTTGAAGTCTCTAGCGACGTTGTATTTGATGAGACTAATGGCTCTCCAAGAGAGCAAGTTGTTGATCTTGATGATGTAGATGAAGAAGACGTTCCAACGGCCGCAATGCGCACCATGGAGATTGGAGATGTGAGGCCACTAGAGAAAAATGTGCGAGATCAACCTTCTTCCTCAACAATGGTGCATCCCCCAACTCAAGACGATGAACAGGTTCATCAAGAGGAGACGTGTGATCAAGGGGGAGCAAAAATGATCATGTAATGGAGGAAGAAGCACAACAGGCACCTCCAACTCAAGTCCGAGCGATGATTCAAAGGGATCATCCCGTCGACCAGATTTTGGGTGACATTAGCAAGGGAGTAACTACTCGGTCTCGATTAGTTAATTTTTGTGAGCATTACTCCTTTGTCTCTTCTATTGAGCCTTTCAGGGTAGAGGAGGCCTTGCTAGATCCGGACTGGGTGTTGGCCATGCAAGAGGAGCTCAATAACTTCAAGAGAAATGAAGTTTGGACACTGGTGCCTCGTCCTAAGCAAAATGTTGTGGGAACAAAGTGGGTGTTCCGCAACAAACAAGACAAGCACGGGGTGGTGACAAGGAACAAGGCACGACTTGTGGCAAAAGGTTATGCCCAAGTCGCAGGTTTGGACTTTGAGGAGACTTTTGCTCCTGTGGCTAGGCTAGAGTCCATTCGTATATTGCTAGCATATGCCGCTCACCATTCTTTCAGGTTGTTCCAAATGGATGTGAAGAGCGCCTTCCTCAACGGGCCAATCAAGGAGGAGGTGTACGTGGAGCAACCCCCTGGCTTCGAGGATGAACGGTACCCCGACCACGTGTGTAAGCTCTCTAAGGCGCTCTATGGACTTAAGCAAGCCCCAAGAGCATGGTATGAATGCCTTAGAGACTTTTTAATTGCTAATGCTTTTAAGGTTGGGAAAGCCGATCCAACTCTATTTACTAATACTTGTGATGGTGATCTTTTTGTGTGCCAAATTTATGTCGATGACATAATATTTGGTTCTACTAACCAAAAGTCTGTGAAGAGTTTAGCAGGGTAATGACTCAGAAGTTTGAGATGTCGATGATGGGCGAGTTAAGCTATTTCTTTGGATTCCAAGTGAAGCAACTCAAGGATGGGACCTTCATCTCCCAAACGAAGTACACGCAAGATTTGATCAAGCGGTTTGGGATGAAGGATGTCAAGCCCACAAAGACTCCAATGGGAACCGACGGAGACACCAACCTCAACAAAGGAGGTAAGTCCGTTGATCAAAAAGCATACCGGTCTATGATAGGGTCTTTACTTTATGTATGTGCAAGTAGACCGGATATTATGCTTAGTGTATGCATGTGTGCTAGATTTCAATCCGATCCAAGGGAATGTCACTTAGTGGCGATAAAGCGAATTCTTAGATATTTAGTCGCTACGCCTTGCTTCGGGATCTGGTATCCAAAGGGGTCTACCTTTGACTTGATTGGATATTCAGGCTCCGACTATGCTGGATGTAAGGTCGATAGGAAGAGTACATCGGGGACGTGCCAATTCTTAGGAAGGTCCCTGGTGTCGTGGAGTTCTAAGAAACAAACCTCTGTTGCCCTATCCACCGCTGAGGTCGAGTACGTTGCCGCAGGACGGTGTTGCGCGCAACTACTTTGGATGAGACAAACCCTCAGGGACTTTGGCTACAATCTGAGCAAAGTCCCACTCCTATGTGACAATGAGAGTGCAATCCGCATGGCGGATAATCCTGTTGAGCACAGCCGCACAAAGCACATTGACATCCGGCATCACTTTTTGAGAGACCACCAGCAAAAGGGAGATATCGAAGTGTTTTATATTAGCACCGAGAACCAGCTAGCCGATATCTTTACCAAGCCCTTAGATGAGAAGACCTTTTGCAGGCTGCGTAGTGAGCTAAATGTCTTAGATTCGCGGAACTTGGATTGATGTGTAGCATACATGTGTCTTATGCTTTGATCATGTTCCCTTATGCATTTTGTTGTTTATTTATGGTGCTCAAGTTGTACTCATGATCCCCGGACCTCACAAGTCCATTTGCAAGTGATGCACTTATTTAGGGGGAGGCATGCTACAACTTAACTCTTTGAGACTAACAGTGTGCTTGAGTTTACTTGATTTAGTCTCAAAGGTGGATTGAAAGGGAAAGGTGAACTTGGACCATGCAAGACTTTCACTGCACTCCAATGAGAGGGTAACTCACTCCAAGTTCGTCTCCATATTCTTATTGCCTTTGTACTCTTATTTGAAGATTTTGGTGAGGCAATGAGGTTTAAGGGCCAAGATTGATCCCGTTTTGGTGCTTGATGCCAAAGGGGGAGAAAATAAGGCCAAAGCAAGAAATGGATCAGCTACCACTTGAGAATTTTGAAAATAGTAGAATAGAGCTTTTGGTTTGTCAAAACTTTCTTATTGTCTCTTTTGTCAAAAGTTGGTCTCTTGTGGGGAGAATGGATGATTATGGGAAAAAGGGGGAGTTTTTGAATCTTTGATCAATTTCTCTTAGAATACCTCTCTTTATGTCTCTACAAGTGAATTTGACTTAGAGATAGGAAATTGAGTTTGATTTGCAAAAAACAAACCAAGTGGTGGCAAAGTATGATCCAAATATGCCAAATTTGAATCAAAACAATTTGTGTTCTTATTTGCATTGATTTTGCACTTGTTTTAGCTGCTTTGTGTTGTGTTGGCATAAATCACCAAAAAGGGGGAGATTGAAAGGGAAATGTGCCCTTGGGCCATTTCTAAGTATTTTGGTGATTTAGTATCCAACACAAGTGCTTAAATGTTAATCTATGCCAAATGATGGACAAAGTGCAAATCAATACAAAGGTAAGATTCTAGACTTAGTACATTGGTTTTTGTGTACTAACATGTTTGTCTAAGTGTTAGAATCAGAGAAAATACAATTGGAAAAGCATGGCTCGAAGCAGCCAAGAGTCTGCTCAGTCTGGGTGCACCGGACAGTGTCCGGTGCGCCAGGCTGGCATCTGCGAACTTGCTGTTCTCGGGACTTCGTCGGCGGCGTACGGCTAAAATTCACCGGACTGTCCGGTGGTGCACCGGACTGTCCGGTGAGCCAACTGTCAGTCGAGCCAACGGTCGGCCACATAATCCGTGCATGACGCGTGGCAGGAGCCAACGGTCAGAAGGGGCACCGGACTGTCCGGTGTGCACCGGACAGTGTTCGGTGCGCCAAGGGTAGGAATCCGCAACGGTCGGCTTCGCCAAATAAGGAAAGAGATCCGCACCGGACAGTGTCTGGTGGTGCACCGGACTGTCCGGTGCGCCAGGCGACAGAAGGCAAGAATTGCCTTCTTGAAATGCTCTCAACGGCTCTTAGCTGCCTTGGGGCTATAAAAGGGACCCCTAGGCGCATGGAGGATGATACCAAGCATTCTCTAAGCATTCCTAAGCACCAAGACTTCGATTCCGCGCATTTGATTCTTTGTGATAGCACATAGAGCTCCATTTGAGTTGTGAACTCGCCGGGTTGTGTTGTGAGCTCTTGTTGTGAGTTGTGTGCGTGTTGGTACTCTGATTTCGTGTCTTGTGTGCGTTGCTCATCCCTCCCTTACACCGTGCTTCTTTGTGAACTTCAAAGTGTAAGGGCGAGAGGCTCCAAGTTGTGGAGATTCCTCGCAAGCGGGATATAGTAAAGTGAAAGCAAAACATCGTGGTATTCAAGTGGGTCTTTGGACCGCTTGAAAGGGGTTGATTGCAACCCTCGTCCGTTGGGACGCCACAACGTGGAGTAGGCAAGTGTTGGACTTGGCCGAACCACGGGATAAACCACTGTGCCATCTCTGTGTTGATCTCTTTGTGGTTATCGTGTTGTGCAAGTTCTCCTCTCTAGCCACTTGGCTTATTCGTGCTAACTCCTAATCAAGTTTTGCGGATTAAGTTTCAAGTTTTTACAGGATCACCTATTCACCCCCCTCTAGGTGCTCTCAATTTTCCCATGGAATTGCTCGAACAATCCCATTCTTTGTTTATCTGACTTATGACTACCAGAGAATCTCCATATACCATCAGTCTCTTGATGCCCAGTGATATAGCAATGTTCAGTCCATGAATCAGAGCTTCATATTCTGCTGCATTGTTAGAGGCTGGAAATAACAACTAAAGGGCGTATCTGAGGTGCTCGCCTCCAGGTGCAGTAAAGAGGATCCATGCACCTGCTCCCTGTAGTTTTAACAAGCCATCAAAGTACATTCGCCATACTTCTGCAGTTTCTGGGTTATCTGGTACTTGTTGTTCGGTCCACTCCGATACGAAGTCAACCAGTGCTTGAGTTTTAATGGCAGTGCAGGGTCGAAATTCAATGTCATGAGATCCTAGCTCGCAGGACCACTTGGCTATTCTCCCGATGGCTTCTTTGTTGTGAAGAATATCTCCTATCGGAAATTCAGTGACTACTATGACTTTGTGGTCGTCGAAGTAGTGACGGAGCTTGCGTGCAGTTAGAAGTATTGCATATAATAGCTTCTGAACTTGAGGGTATTTCTTCTTCGAGGGACCCAGAACTTCACAGATGAAATAAATAGGATGATGTACTGGGTATGCATGTCCTTCTTCTGCTTGCTCGACTACCAACGCGGTGCTCACCACGTGAGTCGTGCAAGAGATATATAGCAACAGATCTTCAGCTGGTTGAGTCGGCGTGGCTCGACGTGGTGGTTTCAGCACTGGTGGTGTCGTCAAGAACTTTTTCAATGCGTCTAGGGCTTCCTGTGCTTCTGAAGTCCACTAAAACTTGTCCACCTTCTTGAGTAACTTATAAAATGGTAAGCCTTTTTCTCCTAGCCTGGATATGAATCTGCTCAGGGCTGCCATACATCCGGTAAGTCTTTGAACTTTCTTCTGTGATCGCGGTGCCTCCATCCTCATGATAGCCTCGATCTTTTCTGGATTAGCTTCAATTCCCCGGTGGCTGACAATAAACCCGAGTAACTTTCCTGCCGGTACCCCGAAAACACATTTTTTGGGATTAAGCTTCCATCGATATCGCCGTAGACTGTTGAAAACCAGCTGTAAATCTTCGATGAAATTTTCCGAATTTTCTGTTTTGATCACCACATCGTCCACATAAGCTTCCACACGCTTGCCCCAGTGATCGGCTAAGCATGTTTGAATAGCCCTCTGATAAGTCGCTCCAGCGTTTTTGAGGCCGAACGACATGGAGGTATAGCAGAAAGCACCGAATGGAGTGATGAACGCTGTTTTTTCCTCATCTTCTTTCGCCAGGCTAATCTGATGATACCCAGAGTAGCAATCCAAGAAGGACAGCACGGAACATCTAGCGGTGGAATCTACCACCTGATCTATCCTAGGAAGCCCGAAGGGATCCTTTGGACAGTGTTTCTTGAGATCTGTATAGTCAACGCACATGCGCCAATCCACTTTATTCTTTTTGAGTACAAGAACAGGGTTGGCTAACCACTCGGGATGTAACACCTCTCTAATAAATCCAGCCGCGACCAAGCGAGCCAGCTCAACGCGAATGGCCTCTCTCTTGTCGGGCGTGAAACGACACAACTTTTGCCGAATCGGCCTCGCCTGGGAGTAGACCTTTAATTTGTGCTCGGCCAGTTCTCTTGGGACTCCCAGCATATCCACAGGTTGCCATGCGAATACGTCTCGGTTATCTTGCAGGAACTGGACAAGCGCGCCTTCCTATTTGTCATCCAGGCTGGAGCTGATGATGGCGGTTTTGCGTTCATCAGTGAACCCAAGGTTGACTCTTTTGGTTTCTTCAGTCGGCCGCATAGAGGTCGCTGCTTGAGCCTTGTTCGCGGGTACCGCGAGGTCTTCCTCAGGCTTAGAGTTCGCCTGTGCAGAAGAAGTCGCCGACGGTTTGGTGGTGAGGGCCGCCTGAATGGCCACTCGGAAACATTCTGCGGCGCGTTGGAAGTCAGCACGCACAGTTATGATCCCTTGCGGCCCTGGCATCTTCAATATCATGTATGTATAATGCGGAATGGCCATGAATTTCGCCAATCCAGGCCTCCCGATGATGGCGTTGTACCCGCAGTCAAAGTTCGCCACTTCGAACCTCAGGAACTCAGTTCTGTAGTTCTCCGGAGTTCCGAAGGTGACCGACATGTAGATGTGGCCCAGCGGGTATTCTCCTTCAGTCGGCACGATGCCGAAGAAAGGACTGTCTGACTCATGGAGTTCTTTGAGGTGAACTCCCAAGCCTTAGAGTGTTCGGGGGAAGGTGACGTTGATGCTGCTCCCCCCATCCACCAATACCTTCTTCACCCTGCTCTCTCGGATCACCGAATCGACGAGGAGCGGGTATTTGCCTAGGTGGTCGAAGTTGAGCCACTGATCCGCCCGAGTGAAGGTGTTCGGGTGCTCCGACCATCGGTATGGGGCGGGAGGGCCGGTAGTTGCCACCAGTATCTGGCGATCGTTGAGCTTTTGTTGTCTCTTGTTCTCCTGCGATCCGTGTCCGCCGAAGATGACATTGACCTCTCTGTCGACACGCGGGAAGGCTCCACCTCCTCCCTCCTCCTGCTGCTGGGGTTGTCGCGGTTCTCCTGGTCCTCCCCACGGCGGAGGAGGAGGTAGAGGTTGGAAGGGTCGGTCGTGCTCGACGGAGTGCTTGAAGTCTCTGCAGTTCCGAAGGGTGTGGCGCATGTCCTTGTGGTACGGGCACTGGGCGTCGAGGATGTCGTCCAGCGTGCATTCGCCTCCACGAGGTCCTCCCCGGGCGAGAGAGGTAGGTGGTCCGGCGGCGTGGACTTCTTCGCGAGGTCTCTTCTCCCAACGCTTGTTGGGCTGCTGATTCATGTCGCGTCGCGGTGCCGCTGGTGCTGGCTTTACTCCTCCGATGAGGTCCTGAGCTCGCTCGTCGGCGGTGATGTAGAGGTCGGCTTCCCGGAATAGTTGCTCGGAGGTAGTCGGCGCCTTATGTAATATGGTTCGGACGAAGGCCGAGTCATTGGATCCTCTGTAGAAGTCCTCGATCACTGTCGCCTTCGCGACCTCGGGGATACGATTTCTCATGGTCTGGAACCTTTTGAGGTATGACCAGAGAGTTTCATCCCCTCGGCGCTTGATGGATTTAAGGTCCCATGGCTGCGCCGGTTTGTCGGAGAGGGACTGAAAGTTGGCGGTGAAGCACCGACTGAAGTCGCTCCAGTCGTCGATGCAGTGTCGGGGTAGGTGTTGCAGCCATTGCAGCACGTCTTGCCCGAGGACAATAGGTAAGTACGCGGTCATTACGTCCTCGGTCGCCCCGGCAGCTCGGGCAGCGGTGATGTAGATGGCCAGCCAGCCTCCTGGATCCTGCTTAGGTTCATATTTGTCGACGTTGGATACCTTGAAGTTAGGGGGCCATTGAATGGCCCTGAGGCGCGGAGTAAGTGCCGATACTCCACACGTGTCCTCCTGTCGTTGATGATGTTGTCTGTCCCGGGGAGGGGAGTGATCATTGTGGTGCCTCGACCGTCCCCGGGCGGTGCCTCCAGTTGAAGCCATGGCCGACTCGGTCCTGGTAGCCTGACTCCATGCTGGGATGCCATGGTCCCGGTCGTACTCTTCCCGGCGACGGATTTCGTTCTCGTGTCGTCGTTCACGCGAAGCATTGATGGAGCTCCGCGCGTCCTGGCGACTGTTGATGGTGTGTCGTAGATCGTTCGGCGGGTGAGCGAGGGGTAGAAGGTGATTGGCTGCTTGAGTGAACAGTCGCTGATACCCCTCGGCGTCGGGAGTCCGAGGGAGGCCATCAGCTATCCGAGCCAACACCCCTCCAACTTCACTCGGCGTGTTCATGGCTTGGGCGAAGTCAGGATTCAAGTTGCGCCCAAAGAGTGGATTTTCCCGACGCTGCCTTGTCTCCTACTCAGCCTGTTCTTGAGCCCGACGACGATCGCGTCGTCGGGAATTCCTTCGTTCCCTAAAGACATGTTCCTCTGGAGTTTCTCCTATCTCTGAGACCACGTCTCGCGATACGGGTTGCGCCGGGTCCTGCTCCCCGGCCTCGTGATGTCGCCGGATATTTCGGCGTCGGTTCCTCCGTCTGCGGGATTCCCGCTGAGGAGGTTCCTCTCCGGGTGCAGTCAGCTCGTCGTCGGAGATGGGGGTGACTCCACTCTCCCGATGAAGAGGACGTCGGGGTAGAATGGAGCGGCTGTCACGGCGATCTTCTTTCTGTTCTCCTTTGAGGGCGGAGGCACAGAAAAATCAGCTCGATGATCCTTTGCTTCCTTTTTCCTTGTGATTCGTGTCCATTCCTTCGTCGGAGAGGTGGACAGCGGAGTTCTCCAGGCTGAGGGACCCTCAGCTCCTATCTTGTTGGATGTGATCTTTTTTAGGAGCGATGGAGGTTGCGCCTTTTCCTGCCTCGCCCCGATTTTCCCGGAGATTCCTGAGGAAGGCTTTTTCTCCGGCGGATCCGTGAGGCGATGCAGAGTTCCCTCCTCATCCGCTACAGATGAGATAGTACCGAAGCAGAATATGGATCCAGGGTGGAGGATGATCTTGTGCTGGAAGGTGACGGCCATTGAGCTAGCTTGGATCGATGACACCCCCCTACCTGGCGCGCCAGCTGTCGGTGTTTCGGGTCCGACCGCGCACCTAGGGTTACCCCCCGAGGTGCTTTTTAGGAGTAGGACGGTGTTACCGACTGTAGCTCGATGGTTCGTGATGGGCGCACGAGAAATAGTAGACAATGATGTACAGGTTCGGGCCGCTTTGAGGTGCGTAACACCCTACGTCCTGGCTGGAATGCTTTATGCGATAGGTTACAAGGGAGCTCTCTAGTGCTGGAAAACATAGAGAGCGGGGTGGATGGCTAAGTGATGAATGATGTCTCTCTCGATCGATCGTCTTGAAGGGGTGCCCCCTAGGCCTTATTGAAAGGGAAATGTGCCCTTGGGCCATTTCTAAGTATTTTGGTGGTTTAGTGTCCAACACAAGTGCCTAAGTGTAAAATGATGGACAAAGTACAAATCAAGGATAAAGGTATGTTTCTCAGACTTAGTACATTGTTTTAGAGACTAATGTATTGTGTCTAAGTGCTGGAAACAGGAAAAGACCAACTGGAAAAGCCTTGGCTCGAGCTGCCAAGACTTTGCTCAGTCTGGAGCACCGGACTGTCCGGTGGTGCACCGGACAGTGTCCGGTGCGCCAGGCTGTATCGAGCGAAGTGGCCGCTCTCGGGAATTCACCGGCGACGTATGGCTATAATTCACCGGACTGTCCGGTGAGCCAACGGTCGGCCGGGCCAACGGTCGGCCGCGCAATCTGCACGGGACACGTGGCCGAGGCAACGGCTAGAAGGGGGCATCGGACTGTCCGGTGTGCACCGGACATGTCCGGTGCGCCAACGGCTCCCAAATCTGCAACGGTCAGCTTCGCTATTTAAGGAAGGAAATCGGGCACCGGACAGTGTCCGGTGTGCACCGGACTGTCCGGTGCACCAATCGACAGAAGGCAAGATCAACCTTCCTAGATTGCTCTCAACGGCTCCTAGCTGCCTTGGGGCTATAAAAGGGACCCCTAGGCGCATGGAGGAGTACACCAAGCATTCCTACAACATTTCTAAGCACCAAGACATCGATTTCGCGCATTCTTTTCATTGTGATAGCATATAGAGCTCTAGTGGAGTTGTGAACTCATTGAGTGGTGTTGCGAGCTCTTGTTGCGACTTGTGTGCGTGTTGACACTCTGATTCTTGTGTCTTGTGTGCGTTGCTAATCCCTCCCTTGCTCCGTGTTCTTTGTGAATTTCAAGTGTAAGGGCGAGAGGCTCCAAGTTGTGGAGATTCCTCGCAAACGGGATTGAGAAAAAGCAAGCAAAACACCGTGGTATTCAAGTGGGTCCTTGGACCGCTTGAGAGGGGTTGATTGCAACCCTCGTCCGTTGGGACGCCACAACGTGGAGTAGGCAAGCGTTGGTCTTGGCTGAACCACGGGATAACCACCGTGTCATCTCTGTGATTGATCTTTGTTGGTTATTGTGTTTTGTTGAGGATTCCTATCTAGCCACTTGGCAATTATTGTGCTAACGATTAACCAAGCTTTGTGGCTTAAGTTTTCAAGTTTCACAGGATCACCTATTCACCCTCCCCCCCCCCCCCTCTAGGTGCTCTCAATTGGTATCAGAGCCATTCTCTTCACAAAGGGACTAACCGCCCGAAGAGATGGATCCTAAGGGGAAGGGAATCGTGATCAACGACAAAGAGAAGGAATCCTTCATCAACGAGCCAAAGGACGACAAGCCTACCGACTCCGGCTCGGGCCACAGACGGAAGGAAGGGAAGAAGAAGAAGACGAGGCGCATCAAGGAGATCGTCTATTACGACGACAGCGATGAGTCTACTTCTTCCCAAAAGGACGACGACCACAACGACTACGAGAGAAGGAAACCGGTTAATTCGAACTTTTCTTTTGACTACTCTCGTATTCCGCAAAGTTCAAATTCACATTTGCTCTCCATTCCACTCGGCAAGCCCCCACACTTTGATGGGGAGGACTACGAATTTTGGAGCCACAAAATGCGTAGTCACCTATTCTCTCTCCATCCTAGTATATGGGAGATTGTAGAGAGTGGAATGCACTTTGATAGTTCGGATAGTCCCATGTTCATTAATGAGCAAATCCATAAGAATGCACAAGCTACTACTGTTCTTCTAGCTTCACTGTGCAGGGATGAATATCACAAAGTGAGCGGCTTGGATAACGCCAAGCAGATCTGGGACACCCTCAAGATTTCTCATGAGGGGAACGACGTCACCTTGCTCACCAAGATGGAGTTGGTGGAGGGCGAGCTTGGACGGTTCGCGATGATAAGGGGCGAGGAGCCAACACAAACATACAACCGGCTCAAGACCCTTATCAACAAAATAAGGAGCTACGGAAGCACGCGATGGACGGACCACGACGTCGTCCGACTGATGCTAAGGTCCTTTACCGTTCTTGATCCTCATTTGGTAAATAATATTCGTGAGAATCCCAGGTACACCAAAATGTCGCTCGAAGAAGTCCTTGGAAAATTCGTTATTGGGCGGATGATGATCAAGGAGGCGAGGTACGTGGACGACGCCTTGAATGGTCCGATCAACGAGCCGCAACCCCTTGCTCTCAAGGCAACAAGAAGCAAGGAGGCGCTACCTAGTAAAGTGGCACAAATTGAGGCAGCCGGACTTAATGATGAAGATATGGCCCTCATCATCAAAAGATTCAAGACGGCGCTTAAAGGTCGCAAGGGACAGCCAAGCAAGACCAAAGCCAAGGGGAAGCGCTCATGCTTCAAATGCGGTAAGCTTGGTCATTTTATTGCTAACTGTCCCGACAATGATAGTGATCAGGACCAAGGGAACAAGAGGGAGAAGAAGAAGAATTATAAGAAGGCAAAGGGCGAGGCTCATCTTGGCAAGGAGTGGGATTCGGACTGCTCCTCGTCCGACTCCGACAATGAAGGAACCGCCGCCACCGCCTTCAACAAGTCATCCCTCTTCCCCAACGAGCGTCACACATGCCTTATGGCAAGGGAGAAGAAGGTATGTGCTCGAGACTCTACTTATGCTTCTTCAAGTGAGGACGAATCTAGTGATGAAGATGAAATAGATTATTCATGTCTATTTAAAGGCCTAGATAGAAATAAAATTGATAAAATCAATGAATTGATTGATGCCTTGAATGAAAAGGATAGGCTTTTAGAAAAGCAAGAGGATTTGTTGTATGATGAACATGATAAATTTGTAGAGGCACAAAAATCCTATGCCTTAGAAGTTAAAAGAAATGAAATGCTTTCTTATGAACTATCTACTTGTCATGAAACCATTTCTACTTTACAAGGTGTTAACAATGATTTAAATGCTAAATTAGAAGTAGCAAATAAATCTAATTCTTGTGTAGAACACGTTATGATTTGCACTAGGTGTAAGGATTTTGATATTGATGCCTGTAGTGAACACCTAGTTTCAATTTCGAGATTGAATGATGGAGTAGCTAGTCTTAATGCCCAACTTAAGACTAGCAAAAGTGATTTCGATAAGCTAAAATTTGCAAGGGATGCCTACACGATTGGTAGACACCCCTCAATTAAGGATGGACTTGGCTTCAAGAGGGAAGCCAAGGACTTAACAAGCCATAAGGCTCCCATCTCCACCAAGGAGAAAGGGAAGGCCCCTATGGCAAGTAGCACTAAAAAGAACCATGCTTTTATGTACAACGATAGAAGACAGTCTCATAGGAGTTGCAATGCTTTTGATTCACATGACTCGTATGTTATGTTTGCTCCTAGTTCTTCCTATATGCATGGTAGAGATATGCCTAGGAAAAATGTTCATCATGTGCCTAGAAAAAATTTTGTTCATGCTTCTAGGAAAGTTATGAATGGTCCCTCTACAATTTATCATGCTTTGAATGCTTCCTTTACTATTTGTAGAAAGGATAGGAAGATAGTTGCTAGGAAATTAGGGGCAAAGTGCAAGGGTGATAAAACTTGCATTTGGGTCCCTAAGGAAATTGTGACTAACCTTGTAGGACCCAACAAGAGTTGGGTACCTAAGACCCAAGCCTAAATTTGCCTTGCAGGTTTATGCATCCGGGGGTTCAAGCTGGATTATCGACAGCGGATGCACAAACCATATGACGGGGGAGAAGAAGATGTTCACCTCCTACGTCAAGAATAAGGATTCCCAAGATTCAATCATATTCGGTGATGGGAACCAAGGCAAGGTGAAAGGTTTAGGCAAGATTGCAATATCAAATGAGCATTCTATCTCTAATGTGTTTTTAGTGGAGAGTCTTGGATATAATTTACTATCTGTTAGTCAATTATGTAATATGGGATATAATTGTTTATTTACAAATGTAGATGTGTCTGTCTTTAGAAGATGTGATGGTTCACTAGCTTTTAAGGGTGTACTAGACGGCAAACTTTACTTAGTTGATTTTGCAAAAGAAGAGGTCGGTCTAGATGCATGCTTAATGGCTAAGACTTGCATGGGCTGGTTGTGGCATCGCCGCTTAGCACATGTGGGGATGAAGAACCTCCACAAGCTTCTAAAGGGAGAACACGTGATAGGTCTAACCAATGTTCATTTTGAAAAAGATAGACCTTGTGCAGCTTGTCAAGCAGGTAAACAAGTGGGAGGAGCACATCACAGCAAGAATGTGATGACCACGTCAAGACCTCTGGAGCTGCTGCATATGGACCTCTTCGGACCCGTCGCCTATCTGAGCATAGGAGGAAGTAAGTATGGTCTAGTTATTGTTGATGACTTTTCCCGCTTCACTTGGGTGTTCTTTTTACAGGATAAGTCTGAAACCCAAGGGACCCTCAAGCGCTTCCTAAGGAGAGCTCAAAATGAATTTGAGCTTAAGGTGAAAAAGATAAGGAGCGACAACGGGTCCGAATTCAAGAATCTTCAAGTGGAGGAGTTCCTTGAGGAGGAGGGGATCAAGCACGAGTTCTCCGCTCCCTACACACCTCAGCAAAATGGTGTGGTAGAGAGGAAGAACAGGACGCTCATTGATATGGCGAGGACTATGCTTGGAGAGTTCAAGACCCCCGAGTGTTTTTGGTCGGAAGCCGTGAACACGGCTTGCCATGCCATAAACAGGGTCTATCTTCACCGCCTCCTCAAGAAGACTTCATATGAGCTGCTAACTGGTAACAAACCCAATGTATCGTACTTTCGTGTATTTGGGAGTAAATGCTACATTCTAGTGAAGAAGGGTAGGAATTCCAAATTTGCTCCCAAGGCTGTAGAAGGGTTTTTATTAGGTTATGATTCAAATACAAAGGCGTATAGGGTCTTCAACAAATCATCGGGTTTGGTTGAAGTCTCTAGCGACGTTGTATTTGATGAGACTAATGGCTCTCCAAGAGAGCAAGTTGTTGATCTTGATGATGTAGATGAAGAAGACGTTCCAACGGCCGCGATACGCACCATGGCGATTGGAGATGTACGACCTCAGGAACATTTGGAGCAAGATCAACTGTCTTCCTCAACTATGGTGCATCCCCCAACCCAAGATGACGAACAGGTACCTCAAGTGGAGGCGCATGATCAAGGGGGAGCACAAGATGTTCAAGTTGAAGAGGGAGAAGCACCTCAGGCACCTCCAACCCAAGTTCGAGCGACGATCCAAAAGGATCATCCCGTCGACCAAATATTGGGTGATATTAGCAAGGGAGTAACTACTCGCTCGAGATTAGTTAATTTTTGTGAGCATTACTCCTTTGTCTCTTCTATTGAGCCTTTCAGG
Source organism: Zea mays (assembly GCF_902167145.1). Classification (NCBI taxonomy): domain Eukaryota; kingdom Viridiplantae; phylum Streptophyta; class Magnoliopsida; order Poales; family Poaceae; genus Zea; species Zea mays. The sequence continues at coordinate 172,565,506 of NC_050100.1, read as the reverse complement.
GAAGAAGAGGCCTTGCTAGATCCGGACTGGGTGCTGGCCATGCAGGAGGAACTCAACAACTTCAAGCGCAATGAAGTTTGGACACTGGTGCCTCGTCCCAAGCAAAATGTTGTGGGAACCAAGTGGGTGTTCCGCAACAAACAGGACGAGCACGGGGTGGTGACGAGGAACAAGGCTTGACTTGTGGCAAAAGGTTATGCCCAAGTCGCAGGTTTGGACTTTGAGGAGACGTTTGCTCCTGTGGCTAGGCTAGAATCAATTCGTATTTTGCTAGCATATGCCGCTCACCATTCTTTCAGGTTGTACCAAATGGATGTGAAGAGCGCTTTCCTCAACGGGCCAATCAAGGAGGAGGTGTACGTGGAGCAACCCCCTGGCTTCGAGGATGAACGGTACCCCGACCACGTGTGTAAGCTCTCTAAGGCGCTCTATGGACTTAAGCAAGCCCCAAGAGCATGGTATGAATGCCTTAGAGACTTTTTAATTGCTAATGCTTTCAAGGTTGGGAAAGCCGATCCAACTCTTTTTACTAAGACTTGCGATGGTGATCTTTTTGTGTGCCAAATTTATGTCGATGACATAATATTTGGTTCTACTAACCAAAAGTCTTGTGAAGAGTTTAGCAGGGTGATGACGCAGAAATTCGAGATGTCGATGATGGGCGAGTTGAACTACTTCCTTGGGTTCCAAGTGAAGCAACTCAAGGACGGCACCTTCATCTCCCAAACAAAGTACACGCAAGACTTGCTAAAGCGGTTTGGGATGAAGGACGCCAAGCCCGCAAAGACTCCGATGGGAACCGACGGACACACCGACCTCAACAAAGGAGGTAAGTCTGTTGATCAAAAAGCATACCTGTCAATGATAGGGTCGTTACTTTACTTATGTGCTAGTAGACCGGATATTATGCTTAGCGTATGCATGTGTGCTAGATTTCAATCTGATCCTAAGGAGTGTCACTTAGTGGCGGTGAAGCGAATTCTTCGATATTTAGTCGCTACGCCTTGCTTCGGGATCTGGTATCCAAAGGGGTCTAACTTTGACTTGATTGGATATTCAGATTCCGACTATGCTGGATGTAAGGTCGATAGGAAGAGTACATCGGGGACGTGCCAATTCTTAGTAAGATCCCTGGTGTCGTGGAACTCTAAGAAACAAACCTCCGTTGCCCTATCCACCACTGAGGCCGAGTATGTTGCCGCAGGACAGTGTTGTGCGCAACTACTTTGGATGAGGCAAACCCTCCGGGACTTTGGCTACAATCTGAGCAAAGTCCCACTCCTATGTGATAATGAGAGTGCTATCTAAATAGCGGAAAATCCTGTTGAGCACAGCCGCACAAAGCACATTGACATCCGACATCATTTTTTGAGAGACCACCAGCAAAAGGGAGATATCGAAGTGTTTCATGTTAGCACCGAGAACCAGCTAGCCGATATCTTCACTAAGCCTTTAGATGAAAAGACCTTTTGCAGGCTGCGTAGTGAGCTAAATGTCCTAGATTCGCGGAACTTGGATTGAATTGTAGCATACATGTGTTTATGCCTTTGATCATGTTCATTCTGCATTTTGTTGCTTATTGTGGTGCTCAAGTTGTACAAACACTCTCTGGACCTCAAAAGTCCTGTTTGCAAGTGATGCACATATTTAGGGGGAGCTGTGCTACAACTTGACCCTTTGAGACTAACCATATTCTTGAGTTTGGTTGTTTTAGTCTCAAAGGAGGATTGAAAGGGAAAAGGTGGACTTGGACCATGAAAGACTTCCACTGCACTCCGATGAGAGGGTAACTTATTCCAAGTTCATCTCATGTACTCCTATTGTCTTTGTGTTCTCATTTGAAGATTTTGGTGAGGCAATGGGGTAAAAGGGCCAAGATTGATCCCGTTTTGGTGCTTGATGCCAAAGGGGGAGAAAATAAAGGCCAAAGTGATAAATGGATCAGCTACCACTTGAGAGATTTTGAAAATAGTAGGATAGAGCTTTTGTTTCGTCAAAACTCTTTTGTTGTCTCTCTTGTCAAGTTGGCTTCTTGTGGGGAGAAATGTTGATTATGGAAAAAAGGGGAGTTTTTGAAATCCTTGATCAAATTTCTTTGGAAAACCTCTCTTTATATCTCTACAAGTGGATTTGACTTAGAGATAGGAATTTGAGTTTGATTTGCAAAAACAAACCAAGTGGTGGCATAGAGTGATCCATATATGTCAAGTTTGAATCAAAATAATTTGAGTTCCTATTTGAAGTGATTTTGTACTTGTTCTACTTGCTTTATGTTGTGTTGGCATAAATCACCAAAAAGGGGGAGATTGAAAGGGAAATGTGCCCTTGGGCCATTTCTAAGTATTTTGGTGGTTTAGTGTCCAACACAAGTGCCTAAGTGTAAAATGATGGACAAAGTACAAATCAAGGATAAAGGTATGTTTCTCAGACTTAGTACATTGTTTTAGAGACTAATGTATTGTGTCTAAGTGCTGGAAACAGGAAAAGACCAACTGGAAAAGCCTTGGCTCGAGCTGCCAAGACTTTGCTCAGTCTGGAGCACCGGACTGTCCGGTGGTGCACCGGACAGTGTCCGGTGCGCCAGGCTGTATCGAGCGAAGTGGCCGCTCTCGGGAATTCACCGGCGACGTACGACTATAATTCACCGGACTGCCCGGTGTGCACCGGACTGTCCGGTGAGCCAACGGTCGGCCGCGCAATCTGCGCGGGACACGTGGCCGAGCCAATGGCTAGAAGGGGGCACCGGACTGTCCGGTGTGCACCGGACATGTCCGGTGTGCACCGGACATGTCCGGTGCGCCAACAGCTCCCAAATCTGCAACGGTCGGCTTCGCTATTTAAGGAAGGAAATCGGGCACCGGACAGTGTCCGGTGTGCACCGGACTGTCCGGTGCACCAATCGACAGAAGGCAAGATCAGCCTTCCTAGATTGCTCTCAACGGCTCCTAGCTGCCTTGGGGCTATAAAAGGGACCCCTAGGCGCATGGAGGAGTACACCAAGCATTCCTACAACATTTCTAAGCACCAAGACATCGATTTCGCGCATTCTTTTCATTGTGATAGCATATAGAGCTCTAGTGGAGTTGTGAACTCATTGAGTGGTGTTGCGAGCTCTTGTTGCAACTTGTGTGCGTGTTGACACTCTGATTCTTGTGTCTTGTGTGCGTTGCTAATCCCTCCCTTGCTCCGTGTTCTTTGTGAATTTCAAGTGTAAGGGCGAGAGTCTCCAAGTTGTGGAGATTCCTCGCAAACGGGATTGAGAAAAAGCAAGCAAAACACCGTGGTATTCAAGTGGGTCCTTGGACCGCTTGAGAGGGGTTGATTGCAACCCTCGTCCGTTGGGACGCCACAACGTGGAGTAGGCAAGCGTTGGTCTTGGCCGAACCACGGGATAACCACCGTGTCATCTCTGTGATTGATCTTTGTTGGTTATTGTGTTTTGTTGAGGATTCCTATCTAGCCACTTGGCAATTATTGTGCTAACGATTAACCAAGCTTTGTGGCTTAAGTTTTCAAGTTTCACAGGATCACCTATTCACCCCCCCTCTAGGTGCTCTCACTTATATCCTCGACCGTGGGGCATTACATGTAGATATGATAACAACGTGAGCCAGAATAATAGTGAACTAACTGAGTCTGTCTCCCTATAATTCAGCCGACTCATCCTCGCCCAGTTCCGATGTGCGGGGCTCCTGTGCGGGAAGGTCGGGTCACTGCTGTGATTACTGCTCGGATGTTGTTGGGCCGTCTGGGCTTGCGCCGACCCGGCCTTGTACTGATCTGTCTTACTGGTCGTTCCTCCCAGGCCCACGAGGGGATGACCTTACGAGTTAAGGGGCCTTTGGGCCTTTCGTGAGGTCTTTTATCCTTCTAGTGGATCCGGGGGATATTTGTCCCCCACAGAGTGATAAAATGAGGCATCCCCTAACCTCACTCCACAAAATCATATGGGATATTGTTGAGTATGGAGCGCAGGTACCGAAGAAGGGGGACAAGGATTATGATTCTGAGGAGGTCGAACAAATCCAACACTTCAACTCCCAAGCCACTACTATACTCCTCGCCTCTCTAAGTCGAGAGGAGTATAATAAGGTGCAAGGGTTGAAGAGTGCAAAGGAGATTTGGGACGTGCTCAAGACCGCGCACGAAGGAGACGAAGTGACCAAGATCACCAAGAGAGAAACGATCGAGGGGGAGCTCGGTCGCTTCATGCTTCACCAAGGAGAGAAGCCACAAGCCATGTACAACCGGCTCAAAACCTTGGTGAACCAAGTGCGCAACCTCGGGAGCACCAAATGGGATGACCATGAAATGGTCAAGGTTATTCTTAGATCACTCGTATTTCTTAATCCTACTCAAGTTCAATTATTTTGTGGTGATCCAAGATATAAACTAATGTCTCCCGAGGAAGTAATAGGAAAGTTTGTGAGCTTTGAGCTAATGATCAAAGGCTCCAAACAAATCATTGAGCGAGGCGCCACCTCCACACCCGAGGTGCAACCCGTCGCCTTCAAAGTGACGGAGGAGAAGAAGGAAGAATCTACACCAAGTAGGCTTCCCATCGACGCCTCCAAGCTCGACAACGAGGAGATGGCTTTAATCATCAAAAGCTTTCGCCAAATCCTTAAGCAAAGGAAGGGGAGAGATTACAAGCCCCGTTCCAAGAAGGTGTGCTACAAGTGTGGTAAGCCCGGTCATTTCATTGCTAAATGTCCATTATCTAGTGATAGTGATAGGGGCGACGACAAGAAGGGAAAGAGAAGAGAAAAGAAGAGATACTACAAAAAGAAGGGTGGCGATGCCCATGTTTGCTGGGAGTGGGACTCCGACGAGAGCTCCACCGACTCCTCCTCCGACGAGGACGCCGCAAACATCGCCGTCACTAAAGGGCTTCTCTTCCCCAACGTTGGCCACAAGTGCCTCATGGCAAAAGACGGCAAAAAGAAGAAGGTAAAATCAAGATCCTTCACTAAGTATGCAACCTCTAGTGATGAGGATAATTCTAGTGATGATGATGATAACTTGCTTACTCTTTTTGCCAATCTTAACATGCAACAAAAAGAGAAATTGAATGAATTGATTAGTGCTATTCATGAGAAGGATGAACTCTTGGATAGCCAAGAGGACTTCCTTATTACGGAAAACAAAAAGCATGTTAAAGTTAAAAATGCTTATGCTCTAGACGTAGAAAAATGTGAAAAATTAACTAGTGAGCTAAGCACTTGCCATGACACTATTTCTAGCCTTAGAAATGAAAATGCCAAATTAATTGCTAAGGTTGAGAAATCAAATGTTTGTGATGATTCAATTGTTAATATTAGAAATGATAATGCTAATTTGATTGCTAAGATTGACAAGTTAAATGCATCACTCTCTAGCCTTAAAATTGAAAATGAAAAATTAATTGCTAAGGCTAAAGATCTAAATGTTTGCAATGTTTCTATTTCCAATCTAAAGAATGAAAATGCTATTTTACATGCTAAGATTGATGAATTAAATGCATGCAAATCCTCTACATCTACCATTGAGCATGTTAATTTTTGTACTAGATGTAGAGATATTAATGTTGATACTATTCATGATCATCTAGATTTAATTAAACAACAAAATGATCACATAGCTCAACTTAGTGCCAAAATTAATGAGCATGACTTAGAAAATGAAAAATTTAAATTTGCTAGAAGCATGCTCTATAGTGGGAGACGCCCAGGCATTAAGGATGGCATTGGCTTCCAACAGGGAGACAATGTCAAGCTTAATGTCCCTAAAAGATTGTCTAATTTTGTTAAGGGCAAGGATCCCATGGTTCAGGATAATGAGGGTTACATTTTATAACCTGTCGGTTATCCCGAACACAAAATTAGGAGAATTCACTCTAGGAAGTGTCACTCTGGCTCTCATCATGCTTTTATGTATAAGAATGAGGCATCTAGTTCTAGACAATCAACTCATGCTAAATTGCCTAAGAAGAAAGCTCCTATTGCATCAAATGAACCTAATGTTTCATTTAAAACTTTTGATGCTTCTTATGTGCTCACTAACAAATCAGTCAAAGTAGTTGCCAAATATGTTGGGGGCAAACACAAGGGGTCAAAGACTTGTGTTTGGGTACCCAAGGTGCTTGTTTCTAATGTGAAAGGACCCAAGACCATTTGGGTACCTAAGAACAAGGCCTAAACTTGTTTTGTAGGTTTATGCATCCGGGGCTCAAGTTGGATAATTGATAGCGGGTGCACAAACCACATGACTGGGGAGAAAAGGATGTTCTCCTCCTACGAGAAAAACCATGACCCCCAAAGAGCTATCACATTCGGGGATGGAAATCAAGGTTTGGTCAAAGGACGTGGTAAAATTGCTATATCACCTGACCATTCTATTTCCAATATTTTTCTTGTAGACTCTTTAGATTACAATTTGCTTTCCGTTTCTCAAGTATGTAAAATGGGCTACAACTGTCTTTTTACGGATATATGTGTTACTGTCTTTAGAAGAAGTGATGATTCAGTAGCATTTAAGGGAGTGTTAGGGGGCTAGCTATACTTAGTTGATTTTAATAGATTTGAACTCGACACTTGCTTAATTGCTAAGACTAACATGGGTTGGCTCTGGCACCGCCGACTAGCCCATGTTGGGATGAAGAATCTTCATAAGCTTCTAAAGGGAGAGCACATTTTGGGACTAACCAATGTTCATTTTGAGAAAGACAGGGTTTGTAGCGCATGTCAAGCAGGGAAGCAAGTTGGTGTTCATCATCCACACAAGAACATCATGACGACTAACAGGCCGCTTGAGCTACTCCACATGGACCTATTCGGCCCGATAGCTTACATAAGCATCGACGGGAGTAAGTACTATCTAGTTATTGTGGATGATTATTCTCGCTTCACTTGGGTGTTCTTTTTGCAGGATAAATCCCAAACCCAAGAGATTTTAAAGGGATTCTTGAGACGGGCTCAAAATGAGTTCGGCTTAAGGATCAAAAAGATTAGAAGCGATAACGGGTCGGAGTTCAAGAACTCACAAATAGAAGGCTTCCTTGAGGACGAGGGCATCAAGCATGAGTTCTCTTCTCCCTACACGCCACAACAAAATGGTGTAGTGGAGAGGAAGAATAGAACTCTACTTGACATGGCGAGAACCATGCTTGATGAGTACAATACTTCGGACCGGTTTTGGGCGGAAGCAATCAACACCGCTTGCTATACCATCAACCGTCTCTATCTTCACCGAATCCTCAAGAAGACATCGTATGAACTCCTCACCGGTAAAAAGCCCAATGTTTCATATTTTAGAGTCTTTGGTAGCAAATGCTTTATTCTTGTTAAAAGAGGTAGAAAATCTAAATTTGCTCCTAAGGCTGTAGAAGGCTTTTTTACTAGGATATGATTCAAACACAAGGGCATATAGAGTCTTTAACAAGTCCACTGTACTAGTTGAAGTTTCTTGTGACATTGTGTTTGATGAGACTAACGGCTCTCAAGTAGAGCAAGTTGATCTTGATGAGCTAGATGATGAAGAGGCTCCGTGCGTAGCGCTAAGGAACATGTCCATTGGGGATTTGTGTCCTAAGGAATCCGAAGAGCCTCCACAATCACAAGATCAACCATCTTCCTCCATGCAAGCATCTCCACCAACTCAAGATGAGGATCAAGCTCAAGATGATGAAAATGAAGATCAAGAGGAGCCACCTCAAAAGGAGGACAATGATCAAGGGGGAGATGCTAATGAAGACAAGGAAGATGATGAGGATCCAAGACCGTCACACCCAAGAGTCCACCAAGCAATACAACGAGATCACCCCGTGAACTCCATCCTTGGTGATATTCATAAGGGGGTAACCACTCGATCTCGTGTTGCTCATTTTTGTGAACATTACTCCTTTGTGTCTTCTATTGAGCCATATAGGGTAGAAGACGCATTAAGGGATTCGGATTGGGTGTTGGCAATGCAAGCGGAACTCAACAACTTCATGAGGAATGAGGTATGGCATTGTTGGGGGCCTTCGGCTTCCGAAGGTCCTCAAAAACGTAATTAACTATGTTCTCCAAAAGAAATATGTGAACAGGTACCTTCGAAGTCAAGTTGCGAGTATACAAAGGCATGGCTAAGACGAAGCTTAACTGAGCCGGCAATCACGACGAAGGATAAGACGATCACGAAGCTATGCGCAGAAGAGCTTCGGCATAACGGCGAAAAGGGAAACCGACTTAAAGATGAAAAGCCAGATTAGACCTCGAAGAATTACTATAAAGTTATTGATAAATGTAAAGGGCATTAATGTAATCTTGCATGGGCTGCGACCCGTGCCTATAAATAGGTGAACAGTATTCCCGTACTGGAGACACGGACTTGGCATCTACTTTTGCGTCACACCTGTATTCTTATTCCTTTAAGCCGAAGGTACAAATGTTATTCAATATTGCTCTTATTCATTTATAATTATATAATAAAAGACATATTATGATGTCATATAATCATTCATGTTATTTCCCATGTTTCATATGCTTTGTCTTTTATTGATATATACTGTGATAATGAAGGTACGTCCTTCATAACCTTCGTCCGAAGATCGTTATATCCTTGGGGAAATAATGCTTCGAAGGACGAAGGACATTAACCATTAACCTACCTTTGTGTTGCCTTGTTCTTAATTCATAGCATTTGAGAACAAGTCTCCAACAGGCATTTAGTTCCACGTCCTAATCAAAATGTTGTAGGAACCAAGTGGGTCTTCCGCAAGAAGCAAGATGAGCATGGTGTGGTGACAAGGAACAAAGCCCGACTTGTGGCCAAGGGGTATTCACAAGTCGAAGGTTTGGATTTCGGTGAAACCTACGCACCTGTAGCTAGGCTTGAGTCAATTCGTATATTACTTGCCTATGCTACTTACCATGGCTTTAAGCTTTATCAAATGGACGTGAAAAGTGCCTTCCTCAATGGACCAATCAAGGAGGAGGTCTATGTTGAGCAACCTCCCGGCTTTGAAGATAGTGAGTACCCTAACCATGTATATAAACTCTCTAAGGCACTTTATGGGCTCAAGCAAGCCCCAAGAGCATGGTATGAATGCCTAAGAGATTTTCTTATCACTAATGGCTTCAAAGTCGGAAAAGCCGATCCTACTCTCTTTACTAATTTAATTGCAAATGATTTGTTTGTATGCCAAATTTATGTTGATGATATCATATTTGGGTCTACTAAGAAATCCACTTGTGAAGAGTTTAGTAGGATTATGATTCAAAAATTTGAGATGTCTATGATGGGGGAGTTGAAGTATTTTCTAGGATTTCAAGTCAAGCAACTCCAAGAGGGCACCTTCATTAGCCAAATGAAGTTCATTCAAGACATACTCACCAAGTTTGGGTTGAAGGATGCCAAGCCCATCAAGACACCCATGGGAACTAATGGGCATCTCGACCTCGACACGGGGGGTAAATCCGTAGATCAAAAGGTATACCAGTCGATGATAGGATCTTTACTCTATTTATGTGCATCTCGACCAGATATTATGCTTTTCGTATGCATGTGTGCAAGATTCCAAGCCAATCCTAAGGAAGTTCACCTTAGGGCCGTGAAACGAATCTTGAGATATTTAGTTTATAAGTTTGGCCTTTGGTACCCCAAGGGATCCACTTTTGATTTAATTGGATATTCAGATGCTGATTGGGCAGGGTGTAAGATTGATAAAAAGAGCACATCAGGGACTTGCCAGTTCTTGGGAAGATCTCTGGTGTCTTGGGCTTCAAAGAAGCAAAATTCTGTAGCTCTTTCTACCGCCGAAGCCGAGTATATTGTAGCAGGCCATTGTTGCGCGCAATTGCTTTGGATGAGGCAAACCCTTAGTGACTATGGTTACAAATTAACCAAAGTTCCTCTCCTATGTGATAATGAGAGTGCAATCTGCATGGCGGATAATCCCGTTGAGCACAGCCGCACTAAGCACATAGCCATTCGGTATCACTTTTTGAGGGATCACCAACAAAGGGGGGATATCGAGATTGCATATATTAACACCAAAGAACAATTAGCCGATATCTTCACCAAGCCACTAGATGAGAAAACTTTTACCAAACTTAGGCATGAGCTAAATATTCTTGATTCTAGGAATTTTTATTGATATTTTTGCACACATAGCTCATTTATATACCTTTGATCATATCTCTTTCATGTGCTATGACTAATGTGATTTTCAAGTGTATTACATGCTAAGTCATAGATTGAAAGGGAAATGGAGTCTTCGGCGAAGACAAGGCTTCCACTCCACTCCATCAAATTATTCATCCTTCGCCGACACTCCGCATCGCTCTCCAATTAGGTATAATCTTCACTCCTACATTATTTACCAAAGGGGGATAAAGTTTGAAAAAAGGCTTATATTTCACTCACAAGTATCCGTTTTTGGCGATTCATGACAAAGGGGGAGAAAGTATTAGCCCAAAGCAAAAGGACCGCACCACCACCAATTCCAAAAATGAAGTCTTTCAAATTTCTATTAAAAAGGTTTTTCAAATGGTATCTTATTTTTTTATAGAATTTTCAAATTGGTATAACCCCTTTCAAAGTTAATATCTAAAACCTTCTTGAACACTAAGAGGAGAATTTCATTAAGGGGGAGTTTTGTTTAGTCAAAGGAAAAGCATTTGAAACAGGGGGAGAAAATTTCAAATCTTGAAAATACTTCTCAAAATCTTATTCATTTACCTTTGACTATTTGAAAAAAGACTTTGAAAAGAATTTCCAAAAGAATTTGCAAAAACAAAACAAGTGGTGCAAGCGTGGTTCAAAATGTTGAAAATGAAGAAAGCATCCATGCATATCTTATGAAATGTATATTGGTTTAATTCCAAGTAACCTTTGCACTTACATCTTGCAAACTAGTTCAATTCCGCACTTATTTATTTGCTTTGGTTTGTGTTGGCATCAATCACCAAAAAGGGGGAGATTGAAAGGGAAATAGGCTTACACCTTTTCCTAAATGATTTTGGTGGTTGAATTGCCCAACATAAATAATTGAACTAACTAGTTTGCTCTAGATTATAAGTTTTACAGGTGCCAAAGGTTCAACACAAACCAATAAAAAGTCCAAGAAAGGGTTCAAATAAAAAGAGCAAAAGACAACCCAAAGGTAGCCCTGGTTTGGCGCACCGGACTGTCCGGTGTGCCACCGGACAGTGTCCGATGCACCAGGGAGCTCAACTCCAAACTGCTCAGCTTCAGGAATTCGGGGAGGTCGCTCCGCTATAATTCACCGGACTGTCCGGTGTGCCAAGTGGAGCAACGATCGTCCACGCCAACGGTCGTCTGCAACGCTACAGTGCACGCCTGCGCGCGCAGAAGTCAGAGCAGACGCCAGAAGGTGCACCGGACAGTGAACAGTGACTGTGCGGTGCACCATCGGACTGTCCGGTGGCCCCGTTGTCAGAAGCTCCAACGGTCGAAACCCAACGGCCTGGTGACGTGGCTGGCACACCGGACTGTCCGGTGCGCCATACGACAGCAGCCTCCACCAACGGTCATTTTGGTGGTTGGGGCTATAAATACCCTCCAACCACCACACTTCAATGCATCCAAGTTTTCGGTCATCAAACCTCATACAAGAGCTCTAGACTTCATTCCAAGACACAAACAAATAGATCAAAACCTCTCCCAAGTTCGGAATCACTCCAAACAAATTAGTGACTAGAGAGAGAGACTTTTGTGTTCTTTTGAGCTCTTGCGCTTGGATCACTTTTCTTCTTCCTCCTTTCTTGTTCCCAAGATCATTGTAATCAAAGCAAGAGACACCAATTGTGTGGTGGTCCTTGTGGGGACTCAGTGTCCCGTTTGATTGAGACGAGAAGCTCACTCGGTCTAGGTGACCGTTTGAGAGAGTGAAAGGGTTGAAAGAGACCCGGTCTTTGTGACCACCTCAACGGGGAGTAGGTTTGCAAGAACCGAACCTCAGTAAAACAAATCACCGTGTCATCCGTTCTTATTCGCTTGTGATTTGTTTTCGCCCTCTCTTTCGGACTCGTTTACATTTCTAACGCTAACCCCGACTTGTAGTTGTGCTTAAACTTCATAAATTTCAGATTTGCCTATTCACCCCCCCTCTAGGCGACTTTCAGTGGGGTTGGGTGCTGTTCTCCGTGTGGCCTGGAGGTGCCATACGGGTGCAGCGTCTTCATACTGTAGAAGAGGGTACCCCTGATTCAGGGTACCGACAATAACCTTTTATTTTTCAAAAATAACATGATCTATTTTCTAATGTTTTTGTGGCCCTAAACAATTAAAATCAAGTTATATTTCAATTTTTAGGATTCAAATACAAGATGTTATGATAAACTATAGACTATTTACAATATCATCACATGAAAATATAATAAACTTTAATAGCATTTAAGCTCATGCATCAAATAACCATGTAAGTGACCAAACGTCGTCCCTAGTGGATATGGCTGAAGTAACAAAATATAAAAATGTTAGAGCCTGTTTGGAAACCATATATTAAACTTTAGCAAGATGCTAAACTTTAGTAGTGCTAAAGGAGGTTGAAAGCATCTAGGCCCTTAGTTGATTTTAGTGATTAATGACAATATAAGATTATTGTGACTAATGTAAGTTTTGTAGACTACACGGTAAGTTAAGTCATAATACATGTAGTTGGACTTCAACAAAACAACTCAGATGATGGAAATCAGAGAAAAGGCTAAGGAAGGATGTCTGAAAGGTTAATGACTTCTAGTTCTAAGTGTCGAATAAGTTGTCGGACACTTAGATTAGAAATAAGCCTTTATTTTGTTTTTAGTCGTACTATAAGTGGGGGTTTTGGATGAGTAAATTGACCTAGACTTGTCTCATATAGTGTGGTAGGTTTCACATGCATAAAACTAGTGCTAGGTATCTCACTTAAGTCCACGAAAAAGCTAGAAAGAAAACCAATTTGAAAAATAACTAAGAATAGTGAAGGAGGGCTCGTTTTGGTGATTAAATGCTCAACACATTACCTTGAACTTACAACTCCTCATATGAGCATAAGCACAGGTGTTTGTAAAGCAAATTGAGGAATATAAGAAAAGGCACTTTTGGGCTTCAAAATGGGCATACTGCAAACCTATATGGATCAAAGTGATAAATGTATGTTTCTAGTACTTATCAATTGTTTTAGGTACTAATCATGGTTGTCTAAGTGTTAGGGACCATTTAAAGTCGAGCCAAAAGGAGCAAAAGAAAGTTGGCACGAAAAGGAAGAGGCTGAACTAGTCTAGGCAGTACCAAACAGTCTCATGCCATCCACCGGACAGTCCGATGTCTATACGACTGAAGCGTCTACTCTTGGGCTCGGCCAGGTCCCGCTGGCTACAAATCATCGAACAGTCTGGTGCCACCCACCGGACAGTTCGGTGTGAGAACAGTCAATGGCTATCAGCCATGTCAGTCAGCTCCAACGGTCAGATGGAGCACCGGACAGTCTGGTCCCGTCTGAGATGGAAAGTGACCAATTAAGGATTCTCCGACCATTGTACTGTGCAGTGTCTGGTGCGCCACGGGACAGTCTGGTGCACCCGCAGACAGGGAAGGCTGGAAACTTCCAAATGAAGCTCCAAAGAGTCCTAGGTCCCTTGGGGCTATAAAAGTGATCCCTAGATGCATGGAGCAGAGAACCAAGAATACGTTGAGCACATAACAACTCCGCAACTTCGCGACCACACTTTTGATTTGTTAGAGAGAGATTTGAGCGTGTTCTTGAGCTGTGACTCTGTCATTTTGATTCGTGCGCTCTCTTCTTTCCTTATGTGCGTGGTGTAGCTGCAATTGTTCTCTTGTGTGCGTTTCTACTCTCCTCTTTGATTCAAATTCGATTGTGATCATTTGTGTAATGCGTGAGAGACTCCAAGTTGTGGAGATTCCTCACAATAGGATATTGATATAAGGAAGACAACTATGGCACTCAAGTTTGATCTTTGGATCACTTGAGAGGGGTTGAGTGCAACCCTTGACCAAACGAGGTCACCACAATTAGAGTAGGCATTGGCCGAACCACGATAAAAATCATTGTGTCTCTTGTCCATTTTACTTATTGTGATTACTTTCTTCTTGAGTTTTCATACTCACTTGCAATATTGCTTCTAAGTTTAATACTCATCTTAAAGGAGCAATCAAGTGAAGAGTTCTCTTTTCTTCTCTCTTCTCATCCTAACTTGGTTTTAGTTCTCACTAAAACATTTTATAAACCAACATTATGTTGTTTAGAACTAATTTCGCATGATCACCTATTCAACTCCCTCTAGATGCTCTCAAGGGCCTCTACTGGGTCACCAGACCGGTCCCATGGAACACTGGACCGTCCGGCTAGAGAGGCCTCTCATGTGCTCGGTCTAGCAGTGGGCACCAGATCGGTCTAGTGGCCCACCAGACCGATCTGCTAGAGAGCACTGTAGACGGTGCTTGCCAGCCCGGCGCGCCGGACCGGTCTGGCGGCCATTCGATCCGCTGGCACGACATACTAGGTCTGTGTAACTGTCACACCCAGACTTAAGGACGATTCCAGATGCATCTCAAATGTGTGCTAGGATCAAGTCTCACACATATGATGACTCATGGTACAAAATCAATGTCACATCTTTATTACATAATAGGAGTTTTGTACAAAATAACTAAATAAATTACACCGTATGACGACATCGATCCTCCACAACCATAGTTTATTGGGAGACGACAGTCTAGAACTCTCTGAACTCATCTCCAAGGCAATCTTCCTCCGATGGGATCTGTTCTTAACCTGGTGTGATTATAGCAAGGGTGACCTCCCATATGGTCATTACTCAGCAAGTGTGGAAAAAGTGTAGTGTAAGGCTTACCAAGGAAGATGGTTGAGGCTCAGCATTGCTTTTTATTTTGTTGATCAAAATTTTATTAGCAATTACTAAGTATAATTACTAAGTATAAGTAAATAACATTCCAATTAAATAAGAGATCATAGATGAAAAAATCCACAAGGCAATGAATGTCTGGTTAAGTTTAGTTCCATCATTTAATCATGTGAGTGTCCAAGCCGCTCTTGACCGTGAGCACGGCTGATATACCATTTTTACACTCTACAGAGGTTGCACATCTTTAGCCACAAGACATGTTTTCCGTCTAGCTAGGGTTTGCGAGGCCCTTAGACACTTCAAGGTGAATGACTAGGGATCCACTACGAGGCCAATAAAAAGTTATGTTAGCTTGAGAAAACCCGCTACTGTTTTAGGCAAAAGGAAGTATAGGAATCCCTCGTCTGAAAAGCCATCGCAACATGATCCACCCGAGAACCACCATATACTTTACAGTGATTCACTCCTCACTTTTCCCTTTCGGTTAAGGTAATCCCTGACTAGCTTTTCTAATTAATTGGCCAAGTGCATCCCATTGCACCCTTGTGGTAGCACTATTGTCTCGGGTTAGCGCTCCATGTTCCAATTAAACTTTTGTGATCTTATCATGCACAATAATAAATAATCTAGCATTATATCATAATGACACATGATCATAATTCATAAATATCATTAACCCAAAACCAGATAGAGCAATAGCAAAACTAACCAATAATTCATTTGTATGCAAGGTGTAGGGTAAATAAAATAGGTAACCTATTAGGTCCCGTCAATTTAACCTAATTGTGCCATGATGATCAATAGAATCATAAATATTATTAGGTCAAAGAATGTGATCAAGGACACAACTTGTCTTTTACTTGTAAATCCAACTGCTCAGATGCTTTCTCCAAAGTTGGGCTTTAGGTTCCTCGTCGTAACCTCTTTTATATTCGTAGCAAAACATATATAGGCAAACAACGAATAAAAATAACATTACACCAAAGATGGAAACAAACCACACAATATTATTCTAAGCGTTGAGATGAAACTCTAGGATCGAGAACCACTAAATCGTAGTAAAACATAGAAGTTATGGATAAAATAAGATTTTTTTGGTGCAATAGATCTAACAGATGATACTTAACATATATATAATAATAGATAAGATCTATAATGGGTACCGTTTCTTTCTCTCTTTATTTCTATAAATAAAGTGAAGGCACCACCTGGATAGGCTGTTTTTCATGCCGGGGGAAAGGGGTCTTCAACGTACTTGGTGGGGGGCTTGGGGTACATGCGGGATAAGACTAACTGCAACGGCTGCCCCTAGGCAGCCCCCTCCCCTTGCATGCCGGCTGTAGGGGGCACCTTACGGCCGCAGCGGTGCCCCCTACAGCGCCCCCTACGCGCCGGCCCCCTTCTCTCTCCCCCTAGATCTAGCGTGTCACTGTTTATCACCCTAAACACTGTGCTGTGGGTCCACGAGTAATTGTTAGTAGATAAAAAATTGATATTTGATATAAAAATGATATTTTATAGTTGTAGAGGGGTATAGGGGAGTATTTAGGGGGAACCGCTGTGGGAGATGAAAAAATAGGGGGGAAAAGTGATATAGGGGAAAAATTTAGAGGTAACAGTTGCGGATAGCCTAAGGGGTAGAGGTTTGGTGCAGCTTGTTGTACGACTCGATGGAAAGAGAAAAAAGGGCGGACAAGAGGGCATTGACGAGGAAATCGAACTTCGGATAATATTTGCGAGAGTTGTAGATTGAATTTGGAAAAGAGAACATATCTAGTGCACATGGAAGATTGGTGCACATGGTGCACATATTAAATCATCACCACTCATTTTAGATCTAATGTCTCTAGTTGTTTGGTATATTTTGTTAAGTGCACCCTCCACCGTGGTGGTGTGTAGTGGTGGAAGGTGTTATTTGTAAATTGAATAATAAATTAGAGACGTTAGATTTAAAATAAGTGGTGATGATTTAATATGTGCACCATGTGCACCAATCTTCCATGTGCACCAGATATGTCCTCTTTGGAAAAACGGTTTCATATTATGGGATGAACTCATTGAGGGGAAGCCATTCATATATTTATAGCGGTGGTTTTAGTCTATCCGATATGTAGATAAATTCGAATTTTAAAGTTTTCTGTTTTTGGAAAATACATAAATTCATTTTTTATGCTGAAAAATGTCCAAATCGCTCCAAAATTGTTAAAAATTATAGAAATGTTTTGGCATCCAATGAACTCAATAAAAATATTTGGATATTTTAAAACGATGTTTAAGTACCTCAAATAAATATATTTTACTTTTCGTAAATATAAAAAATAATAAGACAAATACGAAAAATCAACGGGGACTTTTACAGGATATATTAACATGTTTCAAACACTTCTTGCACTCAGAATCACTATGCAATAGCATGAACGCAACATACTCATTTCAACCTTTTGATTCGTCTTAATTGATTTATAAAAAATATATCTAAAATTGTAATTCGTGATTCTAAACCACCAAAATCTTAACAAATTAAACTAAATCTTTAATTTTTTGTTGGTTTAAAAATTAGGGTGCTACAGTAACGCCTAGTTCTGACAACTAGTTATTGGAAAACTATATTTATTATCTAGAGGCTTAAAGTTATATCGTGCAATCTTTTATATTGGAAAACTATTTTAAGGGTTTAAAGTTGTACCTGACCTTTTACAATCTGGCGACGTACAGGCACGTTTACTCTCTGTTTGGTTGACGTGCGAGAGGCTACAGCTGCACCCGCGGAGTCTCAAAGTGCGTATTGTTTGGTTCACTTCTCTCAAGGTATAGGTTGAACAGATGCAAAAATAGACGACGAGCCAGGCCCGCGGGAGATGCTCCTAGCGCGCGTACGCTCGCGTGCAGTCCAGTGGCATGCTTCTGCATGTAGTTGCACGTAAAACGAGAAGACATTTATATTTGTTTTTGCATCATAACTTTTAAATAAAAAATAAATCATTGAACCGATTTTATATTCATGTTCCTGGATTTTTTGAACAAAATTAGACCATACATGGTATATAATATTCAAAGATTTATTTATTCACTCTTCTCTAATACACGTTTTGGTGCAGATAACTAAATTAAAACTATATTTGTCCTGAATGTAATAATGCAACCAACTAAACAAAAACATATGTACAGACAAGTCTGTGCACAAGAAACTTGACCCCTCATATATGAGGCAGCTTACCACTTTACAACAACCAATCAGATATTTATAGAGAATGACAAATACGGCCCAATGGTTGGCACGAACTTCCAAAATATGTTTGGGATTTCACAGAGCCAGAGGCTAAAGCAAAAATCGCCTCGCGCTCCGGTTCCCGAGGCCACAAGCCCACAACCAAGCCGCAATGTAAAAAATCTGCCGCAATAGAACGAACACCAGAACAGAACCGCAGAACGCAACCGCCTTCAGCCTTCTCCCATCCCACGGACGAGCGCCACACGGCACCCCACTGCGAGGCAATCGCCAACCCGCACTGCACCACTCGCGCCTCGCGATCACCGCTCCGAACTGGAAATCAAATGGCGCCGTCGCCGCTGTGTTCCGCTTCCCCACGGCCGCTTCGAGCCCCAGGCCAGCCTCCCCGAGACGTCCGCTCGCCGCGGACGGTCGTCGTGGCCGCGGGCACCCGTGTGAGCGGAGCGGAGGCCCGCGCGTCGCTGGTGCTGGCCTTGGCCTCGCATGCGCTCTCCGCCTCGCAGCGCCGCTTCGCCGAGCTCGCCGATGAGGCCGCCAAGTACGCCTTCCCGTCTGGCCGCTTCGAGCCCCGCACCCTCGAGGAGGCCCTCATGTCCGGTCGGTAATAAATGAATAGCAGCAGCTTGTACCCCAAATCGTAGAATCCTCAGGATTTTAGGCCACGATTTCTGAGTTAGATTCATGTACTTTTTTTGCAGTGCCTGATCTCGAGACAGTTCCGTTTCGCGTACTGAAGCGCGAGGCAGAGTACGAGATCAGAGAAGTGGAGGTAATTGTTCTAATATGTGGTCGCTTTTCAACCATTGGTTAAAGAAATTTGTGCGTGTGTGGAAATTGAACCCGTTAGAATATGATAATACTATGAGGTTCATTGAATGATTGTGTCTTCTGTTGTGAACTCTCATCAGTCATACTTCGTTGCTGAAACGACGATGCCCGGAAGATCTGGGTTCGATTTCAACGGGTCATCTCAGTCGTTCAACGTGCTGGCATCATATTTATTCGGTAAGGTATTTGTCACGTTTCTACCACGGTCCAGACGTCCATTCCCTTGTTGTTTCATTGGATAGTCATGGTCTGATGTTAATTGACTTCATCATTGGCATTCTTGCTTCAGAATACTGCCTCTGAGCAAATGGAAATGACAACACCTGTTTTTACTCGGAAGGGTGAGTCAAACGGCCAATCAATGGACATGACGACCCCAGTGATAACAAAAAAGGTGCAGTTTGGCTTTCACTTGTGCCATTGTTTTGAGCTGTCCTTGTTTCGCCATTTAGGTTACTTCATTATCTGGAAAGTTATGAAGTTTTACCTGTCCTTTTTGTGCGTTGTCACCTGCAGTCAGCTGGTACAAATAAATGGAAAATGTCATTTGTGATGCCAGCGAAGTATGGTTCCAATTTGCCTCGCCCAAAAGATCCTTCTGTGATTATCAAGGAGGTGCCCAGCAAAATAGTTGCCGTTGCAGCCTTTTCAGGTCCATAATATTGTACTTCTGTCATACCCATTTCATAGCTGTATGTGATTAAGAAGCTATATATTCAGAGTCAAGTACATAATTTATAGGTACAAAATTTTAAATCTTTTTTCAGTATTTGTAATGAAAAAAAACAGAAATACTCTGTATCAATTTTCTGTGCCTTTTCTTCTGTTGATTACTCAAGATCCTTTTTGCTGCAGAAATCATAATGATAGATAATTAATCTACTGAAACATTTGTATGGAGCGTACCGTTTTTTATCACTAACCACATGCCTTTTGTTTTTAGTCAGGAAATAGTTTAGAACGATAGGAGTTGTTGTGTTCCTTCCCAATTCAAAACACCAACACGATCTCTAATATAGAATTACTTTCATGATGACACAGATCAAACCAGATTTTCTCAAGTTGTTATTTTGAAATGATTAATGAGCTCTATGTATTTACCATTTGTCTTACAGAGTAGCCATTACAATTCTTTTTTGTTCACAATATAATAAAAGCATATAAGAACTCTTTTAACTTCAAATTTTATTGGCTGGAGAAAGTTTTCACAACAATAAGCATCTCATTTGTTTTTAATATTCTGATGCTACAATATTGAGACGCTTAGCTCTCTGCTAAATGAACCATTTCTCTTCATTCTTTGTTGGTTCATTGGATATGGTCAGTTATGAAGTCATATTGATACTGGCGTGCAATCTTTGTCAACCATGGTACCATTGTCATAGTCCACACTCCTTTGTGTCCGTACAGGTTTGGTTACTGATGATGATATAAACCAGAGGGAGTCTAAATTGCGCGAATCTCTCCGTAAAGATACCACATTTAGAGTGAAAGATGATTCGGTGGTGGAAGTCGCACAGGTAAAGATTCTGAAATGGTTAAGGTTTATGAGCTGTAGTTTTACCTAGCTTATTAGAGGAATGCTTTTCAGTGCCTGATTCTAGATTTTCTCAATCTGCAGTACAATCCACCGTTCACACTTCCATTCACAAGGAGAAATGAAATAGCATTGGA
This sequence comes from Zea mays, assembly GCF_902167145.1. Classification (NCBI taxonomy): domain Eukaryota; kingdom Viridiplantae; phylum Streptophyta; class Magnoliopsida; order Poales; family Poaceae; genus Zea; species Zea mays. Next base: position 172,544,920 of record NC_050100.1, on the reverse strand, counting down.
GGTTGAGAGGAACGATATAGCCTTATGATGTCCTAGATTAACAAATAAATTATTGGCATTTGAGAGTGTATGCAAATGCCCATCGTCCCTAATGCATATATGTATAATTTCTATCTGGCATGTTCTGTATATATGTAGACATGTTAATTATCGCATGCATATATTATTGTATTGGAAACTAAATAATAAGAGCAAAAAATGTTGTGCGTTCGAGCCCGCGCAGGGTCGGGCTGGAGATATTTGAGGCCCTGTGCTAACTCTAAAGTATAACTTATATGTTTTTAGAAAAAGCGAATAATAACAATCTAAAACTTGCAATGGCATACATTGTAATAGAATAGGTAAATTTGAATAACTCGTTCTTCTTTGAAATAAAATCTTCCATAATATGTTCATATTCAATCTTCTCCAACACTTCACTCTTGAGTACTATAGTAGCTAAGTCTTTGTTGGCCAAATCGATATTCTAGAATCCTCATCACCGAGACATCATCAAGAGCGTGATTTTCATACCAAGGATTTAATTAGTACAATAGAACATTACAATTTTCTTGAGGCAATAATAGTACATTACAATTAGATTGAGAGAAAAATGAATACATGCACTCCTATGCAGGTCTTCGCCTCTCGCCTTCTTTATTGAAACTCAGATATGAAAACAGAGTGGTTAGTTGCTACTGTTGCCTTGCTCGCTGATTACTTCATATTCGTTGGATGAATTGTGAATGAAATTGGACGAGTCTGCTGGCGTTCTTCAGACAGATAGAGTGAGAATATGAAACGGGGCTCAAATTCAAGAATGGAAGCGTCACACGCCAAAATCATCGCACGAAGACATATAGGCAAACTTAAGAGCGGCTCTGGCACTCTAGTGCTCTGGCCTTACACATGGGATCGTATCCAGTGCACAAGGGCCACGCCGTGCACAAATGCACAAAACGAAATCTTGTCGTCCATTTTCCATCCAACGACATGACGGTGCGGGGGGTTTTTCACAAAACAGACTCGGCAAGCTACGGAGGCTGCGGGAGGGTTCATCTGCATATTTACGACGGCCGTTGGATGGAAAATGGACGGCCAGATTTCGTTTTGTGCATTTGTGCACGGTGTGGCCCTTGTGCACTGGATACGATCCCCTTACACATGACCCTTCTCCCATTAGACAATTTTTTGAGGCCCTGTACGGTCACACGGGTCGCACACCCATAGGCCCGGCCCTGCAATCGAGCTTCTTGTGCAATCGCAATAAAATGAAACTACTAAAAGTACCCAATTTTTTAAAAAAGATTATAGATATACTTTATTATTTACTCTATCAATATTTCAAAATATATCAAAATTGAAGTTCTAGTTTATCGTATGTTAAGCGATAAAAAATAGAAAACTTTATCCAATACGAAGGATTAAAAAATGATAGAATTTTCTCTATTTACATATCTTAATATTGGATGAACTAGATTTTAAATTTTGATGTATTGGGAGAGTAAATAATAAAGTATATATAATTTTTAAAGATGTTTTCATGACTTTTGATTGTTTGACTGCATGATGATTACACGTGAAGCTTAATTGGACAACAATTTTTTTGTTGATAATAAGATCTAAGTTTATTTTATTTTCTCATTTTTGTGATATTTTAGTACTAGTACACAAGGTTGGCCTATAATAAGACCCATGCCATATGGTTTTGAATCTATAACGGGGACTCTAAAAATCTATAACGGGGCGTTTGGATCCCTTCATTTCAGAGGAATTGGAATTCACTCAATAAAATAACTTATTTAGTTTGGAATTTGACATTCCACCGCTTTCTAAAGTTCAGATATAAGTCTATCTCAAATTCATGGGGTAAAGGGTGGGAAATGATTTTATGCATTAGTAGAATTTGTTTCTACTCTGTAACTTACATGACAGTCTTCGTCTGACTCCTCTATAGTAAAAATGTAGCACATAAATATCTCAAACATCTTGTTAATAATAGTATACAATATATTTTGCATAAAACTGAATTAGCTTAATTGATATATACCTAAATTACTATTATTAGAATGGAATTCAATTCCAATGATCCAAACGGGGCGTAAGGTTTTGGTCAGCAGATTGTGCATATGGTTGTACAAAATATTATTTTGCATTTTTAATGTTTCTTGCAGTATTTAAAGAGCGGAGTTTGAAATATGAGTTGAGATAGGTAAGGATGCTAGAGATAGCATAATGTTAAGCTTTTTATGTCATATAGTAATATTTTGTGCCTTCACTTTTCTTCATTCATGTGTTTTATGCTTTCGACACTAATGTGGAAATTTTTTTCACCCAAAGAATAGGTGTTGATAAGGATTTCCATAAAATCACTTGTCAGTATGCAACTCTCCAATGTATGTTTACTGCTTGTTTGGATCAAACTCTTAGCCTTGTATAATTGTGATCCATGTGCAACACTATGTCTCGCGAGCAGAGCATGTTGTTTCTCCGTAGGTGGCACACTCAGTCTATGCCAATGGTTGGGGAGATGCACCTCTCGTTGTTCTCCATCAGAATCCATCCTCTTTGTGTGTGCGTTATGGACTATGTCATACGATCCTAGTGGTTGTACACTGTTGTGGGCATTGGGCCTGCGACGCAGTGCCAGGTCGGACACAAGTATTGTTCATGTGTAGGTACTGTAGCACGTGAATGGTACCAACCAGATTGGATTTATTAGGGTTTCTTAGCTATTAAGGTAAGGTTATCCCTCTATATAAGGATGGGTAGGATGTTATTAGGTTCTGTTTGTAATATCTAGAGCTAATAATTAGCTGCTAGAATTAACTTTAGAGGTTCCAAACACTCCTAACTAATTGTTAGCTAACAAGTAGTTGATTAGCTAGCTTAATCCAACTAACAATTTGTTAACTTAACTATTAGCTCCAGGGGTTCTAAACAGAGCCTTAAAAGGCAAGCAAGAATAATAGATCTAAGTTTACTTAAGGGCCTCCTACAAGAGGGTGAGTACCAGATCTATCTTGCCAAATATTTGTGTTTGTAACAATTTGGTATCATATCCAAATACATGTCCCCACTTAAACTTCTCTTGATCTTTCTCTTGAGGATGAATCCTCTTTCTCCGTGGGATCCGACGCTGCCTTTGGGGGGCATCCGTGGCAGCTTCCTTCTTGTGCCAAACATTGTCCCTTGCGCCATTTATGGATTATCACATGTGCTGAAAACATTGTGAAGAACAAGTCTTGTTTACTCCACTCAGTATACAATCTAGAAGTTAAGGATTCATTTACTTGTACGTAAGAGAAATGACCAAGGAACAGGCTGCTGATCTGATGGCCCCTTTGGACTTGGAGGGGAGTTACAGGCTCAATCCGAGACCACTAAATCAATTAAGCGATCGCACGGGTTCAGCTCTATGACAAGAGTAAAAATCCGAAAAAAGGTGTAGTAAACTTCAGTTCGATCTGTTCTGCAAACTCGGACTACCGAATAATAGTGTGAACCGGCATGAATGATTGTAATGGTTTGTTTAGTCATGAATTGAGCTAAGAAATTGCATTCATGTTGCAATGAGTTATTATATTTGAGCAATCAGTGTTGGCATTTATATTGCTCTACAAAAGATGAGTGACTAGGGTATGTTTGGTTCCAGGAGATAAATCAAACTAACTAAAATTTAGCTCCTCTTTAGAAGCTAAAAGTAACTAAAAACTCTTCCGCTTTAGCTCATGAGGCGCTAAACCATCGAACGTTTGGTATTAAAAAAAAGAGTGAAACAAATAAGGGCCCATCCGGGTTCGAACCGGAGACCTATCGATCTGCAGTCGATTGCTCTACCACTGAGCTATGGACCCATTTGCTGTTTACTTCTGTTTTACTTTTGACAGATCGTTAGTTCCGTATCCTCTAGGCTGATACCACCACCATATGTCCAAAAAGGAGAGCGTACTCCTATGCTATGGTACTAGACTACTAGTAGTAGCAAAACACACGATTACATGCACAAGGCACCAGGCTGATTCAAAACAAATCACTCCAGTCGAGCAGTGCATTCTGTGGTGGAGGAATGGTCTGGACTTGCATTGCAGGCTCGACGGAGGTTAACAACTAACGACACCAGGTCTGGATCTAGCTGAGTGGGTACGCAATACTACCTACTTTATTAACCTCCGTCGTAAAAATAAGGGATCTAAATTTATCGTAAGTCAAATCATGTTCCTACCGATGGTAACTGAGCAATGTTTAGTCGGTCATAATATTGACTGAGTAAACTCTTCACGACAAATAGCGCTTTAATATATTTTAAAATTAAAAGTTTTGCGGTTTAAACACATTGTTGATAGGTATAAACTTAAAAAAGTCGGGACCCATGCCAAAGCGAGATATCCACTCTTCTGGGACCTTTTTTTATTGTTTTCGACGAGGGGACTACATTTATTCATTATTATTATTGACAACCTATGTACATGGAAGAGGCTCAAGGACGCCTCCACTCCACTCCAGTTGCACCGACAAGGGACAAGGCAAGGCAAAACCGTCGCTAGCTACAAGCGAAGTTCACAACCGTGACAGGGATGGGATTACACACGACACGACGAGCAGAGTTGCAAAAGAGAGCAAACGTTCCTCTCCATGCAGAGTAGTACCTAGTACGACGGCGTCTATTTGCATCTACGTGTCATCAGTAGTACAGCATCACAGGATTCACGGGAGCACCGGTCTGATTTTGCGATGATCAATCAGCTCGGATGAGCCTCCTCACCATTCTGGCAAAAACAAAAAAAAACCCGACAAGGGCACGTACATATAAGTGACGAACACGAATATCATAATCCAGCAACGTTCTAGGCAGAATGGAGGATTACGCACGCCTATATATTTACCTTCGTGTCGCCTCTGGCGGCGGCGGCGGCCCTCTTGGCCGCCTCGGCCTTGGCCTTGTCCTCCTTCCTCCTCAGTTTCTCCAGCTTCTCCCGCTCCATCTTCTGCTTTACTCAAACGAATCCCCAATTCGATCAACTCACTCAGTCTAGCAGGACGAAACGCGAAACGATCGCACCCGACCACACATAATCAGTCAGTCAGTACTCAGTAGGCAACCGGTCACCTGTATGTAGACGTTCTCGGCGGCGCGCTCCTCCTCGCTGAGCAGCCTGCCGGAGGCCTTGTCGCTGAAGTAGCGCGACACGCCCTCCATCCTCCTCGCCACGGCCGCCCACGCAGGCCGCTGGGCAGTAACGCTCGCCGCCACGGTCCTTCTTGTAGCCATCCCCGGTCCGGTCGCTTCCGCACCCCACGCTGTTCTCACTTCTTGCCCGGCAAGTAAGCAGGCAGGGTTCGCTTCCTCACCAGGAACACACACGACCGCGTCGACACGTTGCCGGTGACACTAGTAGCGGATCTTTTAAACCGGATCGGTACGCCTTATCTCTATCTTGTACTATAGTATATAGGAGGGAGGGTCTGTCAGTGTCAGGCCGATGCTCCGAACCTGCCAGATTCCCACGTGAGAGGATAAGGATGAGCCGAGCCCGAGAGCGAACACGGTTTTGTGAAACCGCGACGGAAGCACAGGCAGTCAGGCACAGCACTACGCTTGTATTCTTTCCTGTTTCTGGTTCTTTTCTGGCCCAATCAAGCCCATCAAAGCCTTGCATAGCACTGGCCCTGTGGCCCATCAAAGAAGGACTGCCTTATACCAAGACAAGTCAACAACAACAACGGTAGGCCCCAGGGCGGCGCCTTTTTTCTCCTTACAACTGACGGTTTTATTTCTCGGCGACCTCCCCTGCTATATGCATTTGTGCAAGACGTGAAAGCAGCCATCCACGTCCATTAGATGTCAATCCAACGGTATATGTTTATTTTCCGATTTACCCCTCCCTCCCCTCCCATCCTCTCCTATTCTTTTTCTGAACACCCCCTGCCATTTTCTTTCTTCCCTGCCTTTTCCCCCCTACTCTGTGCACACACTCGAGAGTCGAGACTCAGTTGTCACCGCTCCCCGCCGTCCTGCTGATAAGATTGCTCACATCTGCTCCCTCCCCAGACAGCAAGTGAAGAATCAGGTTGTAGAAATTGTATTGGGTTTAGGGTTGGAGCAGGGTGTTTTCAGAAAAAAAAGAATAGGAGAGGGGGAGGGTTAAATCGCGAATTTCTCTGCTTGCTTGAGACCACAGCAGTCGCAAGTCGCAAGTCGCAAGTCCCAACTCAGGTCAGGTGAGGGGTAGGTGAAGTGGGAAGGCGCGCGGAGGGGAGGGGAGGAGAGGAGGATGGCTGCAGCCGCGGGGAGGAAGGTGGCGGTCGCCGCCGTGCAGTTCGCCTGCACCGACGTCGAGGCGGAGAACGTCGCCACCGCCGAGAGGTTTGCTATTGCCCGCCCGCCTGCCCGCCTACATCCCTAAGTTAACACCGCACCTGATTCCCTCTCCCCCCGAGAAGCCGAACTCCTAGCCGTTCAGTCTACTCGCGGTCTCGCAGACGTGCAAGTTTGCTGGAGTTGTGATGTCTAACGCCCTCCTATCATGCTCAGTAGCACGTGGTCCTGGTGTCAGCGGTTGCTGCTAACAAGGGGTTGGTTCGTGATGGTTTATTATACTGATGAAACCTGCACTGGATGCGCACCCCTAGTGCTTGATTTGCACGCTCGAGTTTGCTTTCGGTACCGGTGCCACAAGTAGTTCCTCTCATTGACTTTTGTGTCTTTATTTTTACCATCAAGTATCTATCCTGATAACCGATTTCGTAGTAGCTAGTAGTTATCACGTACGGCCCCTATTATTATCTTCTACATGTAATTCGAATCCGCTATAAAAATTTTAGTACAAAATCACCTCTGATAAAACTATAAAGATCTTATATCATAACTTCCGTGTACCTACACATTGGATCGGACAATCCTGTCGGCTACTTTATTCTCAACTCCATTCTTTTTTCTGTCAGCTACTTTACTCTTGCAGTGAATTATTGAGGCATCTGCTTTGGTGTCTGGATTCGGTTATGTAGCTTGAGATGCTGTGCTTTTGGTTAATACAATTAAGGGCCTGCTTGGGAATGCAGTTTTGAAATAATGTAGTTTTGAGATACCATAGTTTACAATTGTACATGACAAAAATACTACGGTATTACTTTACCACAGTAAAACTATAGTATTGCTCAAAACCGAGATCTGTTTGGTTCTATTGGAAAAACAAAGTATATGTAGAGAGAAAAGAAGAAAACCGAGGTCATGAGTGGAGTTTCAAAAACTCCAAAAATACCATAGTTTTGCGTAAACCATGGTATTTAAAACTGAGTTTTGACTATACAAACCAAACACCTTTTGAGCTCCAATACTATAGTATCATCAAATACCATAGTATTGTTTCAAAACTGCAAAAATACTACGATTCCAAACAGGGCCTAAAGTATGCATTCATGTATTAATCCTTCAATACAGTCTTACATAACCATTTGTATCAGCTACTTAATCCTCATTTATGCATTTCTGACGGCTTCTTGGGGAATCCCAATAACAAGTTAAATGATACTATGTTTCTGCTTGTTCAGCTGTTGGGATTTGGGTTACTTATGGTACAAGCTCTCCTATATTCTAGTACAGTAAAGTAAAAAGTCTGTCTCCAAGCCTGTTTCTGTAGTTGTATGGTCTCCACCGAAAAAACACTGCAGACTTGGTTCCTGTCTACAATTTAGGTCCTGTTTGGGAACAAAGTTTTTGGAAACCACAGTTTTTGAAATACTACAGTATACAGAGAAAACTGAGGTATAAACCTAAGTTTAGAATACTTCAAAAGAACTGCAGTATTTGTAATACTTTAGTTTTGAAAACAGAGATTTAGCTGGCTTGCCAAACACCTTTTGGTATATAATACTACAGTTTTTGAGAATACTGCAGTATTCTTCCAAAACTTTGAAAAAACTTCACTCCCAAACACCCCCTTAGCCAAGTTTTCAAACCGAAGCACATCTTGGTAAATTAGCAACGATATGCTTGATGTGTCAGTTTTCCACCCTCTGCAGTTTTAACTCTTGTGCCACTTTTCTAGGAAAGCTTTGTAGGAAACCCAGTTGGATGCACTATACTTTGTTTTGATTATATATTTTAGTGAAAAACAAAACCCCGAATTCCAAAATTTGTCTTGTCTTCACTCTTCACTTCATTTGCAATTGCAAATTTCTTGCACCCCATGTTGGTGCATCATAACAACAGTATTGTTTATCTTGCTGGATGGAATTTCTTGAACTTACTCTGTTTCTGATTTTCTGTTACTTCCCCTTGCTACTTCATTTCCATACATGTAGCATATTTTGAGTCGTAGCTTTAGTTGAGTGCATTTTTTTGTGACAAAGCTTTTTTATTGTTATGAGCTTGGTGGATGTTCTAAATTTTTATTGTTTCTTTTGATCTAGTACTCGCCATTAGTGTCAATGTGGCGTTCATTTACTTTCACTGCCATTCTCTGCTGGATAGTCAGTCATTAAGTCACAAGTTTTAGAACTTGTTTTGGTCAGTATTACATCATCTTGTGTGTTCAAAATTCAGCAGTTTTAGAACTTTTACAAGATTTAGAATAAGAAATATATTCTGACTACCCTAGGAGATTTAGACATCCACCATTGGAATTATTTTACTTAAAATAACAGGGAATACATGTTTTTCAGTTTTAGCTATCACTCTGTTTTTTTTTTTTTTGCTTAAACATGCTGGAGAGCTACATGTCATTTCATTAAAAAAGAAAGTTGGATGTACAACACTCAGCACACACCCACATTCACCCAGATTTAAATTACATTGCTGAAAAATCATGAAAGCTTAGGGACTGATCACTTGTTTTACAGGTTGATTAGAGAAGCACACAAGAAAGGTGCAAAGATTGTACTCGTTCAGGTAAATTTATGTGATAGCTATGGATCATCAAGATTTTAATTGCAATGCTTCTTTTCAAAACTGAAAGCAGAAAGGGCATAGGAGTTTGGACAGATATTCTCGTTTCCGTTTTCCTTAAATTTTTTATTCAATCTCTCCCTCATATTTCTTAAATGTCCTAGGAATTGTTTGAGGGGCACTATTTCTGCCAAGCTCAAAGACTGGATTTCTTTCGGCGCGCTAAGCCTTACAAAGGCAATCCAACTATTATAAGGTAGACATGCTTGTTCCTGTCAGCAGTCAATAAAAACATGTATTCTATTTCTTTGGCATTTAGGCAGCTTTGCCCCTCATGGTCCATAGGATGCAACAGCTTGCAAAGGAGCTGGAAGTTGTCATACCTGTCAGTTTTTTCGAAGAAGCAAACAATGCACATTATAATTCGGTGGCTATTATCGATGCTGATGGCGCTGATCTTGGACTCTATCGCAAATCACACATTCCAGATGGACCAGGTAAGGTCAATAGGCTTTTCCTGTTCTGCCATACATTGGGTTATCTCATCTATAAAGCCGCTTCTGTTTGTCAGGATATCAAGAGAAGTTTTATTTCAACCCCGGTGACACTGGCTTTAAGGTGATTCCTGTTCTATAACTTTATATATATTCCTGGCAAAAAAATATAGATGTATACGATGTGACTTTTAATTGTCATTGATATAAGCAAAAGTTCACTTAAATGCATTTACTGCTATTGACGCAGGCTTTCAAAACCAAGTATGCCACCATTGGTGTTGGTAAGTTATTTATGTTCTGCAGTGTTATAGGCTCTTATTTAGTTTAAGTACAGTAGCACTAATAGTAATTAATACGACTTAATATCGATCATAACTCTAATGTCATCATTCTTGACCTTGTAGGAATCTGCTGGGATCAGTGGTTTCCAGAGTGTGCAAGAGCAATGGCACTTCTGGGGGCTGAAATACTGTTTTATCCCACTGCAATTGGATCCGAACCCCAGGATTGTAACCTGGATTCCCGTGAACATTGGAAGCGGGTTATGCAAGGCCATGCTGGTGCCAACTTGGTACTGTTTGTTGTATTGTACAAGTTCATGATGCGCTATGACCTTCATTGAGGAACAACAAAGATGTTTCTTTGTTGTTCCTCTAAGTGATACTGGTGAAGCATCCACTTCTCTGGTCGCGTTATGATTTCAGCTTGAATTATCCAGGTCCCTCTTGTTGCTTCCAACCGGATTGGCAGAGAAACTGTTGACACTGAGCATGGCAAGAGCTCGATAACCTTCTATGGGAATTCCTTCATTGCAGGTAATCTAGCTCGTGTATATCTTTATACTTGTAGATAGAAGGTTAAATGTCAGAAACACGACTTCAATTGAATTCTCTGCAGGACCAACCGGAGAAATAGTGAAGCTTGCTAACGACAAAGACGAGGAAGTGCTGGTGGCAGAGTTTGACTTGGATGAGATCAAGTCGATTAGGCATGGTTGGGGGATATTCAGGGACCGGCGCCCTGAACTATACAAAGTGCTACTGACGTTGGATGGCGAGAAACAATCATAAACCCCGGTCTCACGCTTAATAGTGGTAAGGCACAGGCAGGCTCCAGCTCCACATCAATGTTAGATTTTTTTTTTCTCCTTTTTTACCCTGTCCAACGATGCCATGCCTGCATTTGTACAAGCCATCTGCGCGTGTTCACCATTTCACATTCAGCAAAATAAATAATTTTCGTGCAATGTCATTCTATGTCGGGGGAGAATTTAGAGCTCCAGTTCATGACTGCATCAATGGTTCCTCGTTAAACTTTGATTTATGGGTAGCATTGGTCTATCAAAGTAGGAAGGTCATACCTGGCAGAAGGTGCGGAATCAGCATATTTGATTCCAAATGCCATTCACGATGGTCGATGGCCTTTAACCGTCAACCATCCACTACCTTTGGCATGTGACATGTACCTTTTTTTCCATCAAAAAGCTCAGGATTCTTGTGAACTCTGTCGTCTGTGAAACCCTAAAGTGCTCTGCAGCAGGAAAAATGTGATGCCAGGTCGGTACAAGTGCCACGCAAATACTAGCATAGTATTGGTTTTTGTACTTGGTTTAAGGTTCTGGACCTGAGTGTTTTTCCTTGTTGATTCCAGCCACTAGAGTAACTGAACTGCTTCACTAGCTTACTGCAAAACCCTGGGCAATGGACTGTGTGATTAAACACTGATGAGGCGGCATTGAACATAAATTCCGCTGTATTTACATCTCTCTGCAAGTGGCCAAAAACAAACAGTAGGCGTGTGGAATTGGTTGGAGCCGAAGTCTAAAACCCTGAACTACACTTCTCGTTGCCCTGTCGTGTTTTCTCTCCGTTTTATCTGGCGCAAGTTGCATCTGCTGGATCTTGGCCCTCCTCGGCCTACTGGCACCTGTCGTCCGGCTGGGGCTGGGCGAACTGGAGCTTGAACCGGCCGTCCTCCCGGCGCGCCTGGAGCAGCTCCCGCAACGGTATCCTGACCTCCCTCAGCACGAGACGGCCGTCCTCCCGCAGCGGCCGGAGGTAGAGCCACGGCTTCCCGCCGGCCCCGATCAGCGAGATCGGCGGCGGGAACGCTGGCCTGGCGTTCCTCGCCCTCCCCGTTTCCTCGTGGCCTCCGTCACGATGCTGCCTCTTGCACGTCGGTGCCTGCCCGACGTCGACGCAGGCGGCAGCGTTGTCGTCGACGTCGTCGGTGAGATCGATGTCGCCGGAGCTCTCTGAGCCGAGGCCCTCGGTGCAGATGTCGAGGTGGTGCGACAGGAAGGACGGTCGTGGCAGTGGGGGCGGCGGCGGTGGTGCGGACTGCTGGACGGCGCCGTCGACGTCGATGAACGTGGCCGGCAGCAGAACCTGCGGCGGGCGGGCCCCCTGGTAGGCGTAGGCGCACGCCGTCGCGGCCATGCACGCCTCGCGCGCGTGGTGAGGCAAAGTCGCCCTCGTCTTTGTGGTCGGTGTGGTGGGCTTGAGATATGGTGGCGTCCAGAGTTATAGGGGCGAGGCGTATGGGACCCGGAGCGGGAGGGGGGACTCGTGGCCTCGTCTTGGGACGCCTTGAAGAGGAGCGGTGGCGAGTGGCGGCTACGGCTACGGCTACGGGCTACGGCGCCCCTGCCCCTGCGCGCGGGGCAGCGGCCAGCCCCACGGTTTGGACGTCCCTTCCCTCCCTGCTCCCTCCCACTCCCACCCCACCCTGCTCGAATGCTGGATTCCGGGCTGGGAAATCGCGTGCACACAAGAGCTGGAACGAAGGACCCGTCCATCTGGTCTGTTCCTATCTTGGGCACGGCAGCGATTTGATTACCTTGAGACCGGCAGTATTTCGCGCGGGTCGTCTTTGATCGGCGCCGCACGCGTTCCGCTGTGCTGCGCCGTGTCAAATTATAAATATCATGTGATAGTCTCACAATAAATCGCGATCTGCTGTAGCGCACAGGTTACATTATTACACATAACACAAGACAAGATAGGGTTTTGGCACCTCATCCTTCTCAGTGCCTCCAAACAAATCGGGAAGGCCTGGCGTACGTATATATCAGCGTACAGATATAATAGAGAAGGCAAAACGGACAGATTGAACATGGCATGCAGCTGACACGAAGAAAATAATTAGTAGATAATAGTTAGCTGTTAATAGTTATCTTCTTGGATCCAAACAAAACAAATCCAGCTAGTTTAGGGCCGGTCCTGATATTTTGGGGCCCTAAGCGAAAATCTATATAGAGGCCCTATACGAAAGTTTGATTCTGCTATTTTTTCAACTTTAAATGATATCTGAAAAATAAAATAAGTTGATGATTTATATTTTTTTCAGAATGATATGATTGGAGACTGTTACAATATTTCAGATTATGTAATATAACTCTGCATTTGCTTTGAGAGCGAGTATTTTACTTTTAATTTGTCAAACTAGCCTAAACCTTAAAATGTACAGTAAACCAAATTTAAATACATTAGAGCAAATTTTCTGAAAACAAATTTCAGCAAACTAAACTTAGATTAAGCAACGTAGGTTATCAGGTGGCCATCCGGTAGGCTAGAATTAAGCAACGCGACAGGCACAGGTGTACAACACCTTCCGACCTTCCCGCATCAATTAATATTTAGTATTCGTTATAAGCAGAATGTTGCATGACCTCAAAGAGACGATTGCCAGAAAATCATAGAGACACAACAAAAAAATCGAGAATAGAGATTTACATGTAACATATATGTATTTGAACATAATCTGGACAAACGGAGGCCCTACTGATCTTGGGGGCCCTAAGCGGTCGCATACCCTGTATACCCTCAGGGCCGGCCCTGAGCTAGTTGTTAGCTGAGTAACTAACTAACAACTACTCTCTCCGTTTCTTTTTAGTTGTCGCTGGATAGTGTAAAATTAAACTATCCAGCGACAACTAAAAAGAAACAGAGAGAGTATTTTACTAGACCAAACTAACAGTTAGCAACTAATATTAGCAACTAATATTACCTATTAGCTAGATCCCTAATATATAGTGGAGCCGTGCATCCCAAATTTCTCGCATGATATGGCTCACTTTATTACAGCCGATTAATTAGTAAAAGCCATTTGATTGGCACCATTTAATCCTCTTTTTTGCAATACGATTGTATTCTTATCTCTTTGTGTAAAATAAATCAACTTTTGGAGTAGTCTCCTATGCCAAATGGTAGGTTTGATTAAATCTATAGGAAAACCATAAAGGAGTACCGTCTTTAGCCTAGGCTATCTCTAGCAGCTTACCTATCTATACTCAGCGAACAATACATTCTACATTGCAAAATAGTGCAAAAAATGTTTTTTGGTGACTATATGGGTGAAATGTCAGGCACAGTCTTATTCTTGTGCTATTTGGTTTGAAATTTGATATTCCACAACTTTCTAAAATTTTGATATAAGCCTATCGTAGACTCATGGAGCAAGATATACAAGTTGATTCCAAAGATTTTATGTTTCTACTCTATACTTTATAAACTGTTCTTTAGCTCACTCTACAACAAAGTGTAGCACATAAGTATCTGTTTCATACGACCAACAATAGCATACAATTATAATCTACGCGCGACCAGTAATGGCATCTCAAGTAGTATTTTATTGGTTTTTCAGCTAACATGTCAATCGTTCATGTAGGTATATGTACTCCTATGTGTTTTCCTAAAGGGATGCCTCTAGAAACTCGGACACTTCGGGGTCCCATGTTGGAACTTCCACAGTAGAGGAAGTTCACAAAGCAGAAACACCATATAACGGACAGATCATATGTAGCTCTGGCTCTGCTATAGCCAATAGCAACAGAGGAAGCACTGACCTAGTAACACAGATTACACCTCCAATTATTCAATATCTCGAACGTTTCTGTGACACAATAGAATTTATTTTGGATCTTCTCTTGGCCCCAACCCCAAGTCAGACTTCACCACCACTTAGATGTTGTAATCCTCTATTAGCTAGAGTACAAAAGAGTTGTGATGTTTATATCGTGATTTGGTTTGCCATCAACGGTAGGGTGTGACAAGCATTCAAGCTGTCCAGACAACATTTGGACACCTTGTAATAATTATATGTGTGTTTTTGGCGCGCAATGTATTTCTTGCTTATGTATTTATAAATGCAAATAACGGATCTTCTGATTTTTAAGCTACATGTAATACTTCCTTCGATCTTTTTTATTTATCATTTGCTAGTATAAAGTTGAACAACCCATCGACAAATAATAAAAGTGGAGGATGTATTTAGATACTAGCCACTATTGCATAGCTCTATTAAGGTGTTTAGACTATTCATCTTTTTCGGTTAACAAATAAAGTAGCTATGTCAAACTACCACTTATAAATTATGCGTCATTTGAACTCTCTGTTGAGTCAAACATATATAATTTCAGTCAATTCCATATGAAAGAAAATATAACAACATCTACAACATCAATGTATCAGCAGTAGCCCCAACACCCTAAAAAACATCTTCCACACCACACTTCAATAAAAACCATAACATCAGAGAGTATGAAAGATATTAACTATAACCTACAAGACAAGATGATATAAAGAAAGTTCTATGTGTGATCATCATAAAAAATACAACAAAGACTTATTTGTGGTGTATATCAATAAGTGTGCATTCGTGTTGTTAATTTCCCATCCCATGCATCAAACGCCTTTGAAACTATGTACCTAAGATCATAGAACAAGTGTATGGGCTTTATAAAAAAACACTAGCAAGTCAACTGCCTTAACTGAGTTATTTAAATCATAATTTGATTAAATATCAAATTTAAATAATATGATAATAAATGTGTCAATTGATTTTATAAAGATATTGATATACTCCAAAATGTAAATGTGATTGATGCAAAAAATAATATATGACTTGAATTCTACTCACATGTCCTAAACAGGAGGAGCGAGGGCTACAACCATGGTTTAATGTACCAATCCAGCTACGGTTTCTTCAAATACATTCCAACAAAAAAGTACAAATACAATTATGTACTTCACATATTCCATATTTCATAATTTAGATAGCAATATCATACGCTATAAAAAATACCACATTGCAAAGTAAATAAATAACTTGATCTTTAGATTAACTGACTAGTGTGAGAACTTAAATCTGATGAAGACAATTCAAACAACAAAGTTAAAGCACGTGGACCATAGTGTCACATTAACTTGCCTTCACTGATGATTAAAAGTGAGAGCTAAACATGATTAGAAGGTACACCACCTGATCACAAGCAAACCTCAGTACCAACACCATCATAAGAACAAACCATATATTACACACTAGCCTAATCCTGCCTTCAAGCATCTATCATTGTAACACCTCGTCCACTCCCGGACCGGTGGTACTACTCCTGACAGCCCTCTAATATCATAGACAATCCATATAAACCAACATGAGTCTTTTGTGCGCACTTTGTCCTCACTCATGCACACCTGAGAAAACTTCCTGGTCGGTTACCCATCCCCAAATTGCTCCAAGCCAAGCACACTTAACCTGAAGATTCTTTCGAGATAGGTTTTCAAAAAAGAAGATGCACATTGTTGGTATGAGTTCTATATTAATTCTATTAAGCCTTGGACCAGGATATCACCATCCACTAGGGCTAGGATATCACAATCATTTTGCTACTATTCTTGACAAACGAACTATATCTTCTCTTTTCCATATACTTTTAATCACATATTAAAATTTATCTAAGAATTACCAGATGATAGAAAATCCATTATCTATAACTTAGGTATTAAAAAATTGGCATAAGAGATACCAAAGATGGTATAAACACTCTCTTAACTTGTGAATCAAAGAACAAAAGTAAGAACTCGAAAGTATGCAACTCAATTGATGTGGCAACTGCATATGTATAATAAAGATCTTGACTATGGGGTTTCATAAACTGATAATTGTATCTATTCAAAGACAAAATTACTAAAGCAAAACTCAAGCTTTAACATAGGCGACAATAGTATAAGGGGCATGCAAGGTCCCGTATTCATGTCTATAAGAGTCTCAACACGTTACAAGACCCAAACAACCCTGTAAGGAAAATGACCCCGGGCCATTTAGCTCAATAGGTTTTGGTGTTTGATGATCAACATAACCTGTGGACAAATGTATTTCCCAAGTATCTGTGTGTTGTAGTTCACAGGATGCGAAGTGGATTGGACTGAGGCTCTGAGGATGCAACACCTCAAAGAAGACATTATAAGACTCATAGAAGACATTACAAAGTAATATTGAAGACACTTTATACATGCTAAGAGTCCAACACATCAAGAAGTAGAAGTGAGATACAAAGCTACAAAACAAAAGTGAAGTTGATAAAGTTGAGAGGAAGGGCTGACTGAATTGGAAGTGTTTAACAACACGAAATCTATTCAAACTGACATGGCTTCAAATCTGAGATGTAGACAATTTTATAAGCTTTCCAAAAAGTCCAAGATCATCAAAATCAGAGTTCGAAGCTAAAAGTTATGCCCACAATACGAAGTCGGAATTGCTGAAAAACTGCAGTAGCATATGGGATGTCCGGTGCACACTGGCCTGTTCGGTGTGCCAAATTTACTCAAACTGATATGTCTTCAACTCTGAGATGTAGATAATTTCATAATATTTCCAAAAAGTACAAGATCATCGAAATCAGAGTTCGGAGCTAAAAGTTATGGCCAAAATACGACAAGCGGACATGGGCTGTCCGGTGCGCCATCTTCGGAAGCTCCAACGGCTACTTTTAACGGCTAGTACACGTGGCATGACCGGTGCACCACCGGACAGTCCGGTGCACCTATCTGGTGCGCCACAGAAAGCTGCAGAACTGCTTTCCAACGGCTATATTTGAGTTGGGGCCTATATATACTTCACCCAGCCGGCCATTTGAAGGTGTGGGAGCCCAAGAGACATACCAAGGCATATAGTAGACATTCCCAAGTGCTCTTACACCCAAGTGCCTAATAGAATCACTCGGTGATTAGCATATGTGCTTTGCGAAGTGCTTAGGTTAGTTAGACCGCTTTAGCGCTTGCTCTAGGTGAACCCTAGATTGTTGAGTGAGTTTAGACAAACCTCACAACCCCTCGGCTCTTGCGTGAGTCGTTGTAATTGTACCGAGTGGGGCGAGAGTCTTGCGAGACCGTGACGACCGCGTTTGTGTCACGGCCGCCACCGTGTACCGGAGGGAACGAGGCCCGCGACGTTTCGGCCGGAACCTCGATAGTGGAGACGGCGGGGAGCGTCCGAGAGGAGCCGGAAGCGGAGCACCACTTGCGCGTGGAGAAGGCCCGCGACTCTCTACGAAGTTACTCGACCGAGGTGATTGGCCCTCGCGTGGGCTTCCCTTTGCGTAGGGGCACCAACGAGGATTAGTCGGGACCATACGTGGTTCCGGATACCTCGGTAAAAATACCGGCGTCATCCATGAAAGTTTGCTTCTCTACTTTGCTCTTTAAGTTTCCGCATTTATATTAAGCATTTAAGTTTCAATCTTGTATTCATACTTATCTAGTGAAGATTGAAACTTAGCCTTTGCAGTACAGATAGCAACACTTAGACAAAACCTAGTTTGCACATTCTAGTTTGATTA
This sequence comes from Zea mays, assembly GCF_902167145.1. Taxonomy (NCBI): domain Eukaryota; kingdom Viridiplantae; phylum Streptophyta; class Magnoliopsida; order Poales; family Poaceae; genus Zea; species Zea mays. Next base: position 172,526,940 of record NC_050100.1, on the reverse strand, counting down.
TTTGCATAGGTTTTGCTCTAGGGATTTATTTGTGGCCTAGTTTAGCGAAAGTTTTAGAAGTCCTAATTCACCCCTCCCCCCTCTTAGGCGTCACTCGTTTCCTACAAGTGGTATCAGAGCCTGGTTTGGCTCATTTGAAACGCTTTAGCTTCACCGCTAAAAGAGCCGATGCTTTTTAGAGGAAGAGATGGATACCCATAGGCCACCACACTTCGATGGCACTAACTTCCCATATTATAGTGCTAGAATGGCTTATTACCTAGAAGTCGTTGTTCTAGGTGTTTGGAGAGTCACTCGTGACGGGATGATACCCCCCAAGAATCCCGAGAAACCCACCACGAGTGAGGAAAAAGAAATTCATTTAAATGCTAGAGCCAAAAATTGCTTGTATGAATCTCTTAGCATGGATATTTTTAATCAAGTATTTACCTTAAAAACTGCTAATGAGATTTGGCTAAAATTGCATGAGCTCCATGACGGCACATCAAATGTCCGTGAGCAAAAACATTGCCTAGTCTTAAATGAGTATAATACTTTTGCTATGAGAGATGATGAGCTTGTTAGAGACATGTATTCTCGTTTAAATCTAATCATCAATGAGCTCAACTCTATTGGCATAAATAAGCTAAGTGATGCGGACATTGTGAGGAAGATTATCTCTCTGCTACCACAACGAAGATATGGGAGCATCATCACCATACTTCACAACATGGAGGACTTGAGTACCATGACCCCTACCATTGTGATTGGGAAAATCGCGGCTTTTGAGATGTCGCGAAAAATGTGTCGGGGAGAGGAGCCAACTTCCTCAAGGCCATATGCTTTTGCATGTGATGAAAGGAAGGGTAAAAAGAAGGCTCCCACTCCAAGTTCCTCAAGTGAAGAAGAGGAAGAAGAAGAAAGTGATGATAATGAAGATAATCAACCGTGCACATCATCCTCCAAGGACGAAGAAACAATCCGACGCGTCGGAAAGGTAATGGGGATGATCCGCAAGATTAATCTAATGGGTGTGCCTCTGCAGGTCGAAGATCTTCTCTTTAACATTTATAGGAAAAAGCAAAGAAAGAGAGGGTGCTTCGCATGTGGGGAGAAGGGCCACTTCAGGGACAACTGTCCAACTATGGCCGAACCCAAAAAGGAGAGGAGCAAAGGCAAGGCGCTAACAAGTGTTAGAACTTGGGATGATTCTTCAAGTGAAGATGAACCTCCAAGGACGCGCAACCATCGATCCTCATCACGGTCATCACACAAATGCCTTATGGCAAGAGGTAAAATGAGCATTCCATCCTCTAGTGATGATAGTAGTGATGATGATGGTGAGGGAAAACCCTCCGTAGATGAACTTGCGGAAGCCGTTAAATTTTTCCAGGATGTCTGCACTAAGCAAAAAGCTCAACTTAAAACCTTGAAAAATAAGTTGATTAGCTCCCAAAATGATTATAATGGATTGCTAGAAAAATTTGAAACTTTTGCAAACCTAAATTGTGAGCTGTCAACTAAAATTGAGCTATTAGAGTCTAGTGCTCCATCCACTGCTACTGATGATGGCCTTATTAAAAAGAATGACAAACTTAAGGCTAAGTTAGCTAGCTCCCAAGAAGCTATTGAAAATTTGCTAGAGAAAATGGAAATTCTTAGCATACACAATAATGAGCTAACTACTAAGCTAGAAAACATCGGTAGCACCCCAGCAGCATCTTTAGTTGAAATACCTAAAATTATTAAGAAAGATGCTTCTACTTCTTGTTTTGATTTAATTGATGATTCTAACCCCTGCAACCAAGTTCATGTTGAGAATATTGTTGTAGAAACATGTTCGGACGAGGTTGCAAAGGAAAATGAACAATTAAGGCAAGAAGTGGCTCGCCTTGGCAAGGCTTTGTATGACAAGAAAGGCAAAGCCAAGCAAATCCGACCTCCACAGGATAACACCACTGCGGGAGTGAACAAGCCTATGGAGGGAGAAACTGTGATTTGTAGGCTATGCCACATGGAAGGCCATAAGTCTTTCCAATGCAAGGCGATGACCGGGGATAAACAAAGGCAAAAGCTCAAGCAAAAGCCATCAAGCAAAATCTCCAACACCTACATCAAAAAGGTGGACAACAAGGCTGCTACACCATATTTGATCAAGAAGAAAAAGAATGGAAAGGTGATAGCAATCAAGTCCAACAAGCAAACCAACAAAGGAAAGGGGGCCAAACATATCTGGGTGTCAAAGGAAATAATTTCAACTATGAAAAGCACCAAGAAGGTTTGGATCCCGAAAGGGAAGTGAGTAGACCGAAGGTCAACGGGAAGTTTGGAGACTTGACAAAGTTGGGATGTATATCATGGGATACATCATATTGGATCAAGTTTATTGCCAAATGGGTTAGTGAATATCTTGGACCCAAATTTCCCCACCCATGACTAAGGTAACTAGATTTATTGTATTTCTTATCTTTAGATATGAGTATCTATTCACCTTGTATCTAGCTTTTTTTCATGCCTAGTATTTACTTTTGTTTTAAAATTATGCATACTAGGTAAATCACATGGTAGGATTGCTTGCTTTCAATTAAGCAAACCTACATGGCTTAAAATGTTTAATTAAGCACGGCACATAGCTTATTTAATATTCCTAAGTAAATGACACTAATGCATCAAAAGCTTATATCCTACAATTGGTATCATTTAACTTATATGTGCCAAAGTTCGGATTATAGATAATTTGCCCCTCTTGATATCAAATCAAAGTGCATGTCTCCTGCAAGTATTCAAAACTTGTATGCACACTTTCAGGGGGAGATTACTCTATAATCTAATACTTTGAGACTAACACCTTTTCAAGTCTATTTCATGTGATAGTCTCATTGTAAGGAAAATGAGGTCCCCGGAGAATGACAACAAACTTCCACTGCAAAATCTCCAAGAACTCTCATGTCTATCAAGCTCGCCATTGAACTTCAATCGGTATCTTTTGAGACGACATCTAGTATCATTTACATGTCTTCTCTAATATTTGATTAGACTATATTTCATATCATATACTTCCATGTTAATAAAAATGCATAAGTGGTTAACTCATATTCTGTTACATATGCATAAGGGAAGTTAGTCTTTTCAAATCATGTTTTGCACCTCTATTTCTCACATGCTTTTTCTTAAGTAGAAGATCTCTGTCAGGGGGAGTTTTTCTTCGTCTCTAAAGGGGGAGAAAATTCTTTCTAAAGGAGAACACTCATTTAGGGGGAGTAATCATCTGAGGGCCATTTTTTTCTTCCTACATGCTTTTAATGACTTCCTTTTCGGTGGTTGATGCCAAAGGGGGAGAAGTTTAGGGACCAAAGCAATGAAAACTATATCAAACACCAAACACCACTAATTTAAAATTTTATATCTACAAATGGTTTTTCAAGTGGTTTTGGTTATTTGGTCCAAAAATAGGAAGGAAGTGAATTATGGAGTTAGGGGGAGGTTTAAGTCCATAATATCACATTGTGAGGACAAACATGCATCTTAGCAAGTAGATTGCATATTATCATTCAAATAATTGTATTATTTGCTTGCTTTGGTTGTGTTGTCATCAATCACCAAAAAGGGGGAGATTGTAAGGAAAATGACCCCGGGCCATTTAGCTCAATAGGTTTTGGTGTTTGATGATCAACATAACCTGTGGACTAATGTATTTCCCAAGTATTTGTGTGTTGTAGTTCACAGGATGCGAAGTGGATTGGACTGAGGCTCTGATGATGCAACACCTCAAAGAAAACATTATAAGAATCATAGAAGACATTACAAAGTAATATTGAAGACACTTTATACATGCTAAGAGTCCAACACATCAAGAAGTAGAAGTGAGATACAAAGCTACAAAACAAAAGTGAAGTTGATAAAGTTGAGAGGAAGGGCTGACTTAATTGGAAGTGTTTCACAACATCAAATCTATTCAAACTGACATGGCTTCAACTCTGAGATGTAGACAATTTTATAAGCTTTCCAAAAAGTCCAAGATCATCAAAATCGGAGTTCGGAGCTAAAAGTTATGCCCACAATACGAAGTCGGAATTGCTGAAAAACTGCAGTAGCATATGGGATGTCCGGTACACACTGGCCTGTCCGGTGTGCCAAATTTACTCAAACTGACATGGCTTCAACTCTGGTATGTAGAGAATTTCATAATCTTTCCAAAAAGTACAAGATCATCGAAATCGGAGTTCGGAGCTAAAAGTTATGGCCAAAATACGACAAGCGGACATGAGCTATCCGGTGCACACCGAACCGTCAGGTGCGCCATCTTCGGAAGCTCCAACGACTACTTTTAACGGCTAGTACACATGGCATGTCCGGTGCACCACCAGACAGTCCGGTGCACCTGTCCGGTGCGCCACAGAAAATTGCAGAACTGCTTTCCAACGGCTATATTTGAGTTGGGGCCTATATATACTTCACCCAACCGGCCATTTGAAGGTGTGGGAGCCCAAGAGACATACCAAGGCATATAGTAGACATTCCCAAGTGATCTTACACCCAAGTGCCTAATAGAATCACTCGGTAATTAGCATAGGTGCTTTGCGAAGTGCTTAGGTTAGTTAGACCGCTTTAGCGCTTGCTCTAGGTGAACCCTAGATTGTTGAGTGAGTTTAGACAAACCTCACAACCCCTCGGCTCTTGCGTGAGTCGTTGTAATTGTACCGAGTGGGGCGAGAGTCTTGCGAGACCGTGACAACCGTGTTTGTGTCACGGCCGCCACCATGTACCGGAGGGAACGAGGCCCGCGGCGTTTCGACCGGAAGCTCGATAGTGGAGACGGCGGGGAGCGTCCGAGAGGAGCCGGAAGCGGAGCACCACTTGCGCGTGGAGAAGGCCCGCGGCTCTCTACGGAGTTACTCGACCGAGGTGCTCGGCCCTCGCGTGGGCTTCCCTTTGCGTAGGGGCACCAACGAGGATTAGTCGGGACCTTGCATGGTTCCGGATACCTCGGTAAAAATACTGGCGTCATCCACGAAAGTTTGCTTCTCTACTTTGCTCTTTAAGTTTCCACATTTATATTAAGCATTTAAGTTTCAATCTTGTATTCATACTTATCTAGTGAAGATTGAAACTTAGCCTTTGCGGTACAGATAGCAACACTTAGACAAAACCTAGTTTGCACATTCTAGTTTGATTATTTGCATAGGTTTTGCTCTAGGGATTTATTTGTGGCCTAGTTTAGCGAAAGTTTTAGAAGTCCTAATTCACCCCCTCTTAGGCGTCACCCGTTTCCTACAAACCCTAAATATGGTAATGCCACATTATGATTTTGGACACTGGTTTGTTTCATTTATTCTAATTGACTTCAACGATAATTGGACCTCAAACTGAAAGGGAAATGTGCCCTTGGGCAATTTCTATTATGTTTTGGTGATTAAGTGTCCAACACATTTAATTAAGTTCTTTTGTGCTAAATGAAGAGAGAAGTGCAAATCAAAGAGAAGGTATGTTTCTAGACTTAGTAGTTGGTTTTTGTATACTAATATATTTGTCTAAGTGCTAGAAACAGGAAAAGAAAGGATTGCAAAAAGACTTGGCTGTTTGCTGCCAAAGTCCAGCTCGGCCTGGCACACCGGACTGTCCGGTGGTGCACCGGACAGTGTACGGTGCGCTAGGCTGATCTCTGGTGAACAGGCCGCTCTCGAGAAAAGTTCGGCAGCGTACGGCTATAATTCACCGCCTGTCCGGTGGTGCACCGGACTGTCCGGTGAGCCAACAGTCGTCTGCGCCAACGGTCGGCCGCGCAATCCGTGGGCGACGCGTGGCAGCTCTAACGGTCGGCAGCGGGCACCGGACTGTCCGGTGTGCACCGGACAGTGTCCAGTGCGCCAATTGGCCCGGAGCTGCAACAGTCGTCTGTGCCAGAAAAGGAAGGAGATCGGCACCGGACAGGCTACAGTAGCTGTCCGGTGGTGCACCGGACTGTCCGGTGCAACACCCGACAGAAGGCAAGTTTGGCCTTCCTTGATTGATCTCCAACGGCTCCTAGCTGCCTTGGGGCTATAAAAGGGACCCCCAGGCGCATGGAGGAGCCAACCAAGCATTCACTAAGCATTCTAAGGCATCCAGACTCTGCTCCCGCGCATTCGCTTTGTTGTGTTAGAGATTTGAGCTCCATTCGAGTCGAGAACTCCCTGTGTGTCACTTGAGCTCAAGTCTTCACTTGTGTGCATTGGTGTGCTGCGTTTTTGAGTCTTGGTTGCGTTGCTCTTCCCAACCTTACTCTTGTGCGTTCTTTGTGATCAATCTTGTAAGGGCGAGAGGCTCCAACTTATGGAGATTCCTCGCAAACGGGAAAAGGATATAAGGAAGAAAAGTCGTGGTATTCAAGTTGATCATTGGATCACTTGAAAGGGGTTGAGTGCAACCCTCGTCCATTGGGACACCACAACTTGGAAGTAGGCAAGTGTTACTTGGCCGAACCACGGGATAAAATCGCGTGTCTCTTGTGATTGCTCTCTCTTTGATTGTCTGTGTTCGCAAGAGCTTGTCTCATTGACTTGATTAACCCGCACTAATATTTTTATAATCAAGGTTGTTGGAATTTAGTGTTGAATTTTACAGGATCACTTATTCACCCCCCCTCTAGGTGCTCTCAATTGGTATCGGAGCCATTCTCTTCACTTAAGGGACTAACCGCCCGAAGAGATGGATCCTAAGGGAAAGGGGATGGTGGTCAACGATAAGGAGAAGGAGTCCCTCTTCAACGAGCCAAGAGACGACAAGCCCACTGACTCTGGCTCGAGTCACAAGAAGAAGGACGGGAAGAAGAAGAGGCACATCAATAAGATCATCTACTACGACAGTGATGCCTCGTCTTCTTCACCACACGATGACGACGATGACTCCTCGTCAAAGAAGAAACCGGTGAATCAAAACTATTCATTTGATTATTCTCGTATTCCATTTAATTCTAATGCTCATCTGCTATCAATTCCACTTGGGAAACCTCCACACCTTGATGGAGAAGACTACTCTTTTTGGAGTCACAAAATGCGTAGTCACTTATTTTCTCTCCATCCTAGTATTTGGGAGATTGTTGAAAACAGAATGCATTTTGATAGTACTGACAATCCTATTTTCATAAATGAGCAAATTCATAAGAATGCACAAGCAATTACTGTTTTGCTAGCATCCTTGTACAGGGATGAATACAACAAGGTGAGCGGCTTGGACAACGCCAAGCAAATATGGGACACCCTCAAGATATCTCATGAGGGAAACGACGCCACCATGATCACCAAAATGGAGTTGGTGGAAGGCGAGCTGGGGAGATTTGCGATGATCAGGGGAGAGGAGCCAACACAGACCTACAACAGGCTCAAGACCCTCATCAACAAGATTAGAAGCTATGGAAGCACAAGATGGACAGACCACGATGTCGTCCGACTTATGCTAAGGTCATTCACAGTAATTGACCCCCATCTTGTAAACCTTATTCGTGAAAATCCCAGGTACACCAAAATGATGCCTGAGGAGATACTCGGAAAGTTCGTAAGCGGGCATATGATGGTAAAGGAAGCGCGATACGTGGATGATGCTGATGGTAAAGGAAGCGCGATACGTGGATGATGCTCTTAATGGCCCTCTACTTGTCTACGAGCCTCAACCCGTTGCTCTCAAAGCAACAAGCAGCAGGGAGGCGCTACCAAGCAAGGTGACACAAGTTGAGGCTGCTGGGCTAAACGAAGATGAGATGGCCCTAATCATCAAGCGCTTCAAGACCACACTGAAAGGACGCAAGGAGTACCCCAACAAGAACAAAGCAAGGGGAAAGCGCTCCTGTTTCAAATGCGGTAAGACTGGTCATTTCATAGCACAATGCCCCGATAATGATAATGATCAGGAACAAGAAAAGCATGGGAAGAGGGAGAAGAAGAAGGTTTACAAGAAGACGAAGGGCGAGGCGCACCTTGGCAAAGAATGGGATTCGGGCTGCTCTTCATCCGACTCCGACGATGAAGGACTGGCAGCCTCGGCCTTCAACAAATCTTCGCTCTTCCCCAACGAACGCCACACTTGCCTCATGGCCAAGGAAAAGAAGGTAAGTGTTCGAGATTCCCCTAAGTACACTAGTTCTAGCGATGATGATTCTTCCGATGATGAAGTAGATTACTCTAGCTTATTCAAAGGTTTAAATAGAGCTAAGGTAGAAAAGATCAATGAATTAATTGATGCTCTAAATGAAAAGGATAGATTGTTAGAAAAACAAGATGATATTTTATATGAGGAGCATGATAAACTTGTTAGTGTGCAAAAATCTCTTGCTCTAGAGATTAAAAGGAATGAAATGCTATCTTCTGAGTTATCTGCTTGCCATGAAATTGTATCTAGTTTAAAGAGTTTAAATGATGATTTAAATGCTAAGCTAGAGGAAGCTAATAAATCTAGTTCATGTGTAGAGCATGTTAGTATTTGTAATAAATGTAAGGACTTTGATGTTGATGCATGTAATGAACATCTTAATGCTATTACAAAATTGAATGATGAAGTGGCAAGTCTTAATGCTCAACTTAAGACGTGCAAAAATGATTTTGATAAGCTAAAATTTGCTAGGGATGCCTACATAATTGGTAGACACCCCTCAATTAAGGATGGGCTTGGCTTTCAAAGGGAAGCCAAGAACTTAACAAGCCATAGGGCTCCCATTCTCAACAAGGAGAAAGGAAAGGCCCCTATGACTAGTAGTCCTCAAAGGAACCATGCCTTTATCTATAATGAAAAAGTTGCTAGTCGTTCTCATTATAATATAAATTATGCTCATACTACTTATAATGATTCACATGCTATGTTTGCATCAAGTTCTACTTATGTGCATGGTAGAAGTAGGCCTAGAAAAAGTAATGTTGTGTCTCATGTGCCTAGGAGAATGTGCAATGAACCTTCCACTATTTACCATGTTTGCAATACTTCATTTGCACTTGTATGTAAGAATAAAAAAGTAGTTGCTAGAAAGTTGGGATCCAAATGCAAGGGAGACGAGACTTGTATTTGGGTTCCAAAGGCTATTGTGACTAACCTTGTAGGACCCAACAAGAGTTGGGTACCTAAAACCCAAGTGTAAATTACCTTGCAGGTTTATGCATCCCGGGGCTCAAGTTGGATTATCGACAGCGGATGCACAAACCACATGATGGGGGAAAAGAAGATGTTCACCTCCTACATCAAGAATAAGGATTCCCGGGATTCGATCATCTTTGGAGATGGGAATCAAGGCAAGGTTAAAGGACTGGGAAAGATAGCCATTACATCCGAGCATTCTATCTCCAATGTGTTCTTAGTTAAATCGCTCGGGTACAACTTATTGTCTGTAAGTCAATTATGTAACATGGGTTATAATTGTCTATTTACAAATATAGATGTTTCTGTCTTTAGAAGGAGTGATGGTTCATTAGCATTTAAGGGTGTATTAGACGGCAAACTCTACTTAGTTGATTTTTCGAAAGAGGAGGCCGATCTAGATGCATGCTTAATAGCTAAGACTAGCATGGGCTGGCTGTGGCATCGCCGTCTAGCACATGTTGGGATGAAGAACCTTTATAAACTTCTAAAGGGAGAACATGTGTTAGGACTAACCAATGTCTGCTTCGAGAAAGATAGACCTTGTGCAGCTTGTCAGGCAGGGAAACAGGTGGGAAGCACTCATCACAGCAAGAATGTGATGACAACATCAAGACCACTGGAGCTTCTTCACATGGACCTCTTCGGACCCGTTGCCTACCTTAGCATCGGGGGAAGTAAGTATGGTCTTGTAATTGTTGATGATTTTTCCCGCTTCACTTGGGTGTTCTTTTTGCGGGATAAATCAGAAACCCAAGGGACCCTAAAGCGCTTTCTAAAGAGGACTCAAAATGAATTTGAGCTCAAGGTGAAAAAGATAAGAAGCGACAACGGGTCCGAGTTCAAGAATATGCAAGTGGAGGGGTATCTTGATGAAGAAGGCGTCAATCACGAGTTCTCCGCTCCCTACACACCACAACAAAATTATGTGGTAGAGAGGAAGAACAGGGCACTCATCGACATGGCGAGGACGATGCTTGGAGAATTCAAGACGCCCGAGCGGTTTTGGTCGGAAGCTGTGAACACAGCCTGCCACGCCATAAACCGGCTATATCTGCATCGTCTCCTCAAGAAGACCTCCTACGAACTTCTTACCGGTAACAAACCCAATGTCTCTTACTTTCGTGTATTTGGGAGCAAATGCTACATTTTGGTGAAGAAAGGTAGACATTCCAAATTTGCTCCCAAAGCTGTAGAAGGGTTTTTAATAGGGTATGACTCAAATACAAAGGCGTATAGGGTCTTCAACAAATCATCAGGTTTAGTTGAAGTCTCTAGCGACGTTGTATTTGATGAGACTAATGGCTCTCCAAGAGAGCAAGTTGATCTTGATGACATAGATGAAGATGATGTTCCGACGGCCGCAATGCGCACGATGGCGATTGGTGATGTGCGACTACAGGAACAACAGGAGCAAGATCAGCCTTCTTCCTCGATGTTGGTGCATCCCCCAACTCAAGATGATGGACAGGTACCTCAAGAAGAGGAGCGTGATCAAGAGGGAGCACAGGAAGAACAGGCTATGGAGGAAGAAGCACCACGAGCGCAAGTCCGAGCGACGATTCAAAGAAATCACCTCGTTGACCAGATTCTGAGTGACATAAGCAAGGGAGGAACGACTCGCTCAAGATTAGCTAATTTTTGTGAGCATTACTCGTTTGTCTCTTCTATTGAGCCTTTCAGGGTAGAAGAGGCCTTGCAGGATCCGGACTGGGTGTTGGCCATGCAGGAAGAGCTCAACAACTTCAAGAGGAATGAAGTTTAGAGCCTGGTGCCACGTCGAAAGCAAAATGTTGTGGGAACCAAGTGGGTGTTCCGCAACAAACAAGACGATCACAGGGTGGTGACAAGAAACAAGGCTCAACTTGTGGCAAAAGGTTATGCCCAAGTCGCAGGTTTGGATTTCGAGGAGACTTTTGCACCTGTGGCTAGGCTAGAGTCTATTAGAATATTATTAGCCTATGCCGCTCACCACTCTTTCAGGTTGTTTCAAATGGATGTGAAGAGCGCTTTCCTCAACGGGCCAATAAAGGAGGAGGTGTACGTGGAACAACCCCCTGGCTTTGAGGATGACAGGTACCCCGACCATGTGTTTAAGCTCTCTAAGGCGCTCTATGGACTTAAGCAAGCCCCAAGAGCATGGTATGAATGGCTTAGAGATTTCTTAATTGCTAATGCTTTCAAGGTTGGGAAAGCCGATCCCACTCTTTTCACTAAGATTTGTGATGGTGACCTTTTTGTGTGCCAAATTTATGTCGATGACATATTTCTTGGTTCTACTAACCAAAAGTCTTGTGAGGAGTTTAGCAGGGTGATGACTCAAAAGTTTGAGATGTCGATGATGGGTGAGTTGAATTACTTCCTTGGGTTCCAAGTGAAGTAACTCAAGGACGACACCTTCATCTCCCAAACGAAGTACACTCAAGATCTTCTCAAGCGGTTTGGGATGAAGGACGCCATGCCCGCGAAGACACCGATGGGAACCAACGGGCATGTTAACCTCAACAAAGGAGGTAAGTCCGTTGATCAAAAGGCATACCGATCTATGATAGGGTCGTTACTTTATTTATGTGCTAGTAGGCCGGATATTATGCTTAGCGTATGCATGTGTGCTAGATATCAATCCGACCCAAGGGAATGTCACCTTGTGGCCGTTAAGCGGATTCTTAGATATTTAGTTTCTATGCCTTGCTTCGGGATCTGGTATCCAAAGGGGTCTACCTTTGACTTGATTGGATACTCAGACTCCGATTATGCCGAGTGCAAGGTTGATAGGAAGAGTACATCAGGGACGTGCCAATTCCTAAGAAGGTCCCTGGTGTCCTGGAGTTCAAAGAAACAAACATCCGTTGCCCTATCCACCGCTGAGGTCAGGTATGTTGCCGCAGGACAGTGTTGCACGCAACTACTTTGGATGAGGAAAATCCTCCAGGACTTTGGCTACAATATGAGCAAAGTCCCACTCCTATGTGACAATGAGAGTGCAATCCGCATGGCGGATAATCCTGTTGAACACAGCCGCACTAAGCACATAGACATCCGACATCACTTTCTGAGAGACCACCAGCAAAAGGGAGATATCGAGGTTTTCCATATTAGCACCGAAAACCAGCTAGCTGATATCTTTACCAAGCCGTTAGATGAGAAAACCTTTTGCAGGTTGCGTAGTGAGCTAAATGTCTTAGATTCGCGTAACTTGGATTGATCTATAGCATACATGTGTTCTATGCCTTTGATCATGTTACTTTATGCATCTATATGATTTGTTGCTTATTTATGATGCTCAAGTTGTGCAAGCGATCCCCGGACCTCACAAGTCCATGTGTGAATGATGCACATATTTAGGGGGAGAAGTGCTACAACTTGATCCTTTGAGACTAACCTTTGTGGTTGAGTGTACTTGATGTAGTCTCAAAGGTGAATTGAAAGGGAAAGGTGAACTTGGACCATGCAAAGACTTCCACTGCACTCCGGTATTAGTGTACTCACCTCCAAGTTCATTCTTATGCTCTCATTGCCTTTTTGCTCTTAATTGACATTTTTGGTGAGGCAATGGGGTTAAAGGGCCAAAAATGATCTTGTTTTGGTGCTTAATGCCAAAGGGGGAGAAATTAAGGCCAAAGCAAATGGATCAGCTACCACTTGTGAATTTTGAGAATAGTAGAGTTAGAATTTTTGATTTGTCCAAATTACTCTTATTGCAAAATTTGGCCTCTTGTGGGGGGAGAATTTTTTATTATGGCAAAAAGGGGGAGTTTTTGTTACTTGATCAATTTTTCCATTGGAATATCTCTCTTTGTGCCTAAACAAGTGTGTTTGACTTAGGGATAGGAAAATGAATTTGATTTGCAAAAATAAACCAAGTGGTGGCAAAGAATGATCCAAATATGTCAAAACTTGTGCAAAGACAATTTTGTTCTTAATTGCATTGATGTTGCACTTCTTTTGGTTGCTTTTGGATGTGTTGGCATAAATCACCAAAAAGGGGGAGATTGAAAGGGAAATGTGCCCTTGGGCAATTTCTATTATGTTTTGGTGATTAAGTTCCCAACACATTTAATTAAGTTCTTTTGTGCTAAATGAAGAGAGAAGTGCAAATCAAAGAGAAGGTATGTTTCTAGACTTAGTAGTTGGTTTTTGTATACTAATATATTTGTCTAAGTGCTAGAAACAGGAAAAGAAAGGATTGCAAAAAGACTTGGCTGTGTGCTGCCAAAGTCCAGCTCGGCCTGGCACACCGGACTGTCCGGTGCACCAGGCTGATCTCCGGTGAACATGCCGCTCTCGGGAAAAGTTCGGCGGCGTACGACTATAATTCACCGGACTGTCCGGTGGTGCACCGGACTGTCCGGTGAGCCAACGGTCATCTGCGCCAACGGTCGGCCGCTGTAACGCCCTGAATTTGGGGGTAGAATTTTTTCTTCTTTTCTCTCACCAAATTCAGGCGTTACTCTTTCCTTTTTCCCTTTTCTTCTCGCTAAGCCTTGATCTTTTCTAAAAGTTATAGCGAGAATTAGCTCGACATCTTGTGTAACCAAAACCTAGAACTATTTTTGTTTGTTGCATCATGCCGGATTATGCACTCTTTTGTTTGCGGTTGGGGTGAAGTGGAGAATTAGGCATATAAGAAAATGTCGAAAATAGAAAAAGAAAAGCCTTTTCTTTTTCTCTCTCCCCCTTCTCCCCTTTTGGCCCAGCCGCCCCTTCCCCTTGGCCCAAGCGGCCCAGCCGCCCCCCTCCCCTTCCCGCGTGGGCCCCGCGGCGGCCCAGCCGCCCCTCCCCCGCCGTGGGCCGTCCTGCCGGCCCAAGCCGCGCCCCCCTCCCCCCTTTGGGCCCAGCCGGCCCAACCGCCCCCTCCCCTTTTTTTCTTTTTTCCAAAAATCCCCTCCCCGCGGGCCCCGCCCGTCATCCCCTCTCTCTCTCCCTCTCCCTAACCCTAACTGCTGCCGCTCTCTCCCTGCCCTAGCGCCGCCGCCGCGTCGTCCTCCCCCTCCGGTGAGGCTTCTCCCCATCCTCCCTCCTCCTTCCCTCCCGTCGGCGCCCTCCCCCGCGCCATGGGCGCGCTCGCCCGGCCCCGGCGAGCTCGGCCGCCCCCAGCGAGCTCGGCCCTGGCCCCGGCCGCCCCCGGCTCGGCCGCCCCGCGCCCGACCGCCCTCGGCCGCCCCGCCCTCGCCTCGGCCGCTCCAGCGAGCCCCCGACCCCGGCCTCGCCAGCCCCGGTCGCGCCCACCCCGGTGCTCGCCGGCCCCGTCCGCCGTCCCCGGCCGCGCCGCCGCCGTGCCCGGCCCGCCTCCCGGCGAGCTCGGCCACCCCGTGCCCCGGCTCGGCCGCCCCCGTCGCGCCCCGGCTCGGCCGCCCGCCCTCGCGCCCGGCCTCGCCTGGCCGTGTCCTCGCCCGGCCGCGTCCTCGCTCGCCCGTGCTCGCTTGCCCCGGCGTGCTTGCCCGCTCGCCCCGCCGTGCCTTGCTCGCGTCGTGACGGCCCCAGCGTGGCCTCAAGCTCGGCCCAGCGTGCCTATGGCGCGCGGCTTTGAGCTCGGCTAGCGCACGGCCCCGACGTGCACACGGCTAGTTCGTGGCGTGTGCGTGCGGCCTCGCGCGCGTGCTCGCGTAGTGCGTGTGCCTTGGCACGACCCGTCGTGTCCCCGTCTACCCCCAGACGCCCCGTCTACCCCCCGTACCCTATGCGCGCTAATCCCGTTGTTCATATTAATAAGATATGAGTCTCAATTTGGAAATTGGTTACGTTAGTTAATTTGTATAGCTAATCGTCTAACTCATTCAATGTTAATCTACTAAAAGTGGTCACGTTTACATTAATGCATGTAGCTAATTCTTTTGTTAGAACCAATTGGAACTAGAGCACGTGACGTCTAGTTATTCGTTTACCCGTAGTGCACCTCGAGCATAAGCCTTAACCCCTGCGAGACCTTCCCTCGTTTCTTTCTAACCAAGGTAAATTCATTATCGTATGTGATATTCTATGCATATTTACTTTATTTGTTCTCTTGTATGGTGTACTGTTTGTTTCCTAATTTGAATGGATGGATGTATGTATGCTTGCAATCGCATAAAGAACGATCCGGTTGAAGAGCCCGAGGAACTCGCAGGAGAAGCCCCTGAGCAGCAGCCGGTTGGTGGAGGCAAGTGTCCCTTGACCTATCTTTGTCCTATTCATTCTTTAATTCACCTCCCGCTTTACACATGTATACCTAAGGATTGCCTAGCTTTTGTTATCCATGTCCTTGTTTACCTATTTGGGTTGGATTATTATTGCTTAACTTTATGCTATTGCTCAACTCTAATCAATGAACATGATGAGATTATCTAGGATACGCTGTTTTCCCTTCTCTTATCATGATGTTATACTTGTGGTCTTCAAGGGGGCTCGAGCGGTTTCTCGAGTGCCTCTCTGTAAGGACCTGTTCTATGGATAACCGCCTGGGAAAACAGTGCAACCATGAGGGTGGAATGGGATGCCCTTAGCTGAATAATTAGAGGATCCGGGGTGTAGATCACTTAGCCGTCGTGCCGTCAATGGGGCTCGGTGTATGCGGCTCGCTCTGCCAAGTTTGGGTTCGCCCCTTGGGGAGGAGTGCGGTGCATTTAGGAAACCTAACGGGTGGCTACAGCCCCGGGGAATCTTTGTAAAGGCTACATAGTGATGCCCTGCTGGGTCACCTTGGTAGTGATCAATGGAGAGTCATGATCTCCGGGCAGAAAGGGAATCACGGCTTGTGGGTAAAGTGCACAACCTCTGCAGAGTGTTTGAAAACTGATATATCAGCCGTGCTCGCGGTTATGAGCGGCCAAGGGAGCTCCAGTGATTAGTGGTACTTGATCAGAGATACTTTGGTTTCCCGGTGGCAATGAGACTGATGGTTCTGGTTATGAATATGGTGCTGGTAAGTGGTATTCTTTCCGTTTGGAAAGGGTACATCGGGCTAATAACTTGGGTTAATGCTAAAACCTGGCTTTCTATTAGTAAATAATAATCTGACCAACTAAAAGCAACTGCTTGACTTATCCCCACATAAAGCTAGTCCACTACAGCCAAACAGGATACTTGCTGAGTATGTTGATGTGTACTCACCCTTGCTCTACACACCAAACCCCCCCATCCCCAGGTTGTCAGCATTGCAACCACTGCTCAGGAGAAGATGAAGCTGTGGAAGGAGACTTCCAGGAGTTCCAAGACTACGACGAGTTCTAGGCGTGGGTTAGCGGCAACCCCCCAGTCGGCTGCTTGTGAAGGCCGCGGTTATCTACGTTTTGTTTTCGCACTTTGATTTATTGTAAGGACTATATGGACGTCTCAGACGTATGATGTAATCGACTATTATTTCCCTTTTAATACTATTTTGAGCACTGTGTGATGATGTCCATGTTATGTAACTGTTGTGTACGTGAATAACTGATCCTGGCACGTACATGGTTCGCATTCGGTTTGCCTTCTAAAACCGGGTGTGACATAAGTGGTATCAAAGCCGTGCTGACTGTAGGACCGCTAACCTAGAATATAATGGTCGTTCTAAGGACTATAGACCTCTGTCCCTGCCTTGACTTTGATATCCCTTCAAAAGTTGGTCATACCGACCAAACCTATGTTCTACTATATATTATACCTTGCTGAAAATTGTGTTTTATTCTAATCCTTCATTTATTTATGGTTTATTACTTGCTGGTCATATTAATTCTGTTCTCACTCTTTTGCTTGCGGTGTCTTTTGTAGATGGCTCGACTTAGACACACTGCACGAAAGTCCGTCATCCCCTTCTTACCATCCCGTCTTGCTGAGCGTCCGCTTCGCCGTCCCGTGACCGGACAGTCCAGCCACTTGGAGAGACTGCACCACCGCCTGCATGAGGAGCAGGAACGTCGACGACAGGAGCAGGAGCAGCATGGCTCTTCTTTCTCGCTCCAACAGGAGATAGAGTCCGTGAGGAGCTGCTCCCCTGTGCTTCCCCTAGAGGCGCCCCCTGCACCACCACTGGGCGCCCCAGCTTCTGGAGTAGCTGCTGGAGGAGACCCAGACGAAGGAGGTGGCGACGACAGCTCGAGCCACGACACTGACTTCTCTGCCGACCATGAGCCGGAAGGATAAGTTGCTTGGCCCATCACTCGCGACGCTGCTCGCGGGTGTCACTTCCATGATGCGCTCGACACCCTGCTACGTCGGGCACTTAACCGACGTACTTGGTCCATCGAGTATCGTTGTGTGGTCTACCAGCATAGTCGCGGGGTCTACCTGGACCGCTGGGAGGCGACCTGCTTGGTGCGCCGTCCGGAGAACAGTCTCCAGGGTGCTGAGGTCTGCTCAGAGCACTATTCTATCTCTGAGCGGGACTCAGCTGAGGCGGCCATGCAAGATGCTGCACGACGTGCGCTTTCGCACTACTGCTCGGTTCTCGGTGGGGTAGCTGACGGTCTCAACCTGAAGTATTACCCCCGCCGTCCATCTGGCAGCACAGGAGGCGTGATTGTCTCACCTGTCGGTGAGGGCAATCCTAGGTTGAGCAGCACAGTCAACCTAGCCGCTGTGCTAAACACGGAGCTGGACCATGCATTAGACGAGCTGAGTAGGGCTCGTGCTGAGATCGCCCTGCTACGGGCTGAGCGCGCGGAACGTCGTCACCTGGATGATGGTTCCCCTGCTCCCGTCGGGACTCAGCACCCGTACCACTCACCTCGGCGTGGACGCCAGTTGTCGACGTTTCGAGACAGGGGGGTCCCTAAGCCGACGAGTGAGTGTGCTGCGTGCCCCAGCCCAGATGGGTCGAGCGCGTGGGCGAGCGCGAAGGGGGGAGAGGCGAGGTGGCCGGAGCCGAGCGTGAGAGAGGTGGAAGTCCCGCGGCCTTCGTGTTCGTCCCGCGCCCAGGTCAGGTGCGCTTGCAGTAGGGGGGTTACAAGCGTCCACGCGGGTGAGGGAAGCGAGCGGCCCCAAGAGAGCGCCTGTCCCGTCCTCGGTCCCGCGCGGCCAACCTCCTCTGAGAAGGCCCTGGTCCTTCCTTTTATAGTCGTAAGGAGAGGATCCAGGTGTACAATGGGGATGTAGCAGAGTGCTACGTGTCTAGCGGAGGGAGAGCTAGCGCCCTAGGTACATGCCAATGTGGCAGCCGGAGAGATTTGGGCACCCTGCTGGCGTGATGTCGTGGCTGTCGGAGGTGCGGCGGAGCCTGATGGAGGGACAGCTGTTGGAGCGGTCGAGTCCCTGCTGACGTCGTCCGGCTTCCGTAAGAGAGCTGGGGGCCGCCGTCGTCATGGAGCTTGTGGAGCACCATCATTGCCCCTCTGGCGGAGCTGGCCGGATGAGACGCCGGTCTTGTTCTCCGTGACCCGAGTCGATTCGGGGTAGGATGATGATGGCGCCTCCTGTTGACGTGGCGGTCTGTGCCCTAGGCAGGGCGACGTGGGGTTTCCTCCGAAGCCGAGGTTGAGTCTGCCTTCTGTTGCCGTGGCCGAGCCCGAGCCAAGGGGTCGGGCGAGGCGGAAGTCGTTCGGCCGAGGCCAGGGCGGAGTCCGAGCCCTGGGGTCGGGCGAGGCGGAGTTTCGTCGTCTTCCGGGTCTTAGCCCGAGTCCGAGCCCTGGGGTCGGGCGGAGCGGAGTTCGCCGTCTTCCGGGTCTTAGCCCGAGTCCGAGCCCTGGGGTCGGGCGGAGCCGAGTTCGCCGTCTTCCGGGTCTTAGCCCGAGTCCGAGCCCTGGGGTCGGGGGGAGCGGAGTTCGCCGTCTTCCGGGTCTTAGCCCGAGTCCGAGCCCTGGGGTCGGGCGGAGCGGAGTTCGCCGTCTTCCGGGTCTTAGCCCGAGTCCGAGCCCTGGGGTCGGGCGGAGCGGAGTTCGCCGTCTTCCGGGTCTTAGCCCGAGTCCGAGCCTTGGGGTCGGGCGGAGCGGAGTTCGCCGTGGCGCCTTTGGCAAGGCCTGATTGCCTGTCAGTCGGTGTGGTGATTTAGTCAAGGTTGCTTCTGAGCGAAGCCAAGGCCTTGGGCGAGCCGGTGATGTGTCCGCCATAAAAAGGGGGCCTCGGGCGAGACGGAAGTCTCTCGAGGTCGGCTGCCTTTGGCCGAGGCTAGGCTCGGGTGAAGCGTGATTGAGTCACTCGTGTGGACTGATCCCTGACTTAATCGTGCCCATCAGGCCTTTGCAGCTTTATGCTGATGGGGGTTACCAGCTGAGAATTAGGCGCCTTGAGGGTACCCCTAATTATGGTCCCCGACAGTAGCCCCCGAGCCTCGAAGGGAGTGTTAGCACTCGCTTGGAGGCTTTTGTCGCACTTTTTTGCAAGGGGACCAGCCTTTCTCGGTTGCATTTCGTTCCGGTGGGTGCGCGCGAGCGCACCCGCCGGGTGTAGCCCCCGAGGCCTCGGAGGAGTGGTTACACTCCTTCGAGGTCTTAATACTTCGCTTAGCGCTTCGGCTGGTCTGGTCGTTCCCTCATGCGAACTGGCCGTAGCCCGGGTGCACGGTCGGGGCCCAAGCTCTCGGGCTGGTATGTTGACGCTGCCAACGATTTGGCTGGAGCCGGTTTTTGCGAGAGCAGCCCCCGAGCCTCTGCACAGGGCGAGAGGACGATCAGGGACAGACTCGACTTTTTACATACGCCCCTACGTCGCCTTTCCGCAAGGAGGAGGGGGGGAGTGCGCCATGTTACCCTCGATGGGCACCGAACATGGTGTCTCCGGTGAGCTGCAAGCGGGTAATCCGAGTGGACGTCCGTGCCCCGTTCGTTGGGGGTCGGCTAGGGGCCCAGAGGCACGCCCAAAAGTACCTGCGGGTGATTTGCCGGACCCGGTCCCCTGGCGACGGGGTCCGAGGGCTCGATGCCTCCCTCCGATGGGATTCCGTTACAAGATCGTTCCCGCTGGTCTCGGAAATGTCCTAGGGTACCTCGGGAGCGCAGCCCGAGCCTCGGTTATGTATCGAACGTACCCCTGGTCATCCCTCGCTCGGTGTCTGAGGCGACTGTGAACCCTTCGGGGGCCAGCCTTCGAACCCCTGATCAGTAATGGGCGCGGAGCCCGAGTAGCCTGAGGCGGCCATGGAGCCCTTCGGGGGGCTGGCCTTCGAACCCCTGACCAGTAGTGGGTGTCGGGCCCACGCGATCTGAGGCGACTGTTGAACCCTCGGGGGGCCAGCCTTCGAACCCCTGATCAGTAATGGGGGGCTCGGAGCCCGGTTCCTTCACGGAGAAGGATCCCTTTCGGGGTATCCCCCTTTCCCGGTCCCTGTTGCAAGAGATAGAGAAAGAGGAAAACGGAAAAGGATACGAAATCGGACGACGTGGCGTACCTTTTCTGACGCGGTTATTGCGGCGAAGGTGAAGCGTCGCGCGCTCCTCCTACCAGAGGCGCCGCGTGTCCCGCCGCGGAGTTAATGCGACGGGGCGAGTGGTTGGCGGGGCGGCCGTTGCGCGCGTGCGATCCATTCGAGGAACGGGTCACGGGTGCACCGTCTTCACGCCGTGAGAGGAGGCTCTCTTGCTGTCTCAGGATGGGACGTGAGCCTGGTTGACGACGTGACCGCTGCGCCCGCCCGCCTGCCACCGCTATTACTGCCGGCCCACTTTCGGTCGCTTTGACCGATGCGCCAGTCTGGCGCTGTCGGGTCGCCTCGAGTCGTGGCATAGGCTTCGCAACCGAAGAGGCGCGATGGTGGCACAAGTGGCGGTGCGGTTGCTTGCACGCAGCAACTGGCGCGCCGGTTGCTCGACGCGTGGGCCTGGGTTCCAAGCTGGCGTGTCAGAAGTCGGAGAATCGCGTCCATCTGGCGCGGTTGCATGCCGCCTGCATGGCTGCCCGCCCCTTCTGCTCGTTGGTCTGGGCGAAAATGGGGGTCGCCTGTAACCGCTGGACGGTCGTGCGCACCATGCGCGGCGGTTTGGCTTCTTCTGCCCTGAGCCGGCTTGCGTGACATGCGGGACCCAGCCCCCGAGGGAGGGTCGGGCTTTGCCGAGGCTAGGCCGACCCTTCCTTGACAACTAAACTTTGCGTAGGTGCGAGGTATATGAACAACTTGAAAACATCTTAAGGGTAGAAGCGACGTAGCTGTTTGATGTTCCAAGCGTTGCCGTAGATCTCGCCTTGATTGCTGGCCAGCTTGTATGTTCCGGGCTTCAGAACTTTGGCGATGACGAATGGCCCTTCCCAGGGGGGCGTGAGCTTGTGCCTCCCTCGGGCGTCTTGTCGCAGCCGAAGCACCAGGTCGCCCACCTGGAGTTCTCGGGACCGGACCCCTCGGGCGTGGTAGCGTCGCAGGGACTGTTGGTACCGCGCCGAGTGTAGCAAGGCCCTGTCCCGAGCTTCCTCCAGCTGGTCCAGCGATTCCTCTCGGCTGGCTTGGTTGCTTTGTTCGGTGTAGGCCCTCGCCCTCGGGGAGCCGTATTCCAGGTCAGTGGGCAAGATAGCTTCAGCCCCGTAGACCAAGAAAAACGGCGTGAAGCCCGTGGCACGACTCGGCGTCGTCCTTAGGCTCCAGACCACCGAGGGGAGTTCCTTCATCCATCGCCTGCCGAACTTGTTGAGGTCGTTGTAGATCCGAGGCTTGAGCCCTTGTAGAATCATGCCGTTGGCGCGCTCTACCTGCCCATTCGACATGGGATGAGCCACGGCGGCCCAGTCCACCCGGATATGGTGATCTTCGCAAAAATCCAAGAATCTTTTGCCGGTGAACTGGGTGCCGTTGTCGGTGATGATGGAGTTCGGGACCCCGAAGCGATGGATGATGTTGGTGAAGAATGCCACTGCCTGCTCGGACCTGATGCTGTTCAGAGGTCGGACCTCGATCCACTTGGAGAATTTGTCGATGGCGACCAGCAGGTGCGTGTAGCCCCCGGGCGCCTTCTGCAAGGGACCGACGAGGTCCAGACCCCATACAGCGAAGGGCCAGGTGATGGGTATTGTCTGCAGAGCCTGAGCGGGCAGGTGTGTCCGCTTCGCATAGAATTGGCACCCTTCGCAGGTGCGGACAATTCTAGTGGCGTCAGCCACCGCCGTTGGCCAGTAGAAGCCTTGCCGGAAAGCATTTCCAACAAGGGCTCGGGGTGCTGCGTGGTGGCCGCAAGCCCCCAAGTGTACTTCTTGCAGCAGTTCCCGACCTTCGGCGATGGAGATGCATCGCTGGAGGATGCCCGAGGGGCTGCGATGGTAGAGCTCCTCTTCGTCGCCCAGCAAGATGAATGACTTGGCGCGTCGCGCTACCCGCCGAGCCTCGACTTGGTCGAGGGGTAGCTCTCCTCGACGGAGATATTGCAGGTACGGGGCCTGCCAATCTTGGTCTGGCGTGGCCCCGCTCTGCCCTTCCTCGACGTTCAATGCCCCGCCCTCGGGGGCCGAGGGTACCTCGGGCTGGGCCGAGGGTGCCTCGGGCTGAACCGAGGGTACCTCGGGCTGAGCCGAGGGTACCTCGGGCTGAGCCGAGGGTACTTCGGGCTGAGCCGAGGGTACCTCGGGCTCGAGCGCGTCGTCGAGCTTGACGGAGGGTTGATGCAGATCCCGGGAGAAGACGTCCGGGGGGACTGTCGTTTGCCCCGAGGCTATCTTAGCCAGCTCGTCTGCGGTTTCGTTGTAGCGCCGAGCGATGTGGTTGAGCTTGAGCCTGAAGAACTTGTCTTCCAGGCGCCGAACCTCGTCGCAGTAGGCCTCCATCTTCGGGTCGCGGCAGTGGGAGTTCTTCATGACTTGGTCGATGACGAGCTGCGAATCACCGCGGGCGTCGAGGCGTCTGACCCCTAGCTCGATGGCGATCCGCAATCCGTTGACCAGCGCTTCGTACTCGGCCACATTGTTGGACGCCGGGAAGTGGAGGCGCAGCACGTAGCGCAAGTGCTTTCCGAGGGGCGAGATGAAGAGCAGGCCCGCGCCGGCCCCCGTCTTCATCAGCGACCCGTCGAAAAACATGGTCCAGAGCTCCGGTTGGATCGGAGTCGTTGGCAGTTGGGTGTCGACCCATTCGGCCACGAAATCCGCCAACACTTGGGACTTGATGGCCTTCCGAGGGGCGAACGAGACCGTTTCGCCCATGATCTCCACCGCCCACTTTGCGATCCTGCCCGAGGCCTCTCGGCACTGGATGATCTCCCCCAGGGGGAAGGATGACACCACAGTCACCGGATGGGACTCGAAGTAGTGTCGTAGCTTCCGCCTTGTCAGGATCACAGCATACAGCAGCTTTTGAACTTGTGGGTAGCGGATCTTAGTCTCGGACAGCACTTCGCTGATGAAGTAGACCGGCCTCTGAACGGGCAATGTATGCCCTTCCTCCTGCCTTTCGACCACAATCGCGGCGCTAACCACCTGAGTGGTCGCGGCGACGTAGACCAAGAGGGTTTCTCCGTCCGCCGGCGGCACCAAGACTGGCGCCTTTGTAAGGAGCGCCTTCAGGTTGCCGAGGGCTTCCTCGGCCTCAGGGGTCCAAGCGAAACATTCGGCCTTCCTTAAGAGGCGGTACAGAGGCAGACCTCTTTCGCCGAGGCGTGAGATGAAGCGGCTCAGGGCCGCGAGGCATCCCATGACCCTCTGTACCCCTTTTAAGTCCTTGATGGGTCCCATGCCGGTGATGGCCGCAATCTTCTCCGGGTTGGCTTCGATGCCTCGCTCAGAGACGATGAACCCTAGGAGCATGCCTCGGGGTACCCCGAAGACACACTTCTCAGGATTAAGCTTGACTCCTTTCGCCTTGAGACACCGGAATGTCACTTCAAGGTCGGAGAGGAGGTCGGAAGCCTTCCGTGTCTTGACTACGATGTCATCGACGTAGGCCTCGACTGTGCGACCGATGTGTTGGCCGAACACATGGTTCATACACCGCTGGTACGTCGCGCCTCTTTGATGAACCCTGCCGCCATTAGCTTGTGGATCTCTTCGCCAATCGCTCTGCGCTTCTCCTCGTCGAATCGGCGCAGAGGCTGCCTGACGGGTCGGGCTCCGGCCCGAATATCCAGCGAGTGCTCGGCGACATCCCTCGGTATGCCGGGCATGTCCGAGGGACTCCACGCGAAGACGTCGGCGTTTGCGCGGAGAAAGTCGACGAGCACTGCTTCCTATTTGGGGTCGAGCCCGGAACCGATCCGGATCTGCTTGGTGGTGTCGCCACTGGGGTCGAGGGGGACGGCCTTGACCGTCTCCGCTGGCTCGAAGTTGCCGGCATGACGCTTCACGTCTGGGACCTCCTTGGAGAGGTTCTCCAGGTCGGCGATGAGGGCCTCGGACTCGGCGAGGGCCTCGGCGTACTCCACGCACTCCACGTCGCATTCGAACGCGTGTTTGTACGTGGGGCCGACGGTGATGACCCCGTTGGGGCCCGACATCTTGAGCTTCAGGTAGGTGTAGTTGGGGACGGCCATGAACTTCGCGTAGCATGGCCTCCCTAGCACGGCGTGGTAGGTTCCTCGGAACCCGACCACTTCGAACGTCAGGGTCTCCCTTCGGAAGTTGGAGGGTGTTCCGAAGCAG
This sequence comes from Zea mays, assembly GCF_902167145.1. Classification (NCBI taxonomy): domain Eukaryota; kingdom Viridiplantae; phylum Streptophyta; class Magnoliopsida; order Poales; family Poaceae; genus Zea; species Zea mays. The sequence continues at coordinate 172,502,424 of NC_050100.1, read as the reverse complement.
ACTGGGAGGTCGAGTCGCCCGAGGGGCTGGACGCGCTTCCCAGGGATGATCCCGTGGAAGGGCGCAGCGCCTGCTCGGACGGAGGACGGATCGACGCGTAGAAGCTTGAGGGTCTCGGTGTAGATGATGTTGAGGCAGCTGCCCCCGTCCATCAGGACCTTGGTGAGCCTGACATCGCCGACAACGGGGTCGACGACGAGCGGGCATTTCCCCGGGCTCGGCACATGGTCGGGGTGGTCGGCCCGGTCGAAAGTGATGGGCTTGTCGGACCAGTCTAGGTAGACTGGCGCCGCCACCTTCACCGAGCAGACCTCCCGGCGCTCTTGCTTGCGGTGCCGAGCCGAGGTATTCGCCGCATGCCCTCCATAGATCATGAAGCAGTCGCGGACCTCGGGGAACCCCCCTGCTGGGTGATCTTCGTTCTTGTCGTCGTCGTGGGCCCTGCCACCCTCGGCGGGTGGCCCGACCCTGTGGAAGTGACGCCGAAGCATAACGCACTCCTCGAGGGTGTGCTTGACGGGCCCCTGATGGTAGGGGCACGGCTCCTTGAGCATCTTGTCGAAGAGGTTCGCACCTCCGGGGGGCTTCCGAGGGTTCTTATACTCGGCGGCGGCGACAAGGTCCGCGTCGGCGGCGTCGCGTTTCGATTGCGACTTCTTCTTGCCTTTCTTCTTGGCGCCGCGCGGAGCAAACGCCTCGGGAGCTTCTTCCGATGGGCGGCCCTGGGGCTGCTTGTCCTTTCGGAAGATAGCCTCGACCGCCTCCTGGCCGGAGGCGAACTTGGTGGCGATGTCCATCAGCTCGCTCGCCCTGGTGGGGGTTTTGCGACCCAGCTTGCTCACCAGGTCGCGGCAAGTGGTGCCGGCGAGGAACGCGCCGATGACATCCGAGTCGGTGATGTTGGGCAGCTCGGTGCGCTGCTTCGAGAATCGCCGGATGTAGTCCCGGAGCGACTCCTCCGGCTGTTGCCGGCAGCTTCGAAGGTCCCAGGGATTCCCGGGGCGCACGTATGTGCCCTGGAAATTGCCAGCGAAGGCTTGGACCAAGTCGTCCCAGTTGGAAATCTGCCCCGGAGGCAGGTGCTCCAACCAGGCGCGAGCAGTGTCGGAGAGGAACAGGGGGAGGTTGCGGATGATGAGGTTGTCGTCGTCCGTTCCACCCAGTTGGCAGGCAAGGCGGTAGTCCGCGAGCCACAGTTCCGGTCTCGTTTCCCCCGAGTACTTTGTGATAGTAGTCGGGGGTCGGAACCGGGTCGGGAATGGCGCCCGTCGGATGGCCCGACTGAAGGCCTGCGGACCGGGTGGTTCGGGCGAGGGACTCCGATCCTCCCCGCTGTCGTAGCGCCCCCCACGCCTGGGGTGGTAGCCTCGGCGCACCCTTTCGTCGAGGTGAGCCCGACGGTCGCGTCGATGGTGCTCGTTGCCGAGGTGGCCTGGGGCCGCAGGCGCGGTGTTGCGCATGCGCCCGGTGTAGACCGAGGCTTCCCGCATGAATCGGGAAGTCGCGGCATGAGGTTCCGAGGGATATCCTTGCCTCCGGGATGCAGTGCTCTCGGCCCGCCGGGCCGCAGCGCCTTCCAGGAGATTCTTGAGTTCTCCCTGGATTCGCCGACCCTCGGTGGTCGACGGCTCCGGCATCGCGCGGATGAGCATCGCTGCGGTTGCCAGGTTCTGACCGACCCCGCTGGATGCGGGCGGCGGCCTGATCCTGACATCGTTGGCGACGCGGTGCTGGAGACCTTGGGGCAGATGACGTATTTCTCCGGCCAGGGGTTGGCCCACCCATGCCTGTCCGACGTCCCGACGGATCGGCTCAAGCGCTCCTGTTCCCTCGTTGAGCCTGGCCTGCGCCTCGCGGACTTGCTCGAGTTGTGGGTCGTAACCCCCCGCCGGAGCGGGGACCACAGCTAGCTCCCGTGGGATGTCGGCGCGAGGCACCGGCCTGGGGAGGTCACCATCCTCCGGCATGCCAAGATGGTTGCCTTCGGTGGGATCCCCTAGCTCGATGTGGAAACATTCGCGGCTTGGGCCGCAGCTCTCGTCGCCAAGGCTGCGGCTTCCATCGGAACAGTCGGATAGACAGTAGTCACATGCGGTCATGAAGTCCCGCACGGCACTGGGGTTGCCAAGTCCGGAGAAATCCCAACCGATGCTGGGATCGTCATCTTCCTCGGACCCAGAGGGCCCGCAGGTCGAGACGTCCGTCAGTCGGTCCCAAGGCGACCGCATACAGAACCTCAGTGGGGTTGCACTCGCCTCAATGAGAGCGCCCGCCAAAACGAGGTCGTTTGGCGGGTTGAGGCCGAGTCGAAATGACGCAAGATGGGAGTTAGTCGTTACCTTTTGGTCGACGAGGAGCGACGTAGTCACACCGGGGACTGGTTGCGCCGTCATCCCTGGTTCGAGGGCGACGTCCTGCAGGCTTTCCGCGAGCGCGCCGGCGTCGTCTTCTTGCTCAAGGTCAGCGTGCCGCGGGGGGATGGCGCTCTCCTCCGTCTCGAACGCGAGGTCGACGTCCGGCGTGCCTTCCGTCGGGGCGTCGGGGGCGTCGATTCGCTCGACGGCCGACGAAGCGCGGCCTCCCGTCTGGCCTTGACGGCTCCGCCTCCTCCTCCGTTGGCGGGGGAGAGAACGGAGCGAGCCCGAATATTGCTCTTCCATCACGCGGGGAAGACGTCGTCGATTCCGCCGCCGGCGGGCGGGTTGTCGGTCGCCATTGTCGTAGTCGCGCGGCGGTGGAAGAAGTGTCATGTCGTAGCTGCCGTCGAAGGACATGAACTCGAGAGTCCCGAAACGAAGCACCGTCCCGGGCCGGAGAGGTTGCTGGAGACTGCCCATCTGGAGCTTGACGAGGAGCTGTTCGTCAGCACGCAGCAGGCCCCTACCTAGCGCGCCAACTGTCGGCGTTTCGAGACAGGGGGGTCCCTAAGCCGACGAGTGAGTGTGCTGCGTGCCCCAGCCCAGATGGGTCGAGCGCGTGGGCGAGCGCGAAGGGGGGAGAGGCGAGGTGGCCGGAGCCGAGCGTGAGAGAGGTGGAAGTCCCGCGGCCTTCGTGTTCGTCCCGCGCCCAGGTCAGGTGCGCTTGCAGTAGGGGGGTTACAAGCGTCCACGCGGGTGAGGGAAGCGAGCGGCCCCAAGAGAGCGCCTGTCCCGTCCTCGGTCCCGCGCGGCCAACCTCCTCTGAGAAGGCCCTGGTCCTTCCTTTTATAGTCGTAAGGAGAGGATCCAGGTGTACAATGGGGATGTAGCAGAGTGCTACGTGTCTAGCGGAGGGAGAGCTAGCGCCCTAGGTACATGCCAATGTGGCAGCCGGAGAGATTTGGGCACCCTGCTGGCGTGATGTCGTGGCTGTCGGAGGTGCGGCGGAGCCTGATGGAGGGACAGCTGTTGGAGCGGTCGAGTCCCTGCTGACGTCGTCCGGCTTCCGTAAGAGAGCTGGGGGCCGCCGTCGTCATGGAGCTTGTGGAGCACCATCATTGCCCCTCTGGCGGAGCTGGCCGGATGAGACGCCAGTCTTGTTCTCCGTGACCCGAGTCGATTCGGGGTAGGATGATGATGGCGCCTCCTGTTGACGTGGCGGTCTGTGCCCTAGGCAGGGCGACGTGGGGTTTCCTCCGAAGCCGAGGTTGAGTCTGCCTTCTGTTGCCGTGGCCGAGCCTGAGCCAAGGGGTCGGGCGAGGCGGAAGTCGTTCGGCCGAGGCCAGGGCGGAGTCCGAGCCCTGGGGTCGGGCGAGGCGGAGTTTCGTCGTCTTCCGGGTCTTAGCCCGAGTCCGAGCCCTGGGGTCGGGCGGAGCGGAGTTCGCCGTCTTCCGGGTCTTAGCCCGAGTCCGAGCCCTGGGGTCGGGCGGAGCGGAGTTCGCCGTCTTCCGGGTCTTAGCCCGAGTCCGAGCCCTGGGGTCGGGCGGAGCGGAGTTCGCCGTCTTCCGGGTCTTAGCCCGAGTCCGAGCCCTGGGGTCGGGCGGAGCGGAGTTCGCCGTCTTCCGGGTCTTAGCCCGAGTCCGAGCCCTGGGGTCGGGCGGAGCGGAGTTCGCTGTGGCGCCTTTGGCAAGGCCTGATTGCCTGTCAGACTCACTCTGTCGAGTGGCACTGCAGTCGGAGTGGCGCAGGCGGCGCTGTCCTTCTGTCAGACTGGCCAGTGGAGCGGTGGAGTGACGGCGGTCACCTCGGCTCTGCCGGGGGCGCGTGTCAGGATAGAGGTGTCAGGCCACCTTTGCGTTAAATGCCCCTGCAATTTGGTCAGTCGGTGTGGTGATTTAGTCAAGGTTGCTTCTGAGCGAAGCCAAGGCCTTGGGCGAGCCGGTGATGTGTCCGCCATAAAAAGGGGGCCTCGGGCGAGACGGAAGTCTCTCGAGGTCGGCTGCCTTTGGCCGAGGCTAGGCTCGGGTGAAGCGTGATCGAGTCACTCGTGTGGACTGATCCCTGACTTAATCGTGCCCATCAGGCCTTTGCAGCTTTATGCTGATGGGGGTTACCAGCTGAGAATTAGGCGCCTTGAGGGTACCCCTAATTATGGTCCCCGACACCAGTCTTATGGCAATCCCGACTGCAAGACCAAGATAAATCTAGAACCATAGACCGTTAGAGTTGGATCTTGTAATTAATACAAATATATACGTAGAAGCTACAGTCTTAGCGTTAGTCTCGCTTTTAGTTAGTCTTAGTTAGACAAGGTAGTTTGCTATATCCTGTGCATTTATGTTTGTCATGATGAACTATGTTTGGTTTGGATCTTTGTAATGACTGTCACCAGAGTGTGGGTATCCCCTGCATTTTGGTTTACCTATTATGTTAATGGAGTTAGTTATATAGTTGGGAAACCTTTTATTCCACTTTCCTCTTTATCTGAGAAGCTGTGTGGTCTGTGTTGGAGATCAGTGAAGATGCTCATCTGTTCAGTGCTGTTGAAGGATTCTATACTCTTTTCTTATGCTGCAAGATTTGTCAGATCAGTTCTGATGTGTGGTTGCATTTTGTAGATGTCAGAGAACAGGCGCAGAGGAGGAAGGCGTGCTCAGCAGGAGCGAGCCGCTCAGCAGGAAGAGGTACCCCAGCAACAGCACCTGCCGCCCCTGCCCCCGATGTCGATCGAGCAGATGTTTCTGATGCAGACTCAAGCAGTTCAAGCCATCGGTCAGACTTTGGCCGCCATTCAGCAGCAGCAGCAACAGCAGCAGGCACCACCTCAGCCTCAGATGCCTCAGATGCCCAGAGACAAGCGTGCTGAATTCATGAGAGGTCATCCACCAACGTTTGCTCATTCGTCTGACCCCATGGATGCTGAAGACTGGCTGCGCACTGTGGAGCGGGAGTTGCATACCGCTCAGTGTGATGACAGGGAGAAAGTCCTGTATGGTCCCCGTCTGTTGAGAGAAGCAGCTCAGTCATGGTGGGAGTCTTACCTCGCCACCCATGCCCACCCCGACACCATCACCTGAGAAGAGTTCAGAGGTAGCTTTCGTCAGTACCATGTTCCTGCAGGTCTGATGACAGTGAAGAAGGAGGAGTTCCTGGCCCTCAAGCAAGGGTCATTGTCTGTCAGTGAGTACCGGGACAGGTTTCTGCAGTTGTCTCGCTATGCTCCTGAAGATGTCAACACCGACGCCAAGCGACAGTACCGTTTCCTGAGAGGCTTGGTTGATCCTCTGCAGTACCAACTGATGAATCATACCTTCCCGACATTCCAGCACCTGATCGACAGAGCAATCATGACAGAGAGGAAGCGTAAGGAGATGGAGGATCATAAGCGCAAGATCAGTGGACCCCAGCCTGGAAGCAGCAACCGTCCTCGTTTCTCACGCAATCAACCTCAGCAGTTCAGGCAGAACCAGCGTCCACCTCAGCAGCATCAGCAGTTCCAAAGGCAGTATCCTCAGCACCAGTATCAGAATCGTCAGAGCAATCAGTCAGGAGGTCAGTTTCAGAGGCAGAATCAGCAAGCACCTCGTCTTCCTGCCCCAGCAAACCTGCAGAACAGTCAGGCAACACCAGCTCAGGTTTGAAACAGAGCATGTTTCCACTGTGGAGAGCAAGGCCATTGGGTGATGCAATGTCCGAAGAAGGCAGCCCAGCAGCAGTTAGGCCCCAATGCCCCAGCAAAGCAGAACGTGCCTCAACCTGGAGCAGGCAATCGCTCTCAGCCACGTTACAATCATGGGAGACTGAACCACTTGGAGGCTGAAGCAGTTCAGGAGACCCCCGGCATGATAGTAGGTATGTTCCCAGTCGACTCCCATATTGCAGAAGTGTTATTTGATACTGGAGCAACGCATTCTTTCATTACTGCATCATGGGTAGAAGCACATAATCTTCCAATTACTACCATGTCAACCCCCATTCAAATCGACTCAGCCGGTGGTAGAATTCGAGCCGATAGCATTTGTTTGAATGTATGTGTGGAAATAAGGGGGATAGCGTTTCCCGCCAACCTCATAGTAATGGGTACTAAGGGAATAGATGTCATCCTCGGGATGAATTGGCTAGATAAGTATCAGGCAGTTATCAGTTGTGATAAGAGGACAATCAAGTTGGTGTCCCCACTAGGAGAGGAAGTGGTGACCGAGTTAGTCCCGCCTGAGCCAAAGAAAGGAAGTTGTTATCAGATAGCTGTTGATAGCAGTGAAGCAGACCCAATCGAGAGTATCAAGGTTGTGTCCGAATTCCCAGATGTGTTTCCAAAGGACTTGCCAGGTATGCCACCAGAGCGGAAAGTTGAGTTTGCCATAGAGCTTCTTCCCGGAACCGCCCCCATCTTTAAGAGAGCTTACAGAATATCTGGACCAGAGTTGGTTGAGCTCAAGAAGCAGATTGATGAGCTGTCAGAGAAGGTTACATTCGGCCAAGCACCTCGCCTTGGGCCGCCCCTGTCCTATTTGTGGAAAAGAAAGATGGCACCAAAAGGATGTGTATCGATTATCGAGCTTTGAATGAAGTCACCATCAAGAACAAGTACCCTTTGCCCAGGATAGAAGATCTGTTCGACCAGTTGAGAGGAGCCAGTGTGTTCTCCAAGATTGATTTGAGGTTAGGTTATCATCAGCTCAGGATCCGACCTTCGGACATTCCGAAGACGGCATTCATTTCCAAGTATGGGTTGTATGAGTTCACAGTGATGTCTTTTGGCTTGACCAATGCACCAGCCTTCTTCATGAATCTGATGAATAGTGTATTCATGGATTATCTTGACAAGTTTGTGGTGGTATTCATTGATGACATTCTGATTTACTCTCAAAGCGAAGAAGAGCATGCAGATCATTTGAGGATGGTATTGCGGAGATTGCGAGAGCACCAGTTGTATGCAAAGTTGAGCAAGTGTGAGTTCTGGATCAATGAAGTCCTATTCTTGGGTCACATAATCAACAAAGAAGGATTGGCTGTGGATCCGAAGAAAGTGGTAGACATTCTGAACCGGAAGGCGCCAACAGATGCTAGAGGAATCAAGAGCTTCATTGGAATGGCCGGATATTATCGGCGATTCATCGAAGGGTTTTCGAAGATTGCGAAACCAATGACAGTGTTGCTAGGCAACAAAGTTGAGTTCAAGTGGACCCAGAAATGTCAAGAGGCCTTCGAAGCGCTGAAAGAGAAGTTGACAACAGCGCTCGTCCTAGTCTTGCCTGATGTGCACAAGCCCTTCTCGGTGTATTGTGATGCTTGTTACACTGGTTTGGGATGTGTGTTGATGCAAGAGGGAAGAGTTGTAGCCTACTCGTCCAGACAGCTGAAGGTTCATGAGAAGAATTACCCAATCCATGATCTAGAGTTGGCAGCAGTGGTTCACGCACTGAAGACATGGAGGCACTACCTGTATGGACATAAATGTGATGTTTACACAGACCACAAGAGTCTGAAGTACATATTCACTCAGTCAGAGTTGAATATGAGGCAACGAAGATGATTAGAGCTGATCAAGGACTATGAGTTGGAGATCCATTATCATCCAGGCAAAGCAAACGTAGTGGCAGATGCTTTGAGCAGGAAGAGTCAAGTCAATCTGATGGTCGCTCGTCCGATGCCTTATGAGTTGGCCAAGGAGTTCGACAGGTTGAGTCTCGAATTTCTGAACAATTCGTGAGGAGTCACAGTCGAGTTGGAACCTACCTTGGAACGAGAAATTAAAGAAGCACAGAAAAATGATGAGAAGATCAGTGAGATCCGACGACTGATTCTAGACGGTAGAGGCAAAGATTTTCGGGAAGATGCATAAGGTGTGATATGGTTCAAAGACCGCTTGTGTGTTCCCAATGTCCAATCCATTCGGGAGTTGATCCTTAAGGAAGCTCATGAGACAACTTATTCGATTCACCCTGGCAGTGAGAAGATGTATCAGGATCTGAAGAAGAAATTCTGGTGGTACGGAATGAAGAGGGAAATCGCAGAGCATGTGGCTATGTGTGATAGTTGTCGAAGAATTAAGGCAGAGCACCAGAGACCAGCTGGATTGTTGCAACCATTGCAGATCCCTCAGTGGAAATGGGATGAAATCGGTATGGACTTCATAGTCGGATTGCCTCGCACTCGAGCCGGCTACGATTCCATTTGGGTAGTAGTGGACCGCTTGACCAAGTCAGCCCACTTCATACCTGTCAAGACCAACTACAGCAGTGCAGTATTTGCAGAGTTGTATATGTCTCGGATCGTTTGTCTTCATGGAGTGCCAAAGAAGATAGTGTCAGACAGAGGAACGCAGTTCACCTCTCATTTCTGGCAGCAGTTGCATGAAGCCCTGAGCACACATCTGAATTTCAGTTCAGCTTATCATCCACAGACAGATGGTCAGACCGAAAGAACCAACCAAATTCTTGAAGACATGTTGAGAGCCTGTGCGTTGCAAGATCAGTCCGGATGGGACAAGAGATTGCCTTATGCAGAGTTTTCCTATAACAACAGTTACCAGGTCAGTTTGAAGATGTCACCATTTCAGGCGATTTATGGAAGGAGTTGTAGAACTCCGTTGCAATGGGATCAGCCTGGAGAGAAGCAAGTGTTTGGGCCAGACATTCTACTTGAAGCTGAAGAGAACATCAAGATGGTCTGAGAGAATCTGAAGATAGCGTAATCGAGGCAGCGAAGCTATGCAGACACAAGAAGAAGAGAGCTGAGTTTCGAAGTCGGAGACTTTGTCTATCTGAAAGTGTCACCGATCAGAGAAGTCAGAAGGTTCAGAGTCAAAGGCAAGCTAGCACCCCGCTACATTGGTCCGTACCAAATTCTCTCAAGGCGTGGAGAAGTGGCTTATCAGCTCAGTCTGCCAGAGAATTTGTCCGCTGTGCATGATGTCTTTCATGTGTCTCAGTTGAAGAAGTGCTTGCGTGTGCCAGAAGAGTAGTTGCCAGTGGAAGGTCTCGAAGTCCAGGAGGACTTGACCTACGTTGAGAAGCCAGTGCAAATCCTTGAGGTTGCAGACAGAGTCACCCGAAGGAAGACCATCAGAATGTGCAAAGTTAGATGGAATCACCATTCAGAGGAAGAAGCAACCTGGGAGCGTGAAGATGATCTGATGGCTAAATACCCTGAGCTCTTTGCTAGCCAACCCTGAATCTCGAGGGCGAGATTCTTTTAAGGGGGATAGGTTTGTAACGCCCTGAATTTGGGGTAGAATTTTTTCTTCTTTTCTCTCACCAAATTCAGGCGTTACTCTTTCCTTTTTCCCTTTTCTTCTCGCTAAGCCTTGATCTTTTCTAAAAGTTATAGCGAGAATTAGCTCGACATCTTGTGTAACCAAAACCTAGAACTATTTTTGTTTGTTGCATCATGCCGGATTATGCACTCTTTTGTTTGCGGTTGGGTGAAGTGGAGAATTAGGCATATAAGAAAATGTGGAAATTAGAAAAAGAAAAGCCTTTTCTTTTTCTCTCTTCCCCCCTTCTCCCCTTTTGGCCCAGCCGCCCCTTCCCCTTGGCCCAAGCGGGCCAGCCGCCCCCTCCCCTTCCCGCGTGGGCCCCACGGCGGCCCAGCCGCCCCTCCCCCGCCGTGGGCCGTCCTGGCGGCCCAAGCCGCGCCCCCCTCCCCCCTTTGGGCCCAGCCGGCCCAACCGCCCCCTCCCCTTTTTTCTTTTTTCCAAAAATCCCCTCCCCGCTGGCCCCGCCCGTCATCCCCTCTCTCTCTCCCTCTCCCTAACCCTAACCGTCGCCGCCCTCTCCCTGCCCTAGTGCCGCCGCCGCCCCTCCCCGGCGCCGCCGCCGCGCCGTCCTCCCCCGCGCCATGGGCGCGTTCGCCCGGCCCCGGCGAGCTCGGCCCCGGCCCCGGCCGCTCCGGCGAGCCCCCGACCCCGGCCTCGCCAGCCCCGGCCGCGCCCACCCCGGTGCTCGCCGGCCCCGTCCGCCGTCCCCGGCCGTGCCGCCGCCGTGCCCGGCCCGCCCGCCTCCCGGCAAGCTCGGCCGCCTCCCGGCGAGCTCGACCGCCCCGTGCCCCGGCTCGGCCGCCCCCGTCGCGCCCCGGCTCGGCCGCCCGCCCCCGCGCCCGGCCGTGTCCTCGCCCGGCCGCGTCCTCGCTCGCCCGTGCTCGCTTGCCCCGGCGTGCTTGCCCGCTCGCCCCGTCGTGCCTTGCTCGCATCGTGACGGCCCCGGCGTGGCCTCGAGCTCGGCCCAGCGTGCCTATGGCGCGCGGCTTTGAGCTCGGCTAGCGCACGGCCCCGACGTGCGCACGGCTAGTTCGTGGCGTGTGCGTGCGGCCTCGCGCGTGTGCTCGCGTAGTGCGCGTGCCTTGGCACGACCCGTCGTGTCCCCGTCTACCCCCAGACGCCCCGTCTACCCCCCGTACCCTATGCGCGCTAATCCCGTTGTTCATATTAATAAGATACGAGTCTCAATTTGGAAATTGGTTATGTTAGTTAATTTGTATAGCTAATCGTCTAACTCATTCAATGTTAATCTACTAAAAGTGGTCACGTTTACATTAGTGCATGTAGCTATATCTTTTGTTAGAACCAATTGGAACTAGAGCATGTGACGTCTAGTTATTCGTTTACCCGTAGTGCACCTCGAGCATAAGCCTTAACCCCTGCGAGACCTTCCCTCGTTTCTTTCTAACCAAGGTAAATTCATTATCGTATGTGATATTCTATGCATATTTACTTTATTTGTTCTCTTGTATGGTGTACTGTTTGTTTCCTAATTTGAATGGATGGATGTATGTATGCTTGCAATCGCATAGAGAACGATCCGGTTGAAGAGCCCGAGGAACTCGCAGGAGAAGCCCCTGAGCAGCAGTCGGTTGGTGGAGGCAAGTGTCCCTTGACCTATCTCTGTCCTATTCATTCTTTAATTCACCTCCCGCTTTACACATGTATACCTAAGGATTGCCTAGCTTTTGTTATCCATGTCCTTGTTTACCTATTTGGGTTGGATTATTATTGCTTAACTTTATGCTATTGCTCAACTTTAATCAATGAACATGATGAGATTATCTATGATACGTTGTTTTCCCTTCTCTTATCATGATGTTATACTTGTGGTCTTCAAGGGGGCTCGAGCGGTTTCTCGAGTGCCTCTCCGTAAGGACCTGTTCTATGGATGACCGCCCGGGAAAACAGTGCAACCATGAGGGTGGAATGGGATGCCCTTAGCTGAATAATTAGAGGATCCGGGGTGTAGATCACTTAGCCGTCGTGCCGTCAATGGGGCTCGGTGTATGCGGCTCGCTCTGCCAAGTTTGGGTTCACCCCTTGGGGAGGAGTGCGGTGCATTTAGGAAACCTAACGGGTGGCTACAGCCCCGGGGAATCTTTGTAAAGGCTACGTAGTGATGCCCTGCTGGGTCACCTTGGTAGTGATCAATGGAGAGTCATGATCTCTGTGCAGAAAGGGAATCACGGCTTGTGGGTAAAGTGCACAACCTCTGCAGAGTGTTTGAAAACTGATATATCAGCCGTGCTCGCGGTTATGAGCGGCCAAGGGAGCTCCAGTGATTAGTGGTACTTGATCAGAGATACTTTGGTTTCCCGGTGGCAATGAGACTGATGGTTCTGGTTATGAATATGGTGCTGGTAAGTGGTATTCTTTCCGTTTGGAAAGGGTACATCGGGCTAATAACTTGGGTTAATGCTAAAACCCGGCTTTCTATTAGTAAATAATAATCTGACCAACTAAAAGCAACTGCTTGACTTATCCCCACATAAAGCTAGTCCACTACAGCCAAACAGGATACTTGCTGAGTATGTTGATGTGTACTCACCCTTGCTCTACACACCATACCCCCCATCCCCAGGTTGTCAGCATTGCAACCACTGCTCAGGAGAAGATGAAGCTGTGGAAGGAGACTTCTAGGAGTTCCAAGACTACGACGAGTTCTAGGCGTGGGTTAGCGGCAACCCCCCAGTCGGCTGCCTGTGAAGGTCGCGGTTATCTACGTTTCGTTTAAGCACTTTGATTTATTGTAAGGACTATATGGACGTCTCAGACGTATGATGTAATCGACTATTATTTCCCTTTTAATACTATTTTGAGCACTGTGTGATGATGTCCATGTTATGTAACTGCTGTGTACGTGAATAACTGATCCTGGCACGTACATGATTCGCATTCGGTTTGCCTTCTAAAACCGGGTGTGACAGCCGCGCAATCCGCGGGCGACGCGTGGCAGCTCCAACAGTCGGCAGCGGGCACCGGACTGTCCGGTGCGCCAACTGGCCTGGAGCTGCAACGGTCGTCTGTGCCAGAAAAGGAAGGAGATCGGCACCATACATGCTACAGTAGCTGTCCGGTGGTGCACCTGACTGTCCGGTGCACCACCCGACAGAAGGTAAGTTTGGCCTTCCTTGATTGATCTCTAACGGCTCCTAGCTGCCTTGGGGCTATAAAAAGGGACCCCTAGGCGCATGGAGGAGCCAACCAAGCATTCACTAAGCATTTTAAGGCATCCAGACTCTGCTCCCGTGCATTCGCTTTGTTGTGTTAGAGATTTGAGCTCAATTTGAGTCGAGAACTCCCTGTGTGTCACTTGAGCTCAAGTCTTCACTTGTGTGCGTTGGTGTGCTGCGTTTTTGAGTCTTGTGTGCGTTGCTCTTCCCAACCTTACTCTTGTGCGTTCTTTGTGATCAATCTTGTAAGGGCGAGAGGCTCCAACTTGTGAAGATTCCTCGCAAACGGGAAAAGGATATAAGGAAGAAAAGTCGTGGTATTCAAGTTGATCATTGGATCACTTGAAAGGGGTTGAGTGCAACCCTCGTCCATTGGGACACCACAACGTGGAAGTAGGCAAGTGTTACTTGGCCGAACCACGGGATGAAATCGCGTGTCTCTTGTGATTGCTCTCTCTTTGATTGTCTGTGTTCGCAAGAGCTCGTCTCATTGACTTAATTAACCTGCACTAATATCTTTATAATCAAGGTTGTTGGAATTTAGTGTTGAATTTTACAGGATCACCTATTCACCCCCCTCTAGGTGCTCTCACAAACCAACACTATTAGTTAGAAGATAAAATCATCTTTCTATCCACATGTGTATCATAAAAAACAGAGTTTATATGCATTATAGGCATCTGTTTTACTGCAAGTTGATCCTGGTTTCGGAGAAGGAGTCAAACTTGACACGAATTGAGATTCCAACTTGGCCTGGGGGTTTCCTTGCTGGCTTCCAAAAATGGTGGCCAATAAGGAGGACATCCAGGAACTTTCTTATTATGTCTTCCATCTATTTGGGGGCAAGCTCCAACTTAGATCAGGGTCCTAAGCTTGTATGACAAGCCCATGACAGTGTCACAACATTCGACAGAAATATTAGCAGATTGTTATGATGGCTTGAAGACCTTACCAATACAATATAAAGGTAGGACCAAATCATTAAAAGCTTATCAAATAAGATTTCCATTAAGTCTTTATGGATCTCAAACTCACTTTGCATGAAGTAGTTATAATATTTTCAATGGGGGGGTGTTTGAATGCACTAGAGCTAATAGTTAGCTACTAAAATTAGCTAAAGGCATCCAAACATGTTAACTAATTCTTCTGCTATTAACTACTTTGAACAAATTAGCTAATAGTTAGCTAGCTAATTCCACTATCAATTTTGTAGCCAACTAATTATTAGCTCTAGTGAATTCAAACACTTCCCGAAGTACCGTCGAGATGCTGACGAACTGAAAGTTCAACTTTTATGGACTTGCACTTTGAGATTCACATTGTCCATGGCATATGTATTCTCTATCATCATCATCATCTATATTGTTCCTAAGCATATTTGATATACTATTATTATATAGCAATCAATTCTTATTTTTACCATTATACAAATCTAGGAACGAGCTTACCTTGTAATCAATAGTGTAGCAGTAGGTGTTATGTCCTCATCATTTAATGCTTAAACATGTCTTTGAATAAATATTTATTTCCGATGTAATTCTAATCACATATTTATTCTATGATGCAAGATAAAAAATGATAAACACATCATGTATCAACTCTTTTTTATGTTACATGTAAACAATATCTTTATACAGATGTATTAATTTTTTTGTAATAACTCTGATGTTATAATCAAGTCATGTAAGAAATTGTTTTGGTGTTTTAAAGTTTAATCTTCTTATATAAATATAGATTATTTTAAGTTCTCTCTTTGAATGTGCTCAACAAAGTACTAAATTTAACTTAGTCTTTTGTGTACTTAGTGTTAAGTGGCTGACAAACAGTTTGAGATTAGATTAAATTGAACAGTTCTGTCACACTATGGTGGCTCCTTTGTTTTGCATGTGTGGATAGGATGGATATTAAGACGAGTGGATAATATATGCTCTTTTTTTCTTTTTAAAAAGCTGATGGATCTCACCATATCCCAAGTCTAAATCTAACTACATCCAAACGTTGTATTTTTCAAATTCATAACCTACTCCTCTGTGTCCTTCTTTATTTTTCCTTTCCTATCCTGCATCCAAACATCACTTTTAACCATACATTGATATAATTTTCACCGTATGTCATTTCTCTATCCCACATACTAGGTTTGTTTGATTGACTTTTAAAATATAGCAAACCAAAAATTTGATAAGCCCTAATCTTGGTTATCATTGGTTATCATATAGTTTGCTATTAAAACTTGCTAACCGCTCCTATTTAATTTGTTAAATTTATGACAAGACTTTTTACCCAATTTTTAATTTATCAAACATTTGGTATGACAAATTTTAGTTGCAAACACAGCAGACCGCTTTTTCCCACTGACCAAACGCCACCTTGAGGAAAGGGGGCGGGGAAGTTGCTGAATCTCACGTCCTCACCGTGCCGGACACCGGTGTCTGCTTGGACCAAATCCGATCTCGTGGCCACGGCCAGAACACACCTCCTCACGTCCACCTGACCTCTTGCTCCTCCCCAATAATGCCCAGTGCGGCAGTGCCTGCCACCGTCTAAGCCCACCCCAAGTCTCCGCCGTCAACCCGTCCTCCCCCATGGCCGCCGCCGCCGCCATCTCTCTATCCTTCCACTTTCGTTTCCGCCCGCCCTTTCCATCTCCACGTACCCCCACGCGCCACGCTCCCTTTTCCTTGTTCTCCCCTTCCCTTCTTGCCCCCTGCCGCCTCCGCGTCGCTCCCGGCCGCCCCTCACCGTCCCCGTGGCGCCCCGACGTGCGGGCGCGCGCTGGAAGCACCATCGGGGCGCCGCCTGCGCTTGTGCGCCCAGGCGGAGCCGTGGAGACGGACCGCCTCCCCTCCGACGTGCGGGACCGGGCCATGGAGGCGGTCGACCACTTCGGCGGTCGCGTCACCATAGGAGACGTCGCTTCTCGCGCTGGGCTGCAGCTCGCGCAGGCGGAGCGCGCGCTCCAAGCACTCGCCGCCGACACTGAAGGCTTCCTGGAGGTGCGCCGCTGTCTGCTAGTTACTCCCTCCTTTCCTCCTCCGCTGGTAACCTTCCGGCCTTCTCTGATAATCGTCGCTGATTGTGTAGGTATCGGAGGACGGGGAGGTGCTATACGTCTTCCCAAAGGACTACAGGGCAAAGCTGGCTGGCAAATCGTTTAGGATGCGGGTCGAGCCTCTGGTTGACAAAGCCAAGGTATTTCCAGCAAGGAAAGTGTAACAGTGCGTTAGGTTACTATGAGCTCTTCTGATATTGGTTTGTGCTGCTCCTCTTTTGTAGCAAGTGGGTGCTTATCTGGTACGTGTTTCATTTGGCACTGCGCTCATTGCCTCAATTGTGCTGGTGTACACTACAATCATTGCCATTCTCTCAAGCTCAAGGTATGTTTAGTGCAGCACGAAAGAGTTTGTGTGCTAATTATTATATGTTCACTGCCTAAAGGTCTGTTCTGGAACGATATCTTCATCTTTGTCATATGGTTCAGTTCCCTTAAATGACATTCTGTCTCTGTAATTTGATCCGTGAATTCTATAAAAATGAAGCACACATAGATTTCATGAGTGGTTTTTTGGACTTTAGTTGTAGGTTTTGTCATTTAACTCAACACCCCTTTGATTGGTAGCACTTCCTCTTCTACTAGTAGTGATGAAGATGGTCGTGGGAGGCGGAGGAGATCTTATGGTTCTACTATCATCATTCCGACGGATATGTTTTGGTAAGTTTCATATGCATTTTGTAAGGTGTTCTGCAAGTGGTGGATCATATTATTATGTTATTTGACTTAAAAGAACATAAAGGAAATTCTATTTGCTCTTGGACTCGTGGAGCTACTCAATCCGATAATCACATGTCCACGTCATTTATTACGGTGCAACAACAATAACAAATCCTTTAGTCCCAAGTAAGTTGGGAGGATATGCTAGAGTTGAAACCCAACAGAAACTGCAAGTCAAGTTTAAGACACATGGATAAAAGTTTTCCATGCACTCCTATTCAAGACTAAATCTTTAGGTATATTTCGTCCTTTCAAGTCTCCTTTCACTGCCTCTTTCCATATCAACTTTGGCATTTCCCTGCCTCTCTTCCCATTGCTATTGCGTCTTAGGATCCCACTACGCATGAGTGTCTCTAGAGATCTTAGTTGGACATATCCAAACCATCTGAACTGGTATTGGACAAGCTTTTCTTCAATTGGTGCTACCCCTAGTCCATCACGTATATCATAGTTCCATGTTTAATCCCTTCTTGTATAATCATAAATCCAACGTAACATACACATTTCTGTAACACTTATATGCTAAACATGTATGTCATTTTTTGTAGGCCAACATTGTATGTCGTTTTTTGTAGGCCAACATTGTGCACCATACAACATAGCAGGTCTATCGCCATTCTATAAATCTTGCCTTTTAGCTTCTGTGGTACCCTCTTGCCACATAGAACGCCATATGATTGATGCCACTTCATCCACCCTGCTTTGATTCTATGGCTAACGTCTTTATTAATATCCTCGTCTCTCTGTAGCATTGATCCTAATTCCTAAATACCGAAAGGTATCCTTCCTAGGGACTACTTTATCTTCCAAACTAGCATCCCCTTCCTCATGCGCAGTAGTGCCGAAGTCACATCTCATTTATTTGATTTGAGTTCTACTGAGTCTAAAACATGTGGATTCTAGAGTCTCTTGCCACAACTCTAGTTCCTATTTACTCCTGCCTGATTTTCATCAAGGACTACATCATCCAGAAAAAGCATACACCAAGAGATAAACCCTTGTATGCCCCTTGTGACCTTATCCATCACCCAGGAGAAAAGCTAACGGCTCAAAACTGACCCTTGATGTAGACCTATTCTAATTGGAAAGTCATTCTTCTCTCCATCACTTGTTTGAAGTTTGAACACTAGTCACAACATTGTTGTACATGTTCTTAATGAGTCCAAGATACTTCTTTACGTCTGTCCAAAGCTCACCACAACATTCCTCAGTATTTTTTCATAGGCCTTCTCTAAGTCAATGAAAACCATGTGTAGGTCCTTGTTCTGCTCCCTGTACCACATCATATGTCTTATTAAGAAAATGGCTTCCATGGTTGACCTTTTCCAGCATGAAACCGAATTGGTTCATAGAGATCTTTGTTATTCCTCTCAGACGATGCTCGATTACTCTCTCCTGTAGCTCCATAGTAGCTCATCAAGTTAATTCCCCGGTAATTAGTACAACTTTGAATATCTCACTTATTCTTGTAGATCGGTACCAATATACTTCTTCACTCGTCAGACATCTTCTTTGACCGAAAGATATGTTTGAACAACTTGGTTAGCAATACTATAGCTATGTCCCTAAGACATCTCCGTGCCCTAGTTGGGATACCATCAGGGTCCATCGTCTTACCCCTTTCATTCTTTTAAATGCCTCCCTAACCTCAAGAATCTCGGATTCTTGGATCCTGCATTCCTGCTCATAAAGCATCTATTGGTGTTATCAAAAGAGTCATCGAACTGAAAGGTTGTGTCCCCATTATCCCTATTGAATAATTTGTCAAAATACTCTTGCCATCTATGTTTGATCTCACCCTCCTTCACCAAGAGGTGTTCTGTTTCATCCTTAATGCACTTAACTTGGTTTAAGTCCCTTATCTTCCTCTTAGAGATCTTAGCCATCTTGTATATGTCCATCTCTCCTTACTTCTTAATCAAACATTTGTAAAGATTCTCGTTCGCCCTACCCTTTGCCACACTTATAGCTCGCTTTGCGTTCTTCTTTGCGACCTTCTATTTCTCTGTGTTATTCACACTCCTCTCATGGTACGCACTGTTGGGGCGAAGGCGAACACGCTACCCTTCGCTCGATGCCTTCGTCGCCTCGCTACACCGACGAAGACCACATCCACAGAGCACGCCCGAGCAAGCCGGAGGCGTCGACTGGATGAAGACCGGCGCGGTCCCCCTTCGTCCTCTCCGTTGCAAGGCGAAGGCTCTGTCGAAGTCTACTAGTCCCACGTCCTCACCGCGTCGGGAGGCCCAGGTGGGATTCGGCCCACTGTAACGGGCCCCGCGCGGATAAGCATATTACGGGCCGCGTCTGTAATAACCTTTTCTGTAATGACAGTCTGTAACCTCCTCTCGTGAGAATATTCTGGGGATAGACCGGGTACTCGAGGGCATAAACGTCTTTGACAAGGGACAAGTGGTCACTCGAGTACCTATAAATACCCCCGTACAGTGCCCTTGAGAGGCCAGATTAACAGAGCTATTGCTATCTCACTACAAACTTTGCCAATACACATTGCACTTCCCTGTTGGATCCACTTGCTTAAGAGAGCGAGTACCAACACGCACGTCTATAACATTCTTTCTTTTCCTTAATAGCCTTTTGGACCTCCTTGTTTCACCACCAAGTATCTTTATCTTCGCCTCCACCTCCTTTGGTTGCTCCACACACCTCTAAGGCCACCTTCTAAATACAGGTTGCCATCTTCTCCCATATGTTGTTTGTGTCATCTACTTCCTTTCAAGTGCCCTCTTTGATGGCCCTTTCCTTGAAGACTTCCAGCGTCTCCTCATTCAGTTTCCACCACTTTGTTCTTGCAATCTTGGCTTATTTATCCCTACGAGCACACACCTAAACACGAAAGACCACCACCACAAGCTTATGTTGAGAGACAAGCACTTCTCAGGTATCACCTTGCGATCCAAGCATGCTCGTTTTTCCTCTCTTCTGGTAAGGACAAACTCAATATGACTCGAGTGTTGGCAGTCACTAAATGAGATTCTCTCTTCCTAAAGAAAGTGTTGGCTACCAATAAATGAAAAGCTATCGTAAAGTCCAAGACTTCCTCTCCCTTCTGATTCCCAAAACCTCCATGAACCACCTTGAAACTTGCACTTGTTGTACCTACTTGCCTATTGAGATATCCTACGAAAAGATTCTCACTAATAGGTACTCCCTCCGTTTCGTTTTAGTTGTCGCTGGATAGTGCAAAATTGAACTATCCAGCGACAATTAAAAAGAAACGGAGGGAGTATCGCTCTAACCATGCCATCTAAGTCTTAGAAAAGTCTCTTAGCAGTTTCATCGTGGCCTACTTGGGGGGCATATGTGCTAATTACGTTCAAGTAAATCACCCACAACAAGCTTGACTAAGACAATTCTGTCTCCTTTCCTTCTCACATCCGGCACACCGTTCTTGAGGCTCTAATGAATCAAAGCTCCATTTCTATTTGTAGTTGTTTCTGTGTACCAAAGTTTGAAGCTGGTATTGTCCACCTCCTTCGCCTTATGACCCTTCTATTTAGTCTCTTGGGCTTATAAAATGTTCACACACCACTTAGTCACTATCTCAACTAACCACCTTAACTTACCTATCATCGACCCTACATTCCAACTACTTAAATGGATCCTAGTTGGTTTGACTAGCTTCTTTACCCTTCGCACCCATCGATGATGTAAAGACCCTTAACATTTTCACTACACGCTGACGCCGATGTAGCGTGCTACTAAGGAAGTAGCGACCTGGCCCTTGCTCACTTGACACTGTGCCCAGATCATGACACGACACATCACCAAGGGGGTTCCGTTCTGGTCCTTGCCCATTTAACACCATATCCGGGTTTTGATATGGCACGTCGCTAAAAGGTTTAAGCGCCAACATATTTCTTTTAGGTTTTCTATCTATTAGAATGACTAGGTTTAACATTGTCTCGCCAAGCCTATCACAACCCTCCTCCTTTGGGCCTGTTTGGTTCAGGTTTTTTCTGAGGAGCTTTTCTAAGAATCTAGTTGTGGAGAGAATCTGAGTATCGTGGAGATTACATGCGGATGAAGATAAAAAGTCCATATGTGATGGTGTCCTACTATCACAACGACTCGGTTGATTCTATGTTTACGTTGATTTTGAACGGTTTTGATTAAAGTGATTCTCATAGAAGCGAGCTGAAAAGATTGACGTTTGGCAGTCTGCAGTAGCTTCTGGTGGCCAGAAGCTGAAAAAAGCTGAAACAAACATGGCCTTTGTCAGAGCTTGTGAATCTCAAGTTGGATGTTGCCTGTACCATGCTTATTGTTATGGAATTTCATGTTCGAATAAACCATCCTAGGGGGAAAGCAAAAAGAGCCCAAAACAAAGTTCAATTTGAATTGTTGTCCATTACACACACATGCAAATCATCTAATGATTTGGGCATGATAATATTCCTGATGGGATGTTCATGAAATGTACCTACAGGAACAATGGTTCTAAGCCATCCAACTGTTCAATGTGAGAAGATTCTGTATTGCGTTGCTGGAAAGTTCCAGTGATATTGTTCTCACCACTTCATGTTAAGATGACTATAACGAAATGGGACATACATGTATCATTTGAAACTGCAATGTTGTATCTGAAGTTCTGAACAGAAAGTACCATGCACATTATTATTCACAGTTTCACACTGTCCATGTGTCTGCAGGTACTTGGATGCAGATTATTATAGAAGACGTCGAGTAGAAAACGAAAATGGGATGAACTTTATTGAATCTGTAATTTAAAAGGGTTTGACTTGATTGTTCATTGTCACTTTGTTTTGATGGAATGTGTAGGTAGTTTGAAACTGTATGTAATGTTTATTAAATAAATGCCACAGGTATTTTCATTTGTGTTTGGGGATGGTGATCCAAACGATGGGCTTGAAGAAAAGCGGTGGAAGATGGTATTTCCTTTTTCTTTTGAGAAAATGTAGCTTCTTCATGACCATTTATTATATATTCATTTTTCCATTACAGATTTCTAATTCTTATTTGAATAATTCACAGATTGGACAGTATATTTCATCAAATGGTGGAGTTGTTACAGCTGAAGAACTGGCACCATTTCTTGATGTGCCACCTCCATCAGAAGAGTCCAAGGCATGGGAACTCTTGCCCTAAGTATTGCTTATTTTGTTAAGACTTGATTAAGTTCTCGACTCCCTTCACCTGTGAAAGCAATTTACTTTTCCTTCGAATAATAAACTGAGGGAAGGCTTATCGTATTCAGATTCTCATATCATTTCTTGAACTGCAGGACGATGAATCATTTGTTCTTCCAGTTCTTTTACGCTTTCAGGGACATCCAGAAATTGATGAGCAGGTGCAATCTTCTTTTCTCTAGCAGTTCAGACTTGTACTGAGAACTACCGTTGTCAAATATGACCTACATTTTCAACCCACCCAGCTAACACTGGCAGAGCGGGGCGGGATGGGGGATAACTGTTTTCTTTCCCTACATTAGGTACCAGTGTACCACCAAAAAATAGGAATAAACAAACAACCCCAATCATGTCAGGTTCTCTACTAAAAAATAGTAACATGCTATATCATTGGATTGCTGACTTGCATGCCTAAGTATGTAATCTTCAGATCTATTGGAAGTTTCCAACAAAGAAAAATGATAAAGGAACATGCAATGTGTGAGTAGATGCAAGAAAAAGGTGCTGGGAAATGCCATGTCCTGGATGATGAAGGGAGGAGTGGGTTGTTTCAGATGCTAGGGAGGCGTCAGCCAAAGCAAAAACACCCTTACATTACATGCACTAGTTTCTTCACTTGAAGTTGAGGAGGAAGAAGGGAATACAGGCATACGGGTGCTACCATCACACAGCAGTTACACATCGAGTTAACTGTTGTCCACCTTGGCTGACAGATAGCTCTGTCTGTGCCAGCTACATACTAAGGGTGTGTTTGGCCGCGCTCCGGCTCTGGCTCTGCGGCAGCTCTGGCAGCAGAGTCGCACCAAACGGCGACGGAGGTAGGAGCGCTTCTGCACGTACTGAAGAGGAGCCGGCGCCCTCCTGCGCGTACGGGGGCGGAGCCACGATTTGTAGCTCCGTGTCTCCTGCGATGGAGCAGCGTGGGTGGAGCCTGGCCAAACACGCCCTAATGATGGCATTCTTCTGAGTGACTTAATGATTTCGTTTTTCCTATAGGGAAATATCCTGTATCGATTCCCATCGCTGCAACGTACTGCTTCATCAAAAAGTGGTAGGAGCAGGGAATATGTGGGTACCAAATGGTCTGCAATGTTTAGCGGAGTTGAAAAGTACTTAGAGGAGAAACCGTGGAAATTCAGGTCAGTATATATCATCACCATCCTTAGTGAAGTTGAACTAATCCAGGATGCAATTTGTCCTTTGCGGGGGAAGGTTTGCCTTGGTTTTTCCCCTTCCTTGACCCAATTCATATGGGAGCCTCCGGCACTGGGTCTACCCTATGCCCTTTATACACCTACCTGTTGATTTTGCAGTAAAGCGAATGCAACAGAGAAGGCGATGGTTGCTGGTTTGGGAGGACTCAATCTCTTTGGTGTCATCATTCTTGGAAACTTGTTGAAGTAAGAATTATGATAATCCTGTCCTCAAGTATCATTGATATGTAATGCTAACAATATGCATTAAAATTCATCATGAAGGCAAATGACAGTGACACCTGGTGGACTAATCTCATTTGCCGCACAGTTATATCCTTTGCTTCAGGTATGGCTGGGCTTGATATGCCTGTTTAGTACTCTATAATGTGGTCATTACTCTAGTCATTCCATTTATACATATTTGGCCTGACAGAAATCACGAGCCCTTCTCTTTGTTAAGGGGATTTCCAGATGTTTTGAATGTTGCAAAATCGATGATTGCTGAATTACCTGTGAATTAATAAGATTGTCAATGATATGTACTGATACAATGTGGTCATTTCTAGATATACGCTGGCTCCTTTTTTGCAATACCTTTGTTTAGATGGTTTCTGCTACGCAAGACCAACAATGGCATTAAAAAGAGGAATAAGGCCAGAGAACAGAGAGCTCAGGAGCTCGTGTCACCAGATTCTTCTCTAAGAAGAAAGGTAACAACATTTAAAGTTCCACAACTCTGTAATTATTTTTCCGTTTCCCATGCGTGGATCGGATTGGAGAAAATCAGGATGGATTTTGAGCATTCACAGAAATCTTATAGACTAGAGTCTAGACTTATTGTGATTGGTAGCAACTTATTTGTTCCTAACATTAGAAACTTCTAAAAGGAAACCTGTTATGGTCCTAATGTCCAATGACTGGACCAGCAGGTCTAACAGTGGCTGACGAGGGCTCCCTGTCACCATGTGGTACGGCCATGCGTGAACAGTGCCCACTTGATTAAGCATAGCTTAGGGTCATCTCTCTACCTTTTGCTGAGTCTCTTAAATTGCTTTTAGCCTTTGCGCTCACACTTAAACATCTTCCAATCCTTTTCTCCTTCCCCTAGCTGCCACCACTCTCTGACATGCCTCTTCTCTCCCTGTGCCGGCATCTTCATGGCCGCCGGGTGCCAGCCACCTCTTCCCTTCCTAACAACTCAGATCCATAGTGAAGCCACTGTAGAGGGGCTTAAAGCATAAGATCAAAGTGTGTCAATCTGTTATGCAGCTTGGACCTTCCGTTCTCAACAGCTACAAAACTGGCTATTTGAGCGAAAATATATGATTATAATGATATTTTTAGATTGTACATTGTGCACGTCTTTATTGCATTCTTTAATACTTCCCTTCCAAAATAGTAGTTGTTTTAGTTCTAGATTTTTATGTCCATATTCATATGGATGATTACGAACCTATATATATATATATATATATATATATATATATATATATATATATATATATATATATATATATATATATAGAGAGAGAGAGAGAGAGAGAGAGAGAGAGAGAGAGAATACATACATTAATTATTGCATGAATCCAGTAAAAAGTTAAAACGAATTTTAATTTGAGACGGAGGGAGTATTACTTAATTTATTTTGGCATTCTCATCAACTTCATGCCATAGTAAATGATACTTGGCTTCATGACCTTCACCAAGTTGGGTCTTTTTTGAACTTTTGAAGGAGCATAAACTTGGCTTGTCTTTTCTTACATTTTCAGTTGCTCAGTGCACGTGATATGGCTGAACGGAAAGTAATCACGCCAGAGGAGATTGTCTATACTACTGAAAAGGATCTATTGGAGCAGGATTATGAAGTCAAGGAGTGGGAGAGGAGATTTAAGGAGCTCGAGTCAGAGTGATGGACATGACCGATATACTTGACACTTGCAGTAGCTCTACATGGTCCTCACCATACTTGTCGGTGATTTTTATCCGCATCCAACGGAGTGGAAGATGGATCTGACTGAACCACTCGAGCAAGCGAAACTGGATGGTACTGGACCTCACTAATTGTCGTGTCACCACCAGCCCACCACTGACCACTTCGCTATGGAAGTTTTGTGGAAGCTGTTGGTTTAATTGGAACCGACCATTATTTGCAAGATGATGTTCGTATCTGTGCCATTGACCTGCATATATGTATAGTTCCAATCACGGATCAAATTCAGAATTTGACACGAAAAAGAAAAAAAACAGGGAATATGGCTAGGATGCTACTCGGTTTGAATGGAGTCCAATCAAAACATGTAAAAAGGTCAGCCTGTGAACAGGGACTCAGACTGTTTGCTGCGGCTTTAATCCACTGGCTCCTGTTTTTTCATAGTATTTTGTCTCTATAGATTGCAGCAGCAGCAGTTGGAATGATTTTAATCCAGTCGCAGAGAACAGTGCTAGGAATAGACGTACTGTTATAAAAACTTCCAGGTGGACCAATTCACGATGGGAACCTAACATTTTCTTGCATTAAGCTGAAACGTGTATCTCCTGCCTGCGTTTGTCATTGCGAACGAGACACGATCGAAAGAACTGAATTACGTAGTTTTGGTATCAATTATTCACCAATGAATAGTTGCAGGCAATGCAGCTATTCCTGCTGTTTGTACGTTTCCTTTTTGGGTCAAAAGGTAGAGCATGTTTGGTTCATTGTCTAAATTGTCACACTTTGTCTAACTTTTCTGGCTAAGATTAGATATTCAATTTGAACGATTAACTTTAGTCAAAGTGTGACACATTTAGCCACGAACCAAACAGGCCCGTAAGCCCTCAACGTACCTGACGGAAATTTAGCCTCCTGTGCAAATCATGCACATTAGGAGAACGAAGGACCTAAGTGTGATACTATTTCTTCCTGGAGGTGTTTTTTTAAAGTTGTCAAATTGCTTTCTTTTCTTTTTATTCTAACTCAAAAAAAGAAAAAGAAGAGGAAAAATTGCAATGATTTAAAACGAGAACTTGTTCTTAGGTAAATCAATTAGGAGATGCTTCTCTAGAGTGTCGTATATTAATTTTCCATCTTCCATATAAAAACTATTAATTTGCATAAGATCTACTCCAGTCTTACTCAAAAGGTCCAATAGTGCATGTATATTGGCCCTTTTGAGACAATTATACGTTCTAGAAGTCAATTCTAATTGATCAGTAAAAATACAATTCAATGTAATTCCTTTTTTTGTTTTTCTTTAGATTAGTGAATCTTTTTTGAAAGGTTAAAGGGGTGGAGTTAACCTATTTTTATTTTCTTTGAAACTAGTGCCCTCTTCCTCTGTGTAGAAAAGGAAGAAATAAATCAATCAAATTACGAGAAGCTTCATAAAGCACTTCTTTAGAAGTTAAATTTCCATTCGTCCATATTTCAAAAAAAGTATCTCGTGTTCTTCATTTCCTTTACCACAAGAAAAAAAATACTATAATTCACATTTCGAATAGGCATGGATACATCATCTATAGAATAACTTCCTTCTTGAGAGTTCTTTCTGAGTTCCGTATGATATCTGCGATCTCTCTTGATCTGTAACTCAATACAGAAATCAACGGGTTCTCTCAAGTTAGCTATAAGGTTGTGTTGTATCAACAATTTCTATGGAAGGCGGTAAGATTATATCTTGAGCGGTTATGTATCTAGAACCTTTGACGCAAACTGATGTGTCTCTAACTCCATAGAGATTACTTCTCAATACAATTTCTTTTAAATTTAGTAAAATTTCTTGTATGGATTCTTGAATACCTACTATTGTGGAATATTCATGTGGCACGTTCTCGAATTTGGCGCGTGTGATACATGTTCCTTTTATTTCTCCAAGTAAAGCTCTTCGCAAGGCAATACCGACAGTATCCGCTTGACCTTTTCTAAGCGGAGAGAGAATGAAACAACCATAATAAAGACGTTTACTATCTACTCTTGATTCAACACACTTCCACTCTAGTGTTTGAGTGGATCATGTTATCTCTTCTCGAACCATAACAAACTAGTATTATTTGTTCATTGAATCGTTTATTTCTCATGAAAGTGGTTTCATTTTTTACGGACATCTTTTTTAGGAGGTCGACATCCATTATGCGGCATAGGTGTTACATCACGTGTACAACTTAACTGGACACCACTTTTAGCAAAGGCTCGTAATGCGACATATCTTCCGCTACCAACACCTTTTGCCATAACTTCTACTCGTTGCAAACCCACTGTACGAATAGCATCTACCGCTGTTCTTTGACCAACATAGGGTGATGCTTTTCTTAAGCTTTTGAATCCACAAGTACCTTCGGAGGACTAGAAAATGACCCGACCTTGTGTGTTTGAAACGGTTATAATGGTATTGTTGAAACTGGCTTGAACATGAATAACCCCTTTTGTTATTCTACATGCACTCTTTCGTAAACTAAAACGGGCATTCCTACGCAAACCAATACACACTTTCTTACGTGAACCTATTTTTGGTATAACTTTTGTCATATTTTATTATATCATAAATATGAGTTATAAATAACAAAAAAAATACAAAGATATCCGTTTCATGTTAAAATATCTCCTTTACTTTCATTTTTATATGCAATTGGGACATTTCCGTGGGTACTTTTTTAAATAACAAGAAAAGATTTCCGTGGGTACCTATTTTTGATATAACTTTTGTCATATTTTATTATATCATAAATATGAGTTATAAATAACAAAAAAAATACAAAGATATCCGTTTCAGGTCAAAATATATCCTTTACCTTCATTTTTTAAATAACAAGAAAAGCTTCTTTTTCGAAAGATTACCCCTTGTCTTTGTTTATGATTTGGATTAGAACAAATGACTCTAATTCGCCCACGCCTGCGAATTAGTCGACATTTTGTAGAAATTTTAGGAACAAAAGCTCTTATTTTCATATATGGATATTCCTTTCTTAAACTATGAATCTATTCTTTTGGAAAAAAATAAGTCTCTTCACTTAAATTTTGAAACTTGGAAGTTATTACCCAAAAAAACCTAATCCTTTGAATCTTTGGTATCCTTCAAATCTTCAGTATCCTTTGAGTCTTTGGTACGCTTCGAATCCTTATGGGGAAGTCTATAAATTATACGATTTTCTTCTCATCCAGCTCCTCGCGAATGAAATGAGAAAGCGTGCGAATGTCATTTATGTAATTCCATAACATTCAAAAATATTATAGATAGATACACATCAATATATAATAGAAAAAGTTAGTTTTTTTATTTTGACTTTCTTAAAAAAGAAAATTAAATATATAGTCAAGAAAGAAGATCTATAATATATCCAAATTCAATATTTATATAAAATGCAATCCTTCCTTTTTTTTGAATCTCCTTTTTTCTATTCTTATTGAATCGTGGTAAAGTATTCTAATCTCAGCTCCATAATTATAGTCATACTGCGTAGGGGTGATAATAGACTCTAAATTTTACGCTATAAGGATAAGATCATATTAGGATCAAAGTATCTCTATTCATTTTTAAACTAAAATCAACTAAGACCCAAATGAACCATGAAGAAATATTTGGCTTGTGATCCAATACCATTGACCACACCTAATCCTGCGACGCACAACTGGAGTAACGCACAACTGGAGTTCACACGGGTCTTCACAGGAGGTGATCAGGTGATGTTTCCACCAGATATGCTGCCGCTGAGATGAATCGACGATGCGTACGCTTCAGTCAGTTGTGGTAACCTATTGTCAGTATGAATACAGTAAGAGCTCGTGATCGCTATCAGAAATCCACTACACGCACCCAAGTTGAGATGGCCAAATTACTCAATATGCCGGTTTGTTACCTCCGTTTGAATGTTGATATTGGAGCATAGAATTAGGAATTGGAACCAACTTTTCAGAATTCTATTGTTTGGTTACACGTTGAATAGAGATTTGGAATTAGAGACTTAATTCTCTAGAATTGGACTATAACTAGAAACTCACTCTCCTAATACAGAGTATCACTCCTATGTATATAATGTATTAAGTGGAATTGGACCACATATGTCGGGGACCATAATTAGGGGTACCCCCAAGACTCCTAATCTCAGCTGGTAACCCTTATCAGCACAAAGCTGCAAAGGCCTGATGGGCGCGATTAAGGTCAAGCCTTAGTCCACTCAAGGGACACGATCTCGCCTCGCCCGAGCCCAGCCTCGGGCAAAGGCAGCCGACCCCCGAGGATTCACGTCTCGCCCGAGGGCCCCCTCAAGCAACGGACACACCTTCGGCTCGACCGAGACCCAGTCTTCGCAGAGAAGCAACCTTGGCCAGATCGCCACGCCAATCGACCGTATCGCAGGAGCATTTAATGCAAGGATCGCCTGACACCTTATCCTGACGCGCGCTCTTCAGTCGACAGAGCCGAAGTGACCGCAGTCACTTCGCCGCTCCACTGACTGACTCGACAAGAAAGCAGCGCCGCCTGCGTCGCTCCGACTGCTGTGCCACTCGACAGAGTGAGGCTGACAGCGGCTAAGTCCAGCCTCGAGCGCCATAGGAAGCTCCGCCTCGCCCGACCCCAGGGCTCGGCCCCCGTCTCGGCCTCGGAAGATGGACTCCGCCTCGCCCGACCCCAGGGCTCGGACTCAACCATGACTCAGAAGACGACGGACTCCGCCTCGCCCGACCCCAGGGCTCGGACACAGCCTCGGCTTCGGGAGACGGTCTCCGCCTCGCCCGACCCCAGGGCTCGGGCCCAACCTCGACGCTGGACGACGAACTCCGCCTCGCCCGACCCCAGGGCTCGGACACAGCCTCGGCCTCGGAAGACGGCCTCCGCCTCGCCCGACCCGGGGCTCGGACTCGACCTCGACCTCAGAAGACAGACTCGACCTCGACCTTGGAGGAGCCTCCGCCTCGCCCGACCTAGGGCTCGGACCGACCACGTCGCAGGGGGGGCATCATTAGCCTACCCCTAGCTAGCTCAGGCTACAGGAAACAAGACCGACGTCCCATCTGGCTCGCCTCGGTAAACAAATAATGATGGCGCCCCGCGTGCTCCATGACGACGGCGACTCTTAGCCCCTTACGGAAGCAAGGAGACGTCAACAAGGATTCGACAGCCCCGACAGCTGTCCTTCCGCAGGGCTCCAGCTCTCCTCCGACGGCCACGACATCACATGAACAGGGTGCCAAAACCTCTCTGACTACCACGACGGCATGTACTTAGGGCTCTAGCTCCTCTCTGCTAGACACGTTAGCACACTGCTACACCCCCATTGTACACCTGGACCCTCTCCTTACACCTATAAAAGGAAGGTCCAGGGCTCTCGTACGAGAAGGTTGGCCGCGCGGGGGAACGGGCCGGCGCATAAGGCTCCCTCTCTCTCTCTCTCCCACGCGGACGCTTGTAACCCCCTACTGCAAGCGCACCCGACCTGGGCGCAGGGCAACACGAAGGCCGCGGGTTTCCCCCTTTGCCTATTTTCTTCCCCCCTTCGTGCTCCGCCTCACGCCGACCCATCTGGGCTGGGACACGCGGCGACAATTCACTCGTCGGTCCAGGGACCCCCCGGGGTCGAAACGCCGACAGTTGGCACGCCAGGTAGGGGCCTGCTGCGTGTTGACGGACAGCTTCCCGTCAAGCTCCAGATGGGTAGTCTCCAGCGACCTTTCCAACCTGGGACGGTGCTCCGTTTCGGGAGTCTTGAGTTCATGTCCCTCGACGGCAGCTACGACATGATACTCCTTCCTCCGCCGCGCGACAGCGACAATGGCGGCCGTCAGCCCGCCCGCCGGCGGCGGAATCGACGACGTCTTCCCCACGTGGCGGAAGAACGACATCCGAGTTTGTCCCGTCACCTCCCCCGCCGTCGGAGGAGGAGGCGGGGCAACCATGGCCAAGCAGGAGGCGGCACCTCGTCGGCTGTTGAGCAAGTCGACGACGCCGGCGCCCCAGCGGGGGACACGTCGGGCTTCGACCTTGCGTCTGAGACGAAGACGAGCGCCGTTTCCCCGCAACACGCCAACTCCAAGCAGATGGACGACGCCAGCACGCTCGCAAAGGACTTGCTGGGCGTCGCCCTCGTACCTGAGACAACGGTGCAGTCCGCCCCTGACGCGACTTCGTCACCGCCCGTCGACCAAGAGGTACCGACCGATTCCCATCTCGTGCCCTTTGGATTCAGCTTCGACCCACCAAGCGACCTCGCTTCGGTGGAAGCCTTCATAGAGGCATGTACCAACCCTCCGGGGTACCATATGCGGTCGCCCTGGGATAGACTGACGGCCGTCTCGACCTACGGGCCCTCGGGTTCCGAGGAAGATGATGAGCCTGACTTTTGTTGGGATTTCTCCGGGCTCGGTAACCCCAGTGCCATGCGGGACTTCATGACCGCATGCGACTACTGCCTCTCCGATTGTTCCGATGGTAGCCGCAGCTTCGGCGACGAGGACTGCGACCCAAGTTGTGAATGTTTCCACGTCGATCTAGGGGGTCCCGGCGAAGGCAACCATCTTGGTATGCCGGAAAACTGCGATCCTCCTAGGCCTGCGCCTCGCGTTGACATCCTTCGGGAGCTAGCTGTGGTCCCAGTCCCTGCGGGGGGTCAGGACGCATAGCTCGAGCAAAACCGCGAGATGCAGGCCAGGCTCGACGAGGGAGCAGGAACACTTGAGCCGTTCCGGCGGAACATCGGGCAGGACTGGGCAGACCAAGCTCCGGCCGGAGAAGCGCGCCATCTACCCCATGGCATCCAGCACCGCATTACTGACGACGTCAGGGCAAGGCCGCCACCGGCTTCCAGTGGGGTCAGCCAGAACCTGGCTGCAGCAGCAATACTTCTCCGCGCGATGCCGGAACCATCGACCACCGAAGGGCAGCGTATCTAGGGAGAGCTCAAGAACCTCCTGGAGGATGCCGCGGTCCGACGGGCCGAAAGCTCTACCTCCCGAAGGCAGGGGTACCCCTCGGAGCATCGCGCCGCGACTTCCCGATTTATGCGGGAAGCCTCGGTCCACACCGGGCACACGCGCAACACGGCGCCTGCAGCCCCGGGTCGCCTCGGCAACGAGCACCACCACCGCAACCGTCGAGCCCACCTCGACGAGAGGGTGCGCCGAGGCTACCACCCCAGGCGTGGGGGACGCTACGACAGCGGGGAGGATCAGATTCCCTCGCCCGAACCACCCGGTCCGCAGGCTTTCAGCCGGGCCATACGACGGGCGCCGTTCCCGACCCGGTTCCGAACCCCGACTACCATCACAAAGTACTCGGGGGAGACGAGGCCGGAACTGTGGCTCGTGGATTACCGGCTGGCCTGCCAGCTGGGTGGAACGGACGATGACAATCTCATCATCCGCAACCTCCCCCTGTTCCTCTCTGACACCGCTCGAGCCTGGCTGGAGCATCTACCTCCGGGGCAGATCTCCAACTGGGACGACCTGGTCCAAGCCTTCGCCGGCAACTTCCAGGGCACGTACGTGCGCCCTGGGAACTCCTGGGATCTCCGAAGCTGCCGCCAGCAGTCGGGAGAGTATCTCCGGGACTACATCCGGCGATTCTCGAAGCAGCGCACTGAGCTGCCCAACGTCACCGACTCGGATGTCATCGGCGCGTTCCTCGCCGGCACCACCTGCCGCGACCTGGTGGGCAAGCTGGGTCGCAAGACCCCCACCAGGGCGAGCGAGCTGATGGACATCGCCACCAAGTTCGCCTCTGGCCAGGAGGCGGTTGAGGCCATCTTCCAGAAGGACAAGCAGCCCCAGGGCCGCCAGCCGGAAGACGTCCCCGAGGCGTCCACTCAGCGCGGCACCAAGAAGAAGGGCAAGAAGAAGTCGCAAGCAAAACGCGTCGCCGCCGACGCGGACCTTGTCGCCGCCGCTGAGTACAAGAACCCTCGGAAACCTCCCGGAGGTGCCAATCTCTTCGACAAGATGCTCAAGGAGCCGTGCCCCTATCATCAGGGGCCCGTCAAGCACACCCTTGAGGAGTGCGTCATGCTTCGGCGCCACTTTCACAAGGCCGGGCCGCCTGCGGAAGGTGGCAGGGCCCACAACAACGACAAGAAGGAGGATCACAAGGCAGAGGAGTTCCCTGAGGTCCACGACTGCTTCATGATCTACGGTGGGCTAGTGGCGAACGCCTCGGCTCGGCACCGCAAGCAAGAGCGTCGGGAGGTCTGCTCGGTAAAGGTGGCGGTGCCAGTCTACCTAGACTGGTCCGACAAGCCCATCACCTTCGACC
Organism: Zea mays; assembly: GCF_902167145.1. Taxonomy (NCBI): domain Eukaryota; kingdom Viridiplantae; phylum Streptophyta; class Magnoliopsida; order Poales; family Poaceae; genus Zea; species Zea mays. Next base: position 172,469,280 of record NC_050100.1, on the reverse strand, counting down.
AGGGCGACCACCCCGATCGCGTACCGAGCCCGGGGAAGTATCCGCTCGTTGTTGACCCCGTCATCGGCAACGTCAGGCTCACCAAGGTCCTCATGGACGGAGGCAGCAGCCTTAACATCATCTACGCCGAGACCCTCGGGCTCCTGCAGATCGATCTGTTCACGATCCGGGCAGGCGCGGCGCCTTTTCACGGGATCATCCCCAGAAAACGCGTCCAACCCCTCGGACAACTCGATCTGCCCATCTGCTTCGGGACTCCCTCCAACTTTCGAAGGGAAACCCTCACGTTCGGGGTGGTCGGGTTCCGAGGAACCTACCATGCAGTACTGGGGAGGTCATGCTACGCCAAGTTCATGGTCGTCCCCAACTACACCTACCTCAAGCTCAAGATGCCGAGCCCCAACGGGGTCATCACCGTCAGCCCCATGTACCGACACGCGTACAAATGCGACGTGGAGTGTGTGGAGTACGCCAAGGCCCTCGCCGAATCCGAGGCCCTCATCGCCGACCTGGAGAGCCTCTCCAAGGAGGCGCCAGACGTGAAGCGCCACGCCGGCAACTTCGAGCTAGCAGAGACGGTCAAATCCGTCCCTCTCGACCCCAGCAACGACGCCTCCAAGCAGATCCGGATCGGCTCCGAGCTCGACCCCAAATAGGAAGCTGTGCTCGTCGACTTTCTCCGCGCGAACGCTGAAGTTTTCGCGTGGAGTCCCTCGGACATGCCTGGCATACCGAGGGATGTCGTCGAGCACTCGCTGGATATCCGAGCTGGAGCCCGACCCGTGAAGCAGCCTCTGCGCCGATTCGACGAAGAAAAGCGCAGAGCCATAGGCGAGGAGATCCACAAGCTGATGGCTGCAGGGTTCGTCAAAGAGGTATTCCATCCCGAATGGCTTGCCAACCCTGTGCTTGTGAGAAAGAAAGGAGGGAAATGGCGGATGTGTGTAGACTACACTGGTCTAAACAAAGCATGTCCGAAGGTTCCCTACCCTTTGTGTCGCATCGATCAAATCATGGATTCCACTTCTGGGTGCGAAACCCTGTCTTTCCTCGGTGCCTACTCAGGGTATCACCAAATCAGGATGAAAGAGTCTGACCAGCTCGCGACTTCTTTCATCACACCTTTTGGCATGTACTGCTACGTTACTATGCCATTTGGTTTGAGGAACGCGGGTGCAACATACCAAAGGTGCATGAACCACGTGTTTGGAGAGCACATTGGTCGAACGGTCGAGGCTTACGTCGATGACATCGTAGTCAAGACGAGGAAAGCCTCCGACCCCCTCTCCGACCTTGAAACGACATTCCGGTGTCTCAAGGCGAAAGGCGTAAAACTCAATCCCGAGAAGTGCGTCTTCGGAGTCCCCCGAGGCATGCTCTTGGGGTTCATCGTCTCCGAGCGGGGCATCGAGGCCAACCCGGAGAAAATCGCGGCCATCACCAACATGGGGCCCATCAAGGACTTGAAAGGCGTACAGAGGGTCATGGGATGCCTTGCGAGCTTTGAGCCGCTTCATCTTGTGCGTCGGCGAAAGAGGCCTACCTCTGTACCGCCTCTTAAGAAAGACTGAGTGCTTCACTTGGACCCCCGAGGCCGAGGAAGCCCTCGGGAACCTGAAGGCGCTCCTTACGAACGCACCCATCCTGGTGCCCCCCGCTGCCGGAGAAGCCCTCTTGATCTACGTCGCCGCTACCGCTCAGGTGGTCAGCGCCGTGATCGTGGTTGAGTGACGAGAAGAAGGGCATGCATTGCCCGTCCATAGACCGGTCTACTTCATCAGTGAGGTACTGTCAGAGACCAAGATCCGCTACCCACAAATTCAGAAGCCGCTGTACGCAGTGATTCTGACGCGGCGGAAGTTGCGACACTACTTCGAGTCTCATCCGGTGACTGTGGTGTCATCCTTCCCCCTAGGGGAGATCATCCAGTGCCGAGAGGCCTCGGGTAGGATTGCAAAGTGGGCAGTGGAAATCATGGGCGAGACAATCTCGTTCGCCCCTCAGAAGGCCATCAAGTCCCAAGTCTTGGCGGACTTTGTGGCTGAATGGGTCGACACCCAGCTTCCAACGGCTCCGATCCAACCGGAACTCTGGACCATGTTTTTCGACGGGTCACTGATGAAAACAGGGGCAGGCGCGGACCTGCTCTTCATCTCGCCCCTTGGGAAGCACCTCCGCTACGTGTTGCGCCTCCATTTCCCGGCGTCCAACAACGTGGCTGAGTATGAGGCTCTGGTCAACGGGCTGTGCATCGCCATCGAGCTAGGGGTCTGACGCCTCGACGCTCGCGGTGACTCGCAGCTTGTCATCGACCAAGTCATGAAGAACTCCCACTGCCGCGACCCGAAGATGGAAGCCTACTGCGACGAGGTTCGGCGCCTGGAAGACAAGTTCTACGGGCTCGAGGTCAACCACATCGCCCGACGATACAACAAGACTGCGGACGAGCTGGCTAAGATAGCCTCGGGGCGGGCAACAGTTCCCCCGGACGTCTTCTCTCGAGACCTACATGAACCCTCAGTCAAGACCGACGACACGCTCGAGCCCGAGAAGGTATCGGCCCTGCCCGAGGCGCCCTCGGCTCAGCCCGAGGCACCCTCGGCTCAGCCAGAGGCACCCTCGGCCCTCGAGGGTGAGGCACTGCGTGTCGAGGAAGAGCGGAATGGGGTCCCTCCTAATCGAGACTAGCAGACCCCGTACCTGCAATATCTCCATCGAGGAGAGTTGCCCCTCGACCGAGCCGAAGCTCGGCTACTAGCGCGGCACGCCAAATCATTTGTCTTGCTGGGTGACGGGAAGGAGCTCTACCACCGTAGCCCCTCCGGCATCCTCCAGCGATGCATATCCATCGTCGAAGGCCAAGAGCTCTTACAAGAAATACACTCGGGGGCTTGCGGTCATCACGCAGCGCCTCGAGCCCTTGTTGGAAACGCTTTCCAACAAGGTTTCTACTGGCCGACCGCGGTGGCCGACACCACTAGAATTGTCCGCACCTGCCAAGGGTGTCAATTCTACGCAAGGCAGACACACTTACCGGCTCAGGCTCTGCAGACAATACCCATCACCTGGCCATTTGCTGTGTGGGGTCTGGACCTCGTCGGTCCCTTGCAGAAGGCACCCGGGGGCTACACGCACCTGCTGGTCGCCATCGACAAATTCTCCAAGTGGATCGAGGTCCGACCCCTAAACAACATCAGGTCCGAACAGGCGGTGGCGTTCTTCACCAACATCATCCATCGCTTTGGGGTCCCAAACTCCATCATCATCGACAACGGCACCCAGTTCACCGGCAGAAAGTTCCTGGACTTCTGCGAGGATCACCACATCCGGGTGGACTGGGCCGCTGTGGCTCACCCCATGACGAATGGGCAGGTAGAGCGTGCCAACGACATGATTCTGCAAGGACTCAAACCGAGGATCTACAACAACCTCAACAGGTTCGGCAGGGATGGATGAAGGAACTCCCCTCGGTGGTCTGGAGTCTGAGGACAATGCCAAGCCGAGCCACATGCTTCACACAGTTCTTTCTAGTCTATGGGGCCGAGGCCATCTTGCCCACAGACTTAGAATACGGTTCCCCGAGGCGAGGGAGTACGACGACCAAAGCAATCAAACCAACCGAGAAGACTCTCTGGACCAGCTGGAAGAGGCTCAGGATATGGCCTTACTACACTCGGCGCGGTACCAGCAGTCCCTGCGACGCTACCACGCCCGAGGGGTTCGGTCCCGAGACCTCCAGGTGGGCGACTTGGTGCTTCGACTACGATAAGACGCCCGAGGGCGGCACAAGCTCACGCCTCCCTGGGAAGGACCGTCCGTCATCGCCAAGGTTTTGAAGCCCGGGGCGTACAAGCTGGCCAACAGTCAAGGCGAGGTCTACAACAACGCTTGGAACATCCGACAGCTACGTCGCTTCTACCCTTAAGATGTTTTCAAGCCGTTCATATACCTCGTTTTACATATGAAGTCTAACCATAAAGGAAGGGTCAGCCTTGCCTCGGCAAAGCCCGACCCTCCCTCGGGGGCTAGAAGGGGGGGAACCCCCTCTGCGTCAAAATTTTCCTCGGAAAAGGTCTTTTCTGCCAGAACGTCTTTCGTGCTTTTTGACTACTTTGAAAGTGGGATCCTGAAAACGACGGAGTACACGTAAGCAGCCAAGGCCGACCGAGCCGAGGGACTCCTACGCCTCCGGGATACGGATACCTCACTCATCACCTTCTGCGATAAGTAACTCACGCTCGGATAAGCGATTCCGCTGACCGAACAAGTCTTAATGCTCGGAAATTTTTCTGCCAAAACAATTTTTCGTGCCTTCTCGACTATATCGATAGCAGAATCCTACGGACGAGTAAGAGTACACATAAGCGGCAAGGCCGACCGAGCCGAGGGACTCCTATGCCTCCGGGATACGGATACCTCACTCATCACCTTCCGCGAAAAGTAACTCTCGCTCGGACAAACAATTCTGTTACCGACAAATAAGTCCTGATACTCGAAACAAGAGGAAAAGAAACGCAGCTTTACAACACGTCGACGGTATGTTTGGGCCTCGACGGCCGCAAAAAACATACACATACTACAGGCAAACCGATCCTGCAGGCTCAGGCGTCGATGGAGGGGGAGCAGCAGCACCCTCGGCGTCAACTCCACCTTCGGCGAAGTCCAACCGAGCCTCGGACGACAACATGGGCGAAGGATCTCCGCTCCGAAGGACGACGTCAGCACCACGCCCGGGCCATCGCCGCCAGGGTCTCCTCCAGGGAACCGGCCCGAGCAGACGGCTCGGCCGGCCGCCCCGAGCAGACGGCTCGGCCGGCCGCCCCGAAGCCTCAGCCAGATGTCCTCCGAGGACACCAGCCCGGCTCGTGGCCTTGGCAACTCGACTTCGGCGTCGGTCCCGCTAGTGGACGACCTGGCCAGGCTCCGGCTGACGAAGCTTCTTTTCGAGCCAACTCTGCCTCTGTCCATGCTGACACCGCTGCCTCCGGCTCCGGCTCATCGCAGAGCGGCCGAGGGTTCCTTTAACTAAGCAAGAGAAGCCTCAGGCGACAAGGCCGACCGAGCCGAGGGACTCCTATGCCTCCGGGATACGGATACCTCACTCGTCACCTTCGCACGAGGCAACTCACACTTGGTTAAGCGGTTCGGCTAGCCGGCAGTCGAGTTCCAGTGCTCGAAATGAGGAAAAAACACGACTTCACGCCAAAATACCTACATGTTCAGGCCCCGACAGCCACAATGAACAAGACACCGGCACTCAAGGTGCCATTACAAACGGAACTCCGGTTCCACCCCCGCAGGTACGAACAACCCCCCACATTGGAGGGCCTGCGGGGCGACGAAACCCTAGGTGGCTCACCACCGCCCGCTCCGGCAGCAGCGACAACGACTTCCGCTCCGGGCGGCCAAACAGCAGCAGCGATGACGTCAGGGCAGACGCTGCTGCGACAAGGCCCTCGCCCACGTCCCTGCCCAAGGGGCGAGGACATGCAGAAGGCCGTAGAGTTGGAGGTCAGTCCGCGGGTGGCGCCGACTATCTTGTCGGCGGAGAAACCTCTTCCGGCTGCCTCGGTGAGAGGTGGCACGAGAAGCGACGCCAAAGCCGCTCAGACCAGAGAGCCAGACACGCGGCAGCTGCCAGCGCCACGAACGGCGAACGCCCTTCCCCCCCATCACTGAGGGAAGGAGCGGGCCGCTGCCCGCGCGGAGACCGGCCCCAACTCGGCGCACTCCCCTCCCTAGCACTGATGATGAACATCCTTGAAGCTGAGGGAGGGGCAGAGGCTGCAACCCGGCTTGCTTCTCCCCACCCTGGAACTGGTGGTCACCGTCTTGGGTGACCAGGGGATGCAGCCGAGCTGCCTGATGAAAATCCTTGAAGCCGAACGATGGCTGAAAGGTACCAACTTCTGCGAAGTTGCGTTCCTCCAGCGGCAACAAGATGAAAGCGACGCGAGCGCTCCCCATCCGGGGGCTTGGAAGGTGGAAGGGCGCGATGCAAGAGGAGAGTGCGAAGACATGGTTGCCGTCCAAGGGGGTCACCCTCCTTTTAAAGGCGACTCTCCCCACTTGCGTCCTCAGCCGTCACGGACCGAGTCTTCTCCAACACGCTCCAAAGTCCTCCCCCTACGACATGGGGGCTGGGTCCCACGCGTCATGCAAGCTGGCCCAGAACAGAACGAGCCAAAACTGCCGCGCGCGGTGCGCGCAACTGCCCAGCGGTTACAAGCATTCCTCCACTATCGCCCGGACCAGCGGGTGAAAGGGCGGACCGCCATGCAGGCGGCATGCAACCGCACCAAGGGGGCGCACCCTTTCGACTTCGACGCGTCCAGCATGGAGGCCCAGGCCCACACGTCATGTAACCGGCGCGCCAGTTACTACGTGCGAGAAACTGCACCGCCACTCGCGCCAGTACCGCGCCTTCTCGACTGCGCAACTGGTGCCACGACTCGAGGCGACCCTGTGCATGACCCAACAGTGCCAACCGAGCACATCGGTCACGGGTCAGTCAGCCGCGGGAGAAGGCGCGACGGTCGATACAGCCAGAAATGGGCCGACAGTAATGGCGGTGGCAGGCGGAAGCAGCAGTCATGTCGTCAGCAAGCTCACGCCCCCTCTTAGGACAACGAGAGAACCCTCTCCCACGGCGTGAAGACGACGCGCCCGTGTTCCGTTCCTCGAACGGCTCGCGCACGCACAACAGCTGCCCCGCGAACCACTCGTCCCATCGCATTAACTCTGCGGCAGGACAGGCGGCACCTTTGGCAGGTGAAGCAGGCGACGCTTCACCTCCGCCATAATGACCGCGTCATAAAAGGTGCGCCAGGTCATTCAATTTCGTATCCTTTTCCACTTCTTCTTTCTCTCTCTTGCCACAGGGACCGGGAAAGGGGATACTCCGAAAGGGATCCTTCTCCACGAAGGAAGTGGGCCCCGAGCCCCCCTACTGATCAGAGGTTCGAAGGCTGGCCCCTCGGAAGGGTTCAACAGCCGCCTCAGAGCACTCGGGCTCCGCGCCCACTACTGGTTAGAGGTTCGAAGGCTGGCCCCTAGGAAGGGTTCAACAGCCGCCTCAGGCCACTCGGGCTCCGCCCACTACTGATCAGGGGTTCGTAGGCTGGCCCCCGAAGGGTTCTGACAGCCGCCTCAGAGCACGCAGAGCGAGGGATGACCCTGGGTACGTTCGATACATAACCAAGGCTCGGGCTACGCTCCTGAAGCGTCCCGATCCTTTGGGACTCAAATGTGATACAATTACTAGTCCCAGGAGGCTAGTAACCACATTCATTGCTTCAAATAGTTACAGAGTCTGAATAATGTTATTACAATACCGTGGATACAAGCTCGAAAGTGAGCCGAAAACATAAAGCGCAGTGGAAGATAAAATAGCCCAGGCCACAGGCAAAACTGGGTGAAGACACGGCCCCATCAATCAAGCATAGCAGAAAAGAAGTCTTCAGCTGCTGAAAAACATAAATAAATCTGGGTGAATACAGTAGGTATTCCGCAAGCCCACCCGACTCCCGTAAAGAGAAAGTGACCTATATTGTACATGCTTTATATGGTGGAGTTGAAGTCACTCATACTTTTTCAGAGAAAGGCAGTACTCATTGTTTGAAGGTTTTTCCCAAGACCTTAGAAATAACACTTGCTTGACCACCACTAAGCTTCCCGCTCCCGTGGCACCACTTTCTTTCCAGAACATACACACACATTTCCCTGTTCCTGGTTGTAGTAGAAACACTAATTGTCATACCATACCAGACTCGTCCATACCAGTGTACACGGACTATTCGAATAGGTTTAGACTCTGCGTAGAGGGGTACACTTTACCCACTAGTCCGGCTCTGCGATCTCATGGCCAATGAGATCCGAATCCGAAACTCTTTCCTTCCTTGCACGTCCTAACCTTAACGGTTATACCGGAAGGAGTCAGGCCACCACCATGTCCAAACCGGACAAAACATTCCCCCTCCTTATCCTCCCGGTGCTACCCCAGCCTTCATAACCATGGGGTTGGACCGTACGAGTTCAGATCGAGTGGCTGCCCACATAGCCTCGAGTGGTTGTACTTTTTATGAGTACAGGTAATGAAATATGACAAACCGGTCCTTATACGAGAGGACAATCCTTCTGCTCACGCCTAAACCAGCTGAGCCAACACCTTAGGCCCTCCCCTAAACCAGGGAGTCCCTGATCATCCTACTCACCAGGTGATGAGGGTGAGTACCCTTCATTGCACACTTTTGAAAATAACATGTCACTTGTACCCTTTTTACTTGCCCCATATCTTTTAATCAAAGTAATAGTTAATGCGGGCTCTCTCATGCTCACCATGCAATTTGATTCCCATCCCATAATCCAGGCTTAGGGAGTGGTAGAGAGAAATAGGTAAATAATGCATCAAGGGAAGGATGGACTTGCCTTCGTCGAAGCTTTCCTGGCACAAGAGGTTTATCTCGGAGGGGTCGGGTTCTTGCCCTTCTTCCGGAGCTATAAGTTCCAGAGGATCGGATCCCTCTTCCGCTAATCAAACACAGATAATAACAATACATCAAGCATAGTGACTTTAGTGGGGTGTGCAAGTTCTTATACTTTATTATTTTTGTGCCCTATCATTTATTTAGAATATTTTTGGTGCATAAAATATTAGCATCTAAATATATATGTGAAAATGGGAAAAAGAAAAGAGAAAGGAAAAAGAGAAAGGATTTTCCAGCCAGCTGGGCGGGGGGGGGGGGGGGGATTTCGGCCCACTAGGCGCGAGCCTGCGGGCGGGCGCGCTTTCGGCCCAGTTGGCCCAGCCGCGCGGGGCGACGGCGGGGGATGGCGCCGTGGCGCGGGCCCGCACGCCAGAGAGAGGGAGGGGCGGACGGCGTTAACGGCACGGAGGGAGGGGAGGGAGCTCGACCGGGGTCCGGTCGGCGGCGAACCCCGCGGCGGTTCTCCGCCGTCGGTCCGGTTTTTCAGTGGGGAAACGGTGGCGAAGCATGGGCGGGTGATGGGGGTCACGGGGGTGGGTCGAATTTGACCAGCGGTGGCCTATGGCGGCCGGTCCGCGGTACGGTGGCTGGTGCCCGCGGCAGTGATGCCGCCGGTGAGGTTGCCGGCCACAATAGAGGGGGAGAAGTGGCGCCCTGTGACCGTGAGAGTGTGGCGGAGCTTCTGGCATAGCTTAATTGGACAGAGGATCGCTAGAGAGGGGGAAGGGAGCTCACTAGAGCGATGAAGGGAGCACGACGACGCTTGCTCGAATGGCTCGGGGGAGAAGGCAGTGGAGGTGGCCGGAGTTGTGTGGTGAAGACGGGGCTCGGGCGGGTCCTTTTATAGGCGCTCGGGGGAGGGAGGGGGTTGGAGGAGACGGCGAGCACCGGCGAGCTCGCCATGATGGCGGGAATGGTGCTAACGCCGATTGCGATGGCTCGGGCAGGCGTGGGGGGGGGGGGGGTGAGGGGACGACTCGAGCACAGTGGCGGGGTTGTCGCGGAGGCTGGGCGAGCATTAATGGCGAGGCGACGAGGCGAGGGGGGGGGGGGGCTCGGCGGCGGATGCGCCGGTGAGGGATGGTCGAGCGGGACGAAACTGACAAGCGGGCCCTGGCTGCCTGCGAGAGGAAGCGGCGCGAGAGGAAGGGGGATGAGACGCTGACGGGCGGGGCCCGAATGTCAGCGGGAGGGAGCGGCGCGCGGAGCTGGGCCGCCTGGGCCGGGGAGAGAGGAGGGAAGCGCGGGCGCGTGGGGGCTGGTTGGGCCGGATTCGGTCCAGCCGAGGGAGGGGGGAAGCTTTTCATTTTCTTTTTCTTTTTCTAATTCTAATTCCTTTCTTTTCCTTTTTCTATTTTTGTTTCTTTTTGTTTCTTTTTCCTTTGAGACCAAAAATATTTTCTAAGTGATCTTGAGTGAGAAATATAGTCTATGTGAGGTGCTCTAATTATTTCAAGTGTATGCACATGAGAAGGGGTTCTAAGGGTAGAGTTTAAGGGAGAAAAATAAAATAGGGGGGTTTGGAGGTTAGGGTTTCAAACCTTGGTTGGGATTTTGGGATGTTACAAACCTACCCCACTTAAAGGAATCTCGCCCTCGAGATTTAGACTGGATTTGAGAAAAGATAAGGGTATTCCCTCCTCAAGGAGTCCTCACTCTCCCAAGTAGCTTCCTCTTCTCCTTCTCTGCTCCACTGAACATTTACAGAGCTTCACCTCTGAGGTGCGGGTCTTTCTGACTGCTGAATCAAGAATCTTCACTGGCTTCTCACGGTACTAAAGGTCTTTCTGAATCTGCACTGTTTCTTCTTCGAGGTGACTTTCTGGTGCTTGCAGGCATTTGCGGAGCTGGGATACGTGAAACACATTGTGGATGTCGGACATGAATTCCGGTAATTCCAGACGGTATGCTGCGGGTTCTACCCTGCCTATGATGGGATAGGGACCGACGAAACGCGGGGCTAGCTTTCCTTTTACTTGGAACCTCCTGACACCACGCATTGGAGAAACCTTGAGGTAGACGAAGTTTCCTTCCTCAAATCGGAGTTCCCTCCGCCTGTTGTCCGCATAACTCTTCTGCCGACTCTGAGCTTCGAGTAACCTTCTGCGGATCAGTGCAACTTTCTCTTCCGCCTCTTTGACAAAGGCATGTCCTTCTAGTGCTTTTTCCCCTACGTTGGACCACATGAGAGGGGTCTGGCATTTCCGTCCATACAGTGCTTCGAATGGAGACATCTTGATGCTGGCCTGATAGCTATTGTTGTATGAGAACTCTGCGTAGGGTAGACTGGATTCCCAACTTCTATCAAAAGCTAGCACACATGCTCTTAATAGATCTTCAAGGACTTTGTTGACTCTTTCTGTCTGCCCATCTGTCTGAGGGTGATAAGCGGTACTGAAATCTAGCTTGGTGCCCATAGCTTTCTGAAGGCTTGTCCAGAATTTCGATGTGAACTGGGTTCCCCTGTCTGACACTATCTTTCTTGGGATGCCATGGAGTCTGACTATCTCCTTGAGATAAATCTGCGCAAGGGTGGCTCCTCCAAAGGTAGTTTTCACTGGGATGAAATGGGCTACCTTGGTGTAATACCCACTTCTTAAGAAAATCAAAAAGGAGAAATTACATTTGTTTATGTATGTGTGTGCATCTCTATCTATCATCACATGTGCCTGATCATGATTAAAAATGAGTAAAACTCCACTAAGACAAAAATAAACCGTGGCATAATCTTGGATTTTTGTTTGTGCATTTAAAATAATAATGATATGAACAAAGATAAAATAATAATGAGGAGAAGAAGATTAGAGGAAAGGGGGAAATAATACCCAATATAAAATAATATAATAATTAAATAACATCCTCATAATTTGGTATGACCAATATGCATAGTTCAAATGAGTTTAAATTTGCACTTGAGATTACATTAAAAAATTTGGATTCAAAAGAATTGTAAATAAAAGAAAATAGAAAATAAAAACAAAAGAAAATGGGAAATAACCTAACTGGGCCGCAAACGCCCTATTCGGCCCACTGCCCATTTCCCTCTGCGCGGCCCAACTGGTGTTTCCCACGCGTTTTTGCGCTGAGTCACCGTCGTGTGGGACCGCCCGGTCAGCCACGGACGCCGCGCGTACACCCTTGACCGCGGACGCTGCCCAGTGGGACCCCTATGTCGGGTCCGTGTCCGTCTTCCCCGCTGGGCGTGCGCAACTAACGACGCACGTAGCTCGCACGCCTCCGACCGACCTTCCCCCCCAAATCGGCGCGGAGTTCGGAACCCACACGGCCGCCGCGCTATAAAATCCAGGTCGCAGCCCGGGCGTCTCCCCGTTGAGCAACCAGAGGAACGCTGGCGCCGAGATCCATGGCGGCAAATAGAGGGAGAGAGTTGAGACGACCTCACTGCCGCCCTGTCCTTCGCCACGACCTCCACCGCTCGGGGTGAATACTTCGGTACCGTGGCTGGGCGCAGTCGGAGTCAAAAACCAGAGCTCGACGGCACATCGGCTCCGTCCCGCGCGGGAGAACTTCAGCCGCCGCCAGCTTGGAGCTTACGGGGGCAACGAGTTGACCGTCGCATGGCATTGGGGCGATCTCGGGCGACTGCCGAAGCTAGCCTTGGCCTTCCTAGGCAAAGCAAGTCACCTGGTCGTCACGAATTGCTCACCGGAGCAATTGGGACGCCGTAGATCCGCCTGCCGCCGTGGACAGAGCTTCACCGCGGGTGATACTTGGTAAGAACTCCTTCCCCAGTTTGGCGCTTGTCTACACTTTGTATAACTACTTCGGGGGAGACCTTTTGGGCACGAGATCACGGGTTGCCTGAGTCCGGCGATGGCGCGCCGCCGTGCTGAGTCCCGGTCCGCCGTGGTTGTTCGTGGTGAGAGGAACAGACGACCGTCGTTGATCTGTTGATGGAGGGCGGAGATTAGATGATAGCATACCTATTCGCGCGATTAAATCGTGACCGTTGATCGGATCCGAGGGCTACGATCGTATATCACATAATTAAATCTTGACCGCTCGCTGTTGATCGGACGTTCGGGAACACGTACCGCTTCGGGATCTAATCCTGTGCACCCATTTTGGATCGAGCGGCCAGTAGTATTCCATACCCCTTCGGCCATAGCACTTTGCATAAGAGACCCTGTCTTTTATATATATCAACCCGTCATCCATGCCTGGGGTTCTCTGAGTCTTAGAAACACTTACACCGTAGCCCCTGTTGTTTTCTGTTATTGGGCCCAATCCAGAGAGAGCTGAAAATAGGAAATTAATATTAGAAATCGATTTTTAATACAAAAATAAATCTAGAAACTTGTTTAATTCATAGAAAATGCATATGAACTCCAAATTGATCCATTCCAGTTCCAAAATTTTTATAATATTATTGTCTAACCATTAGTGTCTCTGTTTTAACATGAAAGATGATTTAAAATTTATCTAGCACTTAATCTTGTATTAAGCACATAAAACATTAGAAAATCCATAACTTAAAATATATAACTCCAAAATTAATAATTCCAGTTCCTATGATCTCATTTTAATGTCTAGAATATTACTGTGTATTTTATTTACATGTCTGGTGTGATGTTATTTTATGCTATACTATGTATGTATTGTGTTGATGCGAGTAGACGAGCAAGCTACAGAGGATTCCGGGGTTCAGCTGGTAGAGACTGCTGAGCAGGAGCTCGTTGAAGGCAAGTTGTGCCCTTGATCACTTCTTTTTACCTACTCATGTTCTAATTAATCATAATGATCTACTTAGGTTAATTTTGATGGGACCCAATAGGTTACCCTAGTTTGATTATCTTTATACCTTGTTTACCACTGAACTTTTTGGGTAGTACTTGCTAGTGCTTTATGTGGTTTTGGGTATGAAGATACATTATTCATGATTATACTTTTGTTATCAGTTATTATTTATTGTTCATGATAAGATCATTATGTTAATTGGAACATGGAGAACCACCCGGGAAAACAGTGCTACCACAAGGGTTTATGGACGCCCTTGGCTAACTAATTAGGAAAGCTAGTGGAAGACTACCTTACCCGAAAGGGGCAAGGGCAGTAGGGGAGTGGTCAGTGTAGGGAGGTCCTTGGTTGATTTTGCTGTGATGGCGGTCAGGCAAGAACCCTGCATTGGAGCTTCCTATAAACTGTAGCGGGTTTTCTGAAGCTAGTGGAACTTTGTAAAGACCTCGTAGTGTTACCCTGCCTCGCCTCCTCAGTAGAGGTGTATGGGAAGTCGCGATCCCTTGGCAGATGGGTAACATGACTTGTGGGTAAAGATGCGCAACCTCTGCAGAGTGTAAAACTGGTATACTAGCCGTGCTCACGGTCATGAGCGGCTCGGACACTCACATGATTAAATTATGGAACTTAAACTCAATTTGTCATATGCATTGCATCGCAGGTGAGGTTGTTACTTTTGTTCTACTACTTAATTGGGCTGGTATTTACTTATACTTAGTAATTGCTAATAAAATTTTGACCAACTTTAAAAGCAATGCTCAGCTCTAACCATCCTCTTTGGTAAGCCTTACACTTCACGTGAGCTCCCACCTTTGGCGAGTTCATGCACATTATTCCCCACAACTTGTTGAGCGATGAACGTATGTGAGCTCACTCTTGCTGTCTCACACCCCCCCATAGGTCAAGAATAGGTACCGCAGGATGAGGCGCGTGGAGGATGCTGCGATGTGTTCGTGAGAGGTCTAGGTCGTCGTCTCCCAGTCAACTTTGGGTTGCTGGACCGTTGTCTCCTTATAATGTAAATATTTATTTATTTTGTATAGAACTCCTGTTATATAGTAAAATGTGACATTCGATCCTGTGTCATGAATCATCATATGTGTGAGACTTGGTCCCAGCACACCTGGTGATTATGTCCGCGTCCGAGTTTTGGGCCCCTAAAATCCGGGTGTGACAGAAGTGGTATCAGAGGAATGTTGACTGTAGGACGAAACCTAGATAGAACTGGACAACCATTCTTTACTTACCCTTGCTACTCTGATTCTTTTCTAAACTTTTCTTAATCTTTTCTCATCTATTTCCGCTTTACTCTGATTATTCTTACCTTTTCATTCTAAAGACAAATGTAGATTTCACACTTTGAAATCATGTGCCTAAAGTGACTTTAGGAATAGGAGACCTACTCTTAGGAACAAAAACAAAACTATTTTTATAGGTATTTGTATGCTTGAATGTTTGTTCTTATGATACTTGTTTGATTTGGATCTTTGATTGAGTGTGATGGGTTGTGGATTAATGTCCACAATTGCATCTGCATATACATCTAGACATAAGGGAAAATATTTATAAAATAGACAACACAGAATATTCTCTATTAAAAATATATCTAGTTTAATAGATCCATCTTATCTTACAAGATTCTATCTTATCTTAATAAATTCATCTTATCCCAAAAACATTTTATCCTATCCTAATAGATCTAATTGACCTCATATCTTAACCGATCTAATCTAGACCCCATCTAATCTAATATGATCCAATCAAAAGTAAGTTATTAATAGGTTAGTTAATCTAGTGATATGGGTTAGACACTGCTTCAACAAACACAACCTAACCTAAATTAATGTCTTATACCACCTCGTCCGTAAACAACAATATAACCTACATCACAGGCTGCCTAGTCCATTTGTTCCGAAAGCAAAATACAACTTTGTTCAAACGTACCTACCCCGTGTACCCCGGCTATCCTAACTATATGTCCTTAACTCGGATGGCAACTCCAAGAAGAAATGTCAAAGAAGACCAACCACGTCAAAAAAAAGATAAGCATCAACTCAAGTCTTCAAGGATCAAGTTGGATCGCCAGAGGAATCAAGATCCACAAATCTTGGATGGAGTCTTTCCTTACCCTACTCTTTCTTATTCAAACCTATTTATGCTTTAAAGACATTTTTTATCCTACATGATAAAGTGGATATACATATATATACCCATGCCTTCATAATCACCTGCTAATTGTGTTATAAACTTGAACAAAATAAAACCTTTTGGTATTAAAACCACTTAGAAACTGAAACATAAATTACAAACCATTATTTCTATATCTCCTTTCTCACTAATCTCGAGGACGAGATTATTTTTAAGGGGGTAGGATTTGTAATACCCACTTCTTAAGAAAATCAAAAAGGAGAAATTACATTCGTTTATGTATGTGTGTGCATCTCTATCTATCATCACATGTGCCTGATCATGATAAAAAATGAGTAAAACTCCACTAAGACAAAAATAAACCGTGGCATAATCTTGGATTTTTGTTTGTGCATTTAAAATAATAATGATATGAACAAAGATAAAATAATAATGAGGAGAAGAAGATTAGAGGAAAGGGGGAAATAATACCCAATATAAAATAATATAATAATTAAATAACATCCTCATAATTTGGTATGACCAATATGCATAGTTCAAATGAGTTTAAATTTGCACTTGAGATTACATTCAAAAATTTGGATTCAAAAGAATTGTAAATAAAATAAAATAGAAAATAAAAACAAAAGAAAATGGGAAATAACCTAACTGGGCCGCAAACGCCCTATTCGGCCCACTGCCCATTTCCCTCTG